>NC_141877.1:100775539-101078569 GCF_056163025.1 Triticum urartu
TTGCGGTGTCCTTTCCCGGTGACAGTAAGGGCAGCAAGGCACGTATTGTATTATTGCCATCGAGGATAACAAGATGGGGTTTTATTCATATTGCATGAGTCTATCCCTCTACATCATGTCATCTTGCTTAAGGCGTTACTCTGTTTCTAACTTAATACTCTAGATGCATGCTGGATAGCGGTCGATGAGTGGAGTAATAGTAGTAAATGCAGGCAGGAGTCGGTCTACTTGTCTCGGACGTGATTCCTATATACATGATCATACCTAGATATTCTCATAACTATGCTCAATTATGTCAATTGCTCAACGGTAATTTTTTCACCCACCGTAGAATACTTATGCTCTTGAGAGAAGCCACTAGTGAAACCTATGGCCCCGGGTCTATCTCTATCATATTAATCTCCTACTACTTAGTTATTTCCTTTGCTATTTACTTTGCCTTTATTTTACTTTGCATCTTTATCATAAAAATACCAAAAATATTATCTTATCATATTTATCAGATCTCACTCTCGTAAGTGGCCTTATAGGGATTGACAACCCCTATTTGCGTTGGTTGCGGGGATTTATTTGTTTTGTGCAGGTACGAGGGACTCGCGCTTAGCCTCCTACTGGATTGATACCTTGGTTCTCAAAAACTGAGGGAAATACTTACGCTACTTTGCTGCATCATCCCTTCCTCTTCAGGGAAAACCAACGCAGTGCTCAAGAGGTAGCAGCTGACCACTTTGGGCCAGCAACGGAGGAAGAGATGGAGGCTGATTTGATGAGGATAGATGCCATGGAGGACCAAGAAGTCACTTCTCGCTTCCGAGCTAGGCTCACGATGGGAGAACTACAGAGCTCAGCCATTCCAAACTCGGTTATCCCTTCCAATGTTAGATTTATTTCTTATGAAAATATGAAGAAGAGTGTCACTTGTTCTCCCGCAGCTATGCAACACCCTTGGTTGCAAGGAGCTTTAGCCGTTACAGGGAAGCTTCGTAAGGAAGTAATTGACCTCAAGCAGCAACTCAATATGCTCGAGGAAGAGAATCGTATCTTGAGGGGCATTATCGCCAAGAATATCACATCATCATCACCGAAGAAGTAGACATGATCACATGGGTATGGGCACTCCCCTTGGCAACTGTCAAGCTTGGGGGAGGTGCCCCGGTATCGTATCACAACCACACTCCTATCTTTACCATTTTTCTTAGTTCGATCCTATTAGTAGTATCTTGATCTAGTAGAATAAAGTTTATGGCATGATCTAGTTTTGAGTTTTGCTTTATGATCCCTCTATGTAATCGAGTCCGTGTGCTATATAATAAAGATTAGTGTTGAGTCAAGGGCTTGATTATTTTGCCATGATCTTGAGTGAATAAAATAAAAGAGAAAAAGAATAAAAAATAAATAAAGAGTTCATATTGATCTTATTGAGAGTAATGACTTCACATAGAAAGAGTATGATGATTAAAAGTTGTTGGGAGTTGGCAAACATAGCTTTGGTCATCGTTGCAATTAATAGGAAGTAATAAGGAAAGAGAGGTTTCACATATAAATATACTATCATGGACATCTTTTATGATTGGGAGCACTCATTAAAATATGACATGCTAAAGAGTTGATGTTGGACAAGGAAGACAACGTAATGGGTTATGTTTTCTTATATCTGAGATAAACTATATTGTCATGGATCATCCAACATGTTGAGCTTGCCTTTCCCCCTCATGCTAGCCAAATTCTTAGCACCAAGTAGAGATACTACTTGTGCTTCCAAAAACCCTTAAACCAATTTTGCCATGAGAGTCCACCATATCTACCTATGGATTGAGTAAGATCCTTCAAGTAAGTTGTCATCGGTGCAAGCAATAAAAATTGCTCTCTAAATATGTATGATTTATTGGTGTGGAGGAAATAAGCTTTATACGATCTTGTGATGTGGAAGAAATAAAAGCGACGGACTGCATAATAAAGGTTCATATCACAAGTGGCAATATAAAGTGACGTTCTTTCGCATTAAGATTTTGTGCATCCAACCTTGAAAGCGCATGGCAACCTCTGCTTCCCTCTGCGAAGGGCCTATCTGTTACTATTATCTTCTACCTTATGCAAGAGTCGTGGTGATCTTCACCTTTTCTTTTTATATTTTATCCTTTGGCAAGCACACGGTGTTGGAAAGATCCTGATAGATGTATCTAATTGGATATGGGTAAGCATGAACTATTATTGTTGACATTACCCTTGAGGTAAAAGGTTGGGAGGCGAAACAATAAGCCCCTATCTTTCTCTGTGTCCGGTTAAAACTCCGTAACCACATGTATTGCGTGAGTGTTAGCAATTATGAAAGACTAAATGATAGTTGAGTATGTGGACTTGCTGGAAAGCTCTGATATAGACTATTTCTGATGTTATGATAAATTGCAATTGCTTCAATGACTGAGATTATAGTTTGTTAGTTCTCAATAAAGTTTCAGATTCATACTTTGCATTGTGAATATGTTATTACTTGAGCATAAGAAATCATATGACAATATCTATATATGTTGCTGTTATGAGAATAATCATGATGCCCTCATGTCCGTATTTTATTTTTATCGACACCTCTACCTCTAAACATGTGGACATATTTATCGTTATCGGCTTCCGCTTGAGGACAAGCGAGGTCTAAGCTTGGGGGAGTTGATACGTCCATTTTGCATCATGCTTTTATATTGATATTTATTGCATTATGGGCTGTTATTACACGTTTTGTCACAATACTTATGCCTATTCTCTCTTATTTTACAAGGTTTACATAAGGAGGGAGAATGCCGGCAGCTGGAATTCTGGGCTGGAAAAGGAGCAAATATTAGAGACCTATTCTGCACAACTCCAAAAGTCCTGAAACTCCACGAAAGTTATTTTGGGAAATAATAAAAAATATTGAGCGGAAGAAGTACGTCAGAGGGGGCCCCACCTGGCCACGAGGTTGGGGGCGCGCGCCCTACCCCCCAGGGCGCGCCCCCTGCCTCGTGGGCCCCTGTTGGCTCTCCGGTGGCCATCTTCTGCTATATGAAGTCTTTCATCAAGGGAAAGATCAGAAGCAACCTTTCGGGATGAGACTCCGCCGCCACGAGGCGGAACCTTGGCGGAACCAATCTAGGGCTCCGGCAGAGCTGTTCTACCGGGGACACTTCCCTCCGGGAGGGGGAAATCATATCCATCGTCATCACCAACGCTCCTCTCACCGGGAGAGGGCAATCTCCATCAACATCTTCACCAGCACCATCTCCTCTCAAAACCCTAGTTCATCTCTTGTATCCAATTCTTGTCTCCAAGTCCGGGATTGGTACTAGTAGTTTGCTAGTAGTGTTAATTACTCCTTGTAGTTGATGCTAGTTGGTTTATTTTGTGGAATATCATATGTTTAGATCCTATATGCATATTAATACCCCTCTGATTATGAACATGAATATGCTTTGTGAGTAGTTACGTTTGTTCCTGAGGACATGGGAGAAGTCTTGCTATTAGTAGTCATGTGAATTTGGTATTCGTTCGATATTTTGATGAGATGTATGTTGTCTAGCCTCTAGTGGTGTTATGTGAACGTCGACTACATAACACTTCACCATTATTTGGGCCTAGAGGAAGGCATTGGGAAGTAATAAGTAGATGATGGGTTGCTAGACTGACAGAAGCTTAAACCCTAGTTTATGCGTTGCTTCATAAGGGATGATTTGGATCCATATGTTTCATGCTATGGTTAGGTTTACCTTAATACTTTTGTTGTAGTTGTTGATACATCTCCAACGTATCTATAATTTTTTATTGCTCCATGCTATGTTATCTACTATTTTGGGCAATATTGGGCTTTATTATACACTTTTATATCATTTTTGGGACTGACCTATTAACCCAGAGTCTAGTGCCAGTTTATGTTTTTACCTTGTTTTAGGGTTTTGAAGAAAAGGAAAATCAAACGGAGTCCAATTGACCTGAAACTTCACGGAACTCATTTTTGGAAGGAAAGAAGCCCAGAAGACTTGGAGTGCACGTCGGGGGATCTACGAGGAGGCCACGAGGCAGGGGGCGCCCACCCCCCTGGGCGCGCCCTCCACCCTCGTGGGCCCCTCGTGGCCCCCCTGACGTACTTCTTCTGCCTATATATCTCCATATACCCTAAAAACATCCGGGAACACAATAGATCGGGAGTTCCGCCGCCAGAAGCCTCTGTAGCCACCGAAAGCCAATCTAGACCCGTTTCGGCACCCTGCCAGAGGGGGAATCCTTCTCCGGTGGCTATCTTCATCATCGTGGTGCTCTCCATGACGAGGAGGGAGTAGTTCTCCCTCGGGGCTGAGGGTATGTACCAGTAACTATGTGTTTGGTCTCTCTCTCTATCGTGTTCTTGATTTGGCACGATCTTGATGTATCGTGAGCTTTGCTATTATAGTTGGATCGTATGTTTCTCCTCCCCCTCTACTCTCTTGTAATGAATTGAGTTTACCCTTTGGAGTTATCTTATCGGATTGAGTCTTTAAATATTTGAGAACACTTGATGTATGTCTTGCTGTGCGTATCTGTGGTGACAATGGGATACCACGTGATTCACTTGATGTATGTTTTGGTGATCAACTTGCGGGTTCCGCCCATGAACCTATGCATAGGGGTTGGCACACGATTTCGTCATGATTCTCCGGTAGGAACTTTGGGGCACTCTTTGAGGTCCTTTGTGTTGGTTTAATAGATGAATCTGAGATTGTGTGATGCATATCGTATAATCATACCCACGGATACTTGAGGTGACATTGGAGTATCTAGGTGACATTAGGGTTTTTGTTGATTTGTGTCTTAAGGTGTTATTCTAGTACGAACTCTAGGGTTGTTTGTGACACTTATAGGAATAGCCCAACGGATTGATTGGAAAGAATAACTTTGAGGTGGTTTCGTACCCTACCATAATCTCTTTGTTTGTTCTCCGCTATTAGTGACTTTGGAGTGACTCTTTGTTGCATGTTGAGGGATAGTTATATGATCCAATTATGTTATTATTGTTGAGAGGACTTCCACTAGTGAAAGTATGAACCCTAGGCCTTGTTTCAACACATTGCAATACCATTTACGCTCACTTGTATCATTTGTTACCTTGATGTTTTTATATTTTTAGATTACAAAAACTATTATCTGCCATCCATATACCACTTGTATCACCATCTCTTCGCCGAAGTAGTGCACCTACACAATTTACCATTGTATTGAGTGTGTTGGGGACACAAGAGACTCTTTGTTATTTGGTTGCAGGGTTGCTTGAGAGAGACCATCTTCATCCTACGCCTCCTACAGATTGATAAACCTTAGGTCATCCACTTGAGGGAAATTTGCTACTGTCCTACAAACCTCTGCACTTGGAGGCCCATAAACATCTACAAGAAGAAGGTTGTGTAGTAGACATCAAGCTCTTTTCTGGTGCCGTTGCCAGGGAGGTTAGCGCTTGAAGGTATATCTTTAGATCTTGCAATCGAGTCTTTTAGTTTCTTGTTTTATCACTAGTTTAGTTTATAAAAGAAAACTACAAAAAAATGGAATTAAGGGTACCTCCTATGCTTCATCTTTTTAATATCTATCATGAAAATAAGGATTCCGATAATTGTGCTCAAGTGCTAGAAGAAGAATGCATTAGAATGTTTGGCACTAAATATTTGAATGATGAGCATGATTGCAATGTTTTTAGTATGAATTACTTGAATATCTATGATGCTAATGATATGCAAAGCCACAAGCTTGGGGAAGCTACGTTTGATGAAGATGATATTTTTTGTCCCCCAAGTTTTGATGAGCAAATTTATTATGATGAAAGCATGCCTCCTATCTATGACGATTATTGTGATGACACGTATGCTTTAAAGAATAATGATAACAATGAAACTTGTCATCTTGATTTCAATTTTCAATCCCATGATAGTTACTTTGTTGAGTTTGCTCCCACTACTATTCATGAGAAGAAATTTGCTTATGTGGAGAGTAATAAAAAATCTATGCTTGTAGATCATGAAAAGAATGCTTTGTGTGATAGTTATATTGTTGAATTCATTCATGATGCTACTGAAAATTATTATGAGGGAGGAATATATTCTTGTAGGAATTGCAATAATATCAAGTTTCCTCCCTATGTGCTTAAAGTTTTGAAGTTATGCTTGTTTTGCCCTCCTATGCTAGTTGATTATTATTCCCACAAGTTGTTTGCTCACAAAATACCTATGCATAGGAAGTGGGTTAGGCTTAAATGTGCTAGTCATATTCTTCATGATGCTCTCTTTATGTTTCAATTTTTATCCTTTATGTGAGCATCATTGTCATTATCATGCCTAGCTAGGGGCGTTAAACGATAGCGCTTGTTGGGAGGCAACCCAATTTTATTTTTGTTCCTTGCTTTTTTATCCTGTTTAGCAATAAATAATTCATCTAACCTCTGTTTAGATGTGGTTTTATGCTTTTAATTAGTGTTTGTGCCAAGTAGAACCTTTGGGAAGACTTGGGGGAAGTCTTTGTGATCATGCTGTAAAAAACAGAAACTTTAGCACTCACGAGAATTGCTGCCATTTTTTATTGGAGGGTGATATTTAGTTAATTATTTTTGAAGATGATTAATAGATAAATTACTCACGTCCAGCAATTTATTTTAGAATTTTTGGGGTTCCATAAGTTTGCGTTAGTTACAGATTACTACAGACTGTTCTGTTTTTGACAGATTCTGTTTTTCATGTGTTGTTTGCTTATTTTAATGAATCTATGAGTAGTATCGGAGGGTATGAACCATAGATGAGTTGGAATAAATTAGATATTACACCAATATAAATAAAGAATGAGTTCATTACAGTACCTTGAAGTGGTGTTTTGTTTTCTTTCGCTAACGGAGCTCACGAGTTCTCTGTTAAGTTATGTGTTGTGAAGTTTTCAAGTTTTGGGTAAGGATTCGATGGACTACGGAATAAGGAGTGGCAAGAGCCTAAGCTTGGGGATTCCAAAGGCACCCCAAGGTAATATTCAAGGACAACCAAGAGTCTAAGCTTGGGGATGCCCCGGAAGGCATCCCCTCTTTCGTCTTCGTTCATCGGTAACTTTACTTGGAGCTATATTTTTATTCGCCACATGATATGTGTTTTTCTTGGAGCGTCAATTTATTTTGTTGGGATGCTTGCTGTTATTTAGAACAATGTTTCGCATCTTTTATTTCAATAAAATTGGCATTGATAGCCTTTACTATGCCTATGTTACAAGTATACATGTTGCTGTTTGAAAACAGAAAGTTTACCGCTGTTGCAATAATTCCCTAGAAAAGTCAGAATGTGATAAAATGTTGAAACCTTTTGCATATTAAGATATGATAAATTTACTACAGTGGGAATTTTCTTTCATAATTTTTGGAGCTAGGGAAGTATGGATGTTGCAGCATTCTTTACAGACTATCCTGTTTAGGCAGATTGTTGTTATGTTTGCATATGTTTGCTTCTTTAATGATTCTATTTGAGGATAGGACTATTAAATATGCAGAGGCATTTAGTATGCAATGTTGAATAATAATTTTAGTGATTTGCTACAGTAAATTATGATAAGGTTTTTGCAATGGTTTATACTAACTTATCTCACGAGTCCTTGTTGAGTTTTGTGTGGATGAAGCTTTTGAGATTTAGGGAGACCGTTATATGAGAGGAATTAAGGAGACACAAAAGCTCAAGCTTGGGGATGCCCAAGGCACCCCAAGATAATATTTCAAGAAGTCTCAAGTGTCTAAGCTTGGGGATGCCCCGGTTGGCATCCCACCTTTCTTCTTCAACAACTATCGATTAGTTTCGGTTGATCCTAAGTTTTTGCTTCTTCACATGATGTTTGCTATTCTTAGATGTTATTTTATTTTGTTTTGCTTGCTGTTTAAATAAAGTATCAAGGTCTGAAATTATTAAATCGGAGAGTCTTCACATAGTTGCATAATTATTCGACTACTCATTGATCTTCACTTAAATCTTTCGGAGTAGTTTGTCATTTGCTCTAGTGCTTCACTTATATCTTTTAGAGCATGGTGGTAGTTTTATTTTGAAGAAATAGATGAACTCTCATGCTTCACTTAGATTATTTTGAGAGTCTTAAATAGCAAGGTAATTTTCTTAAAATCCTAATATGCTAGGTATTCAAGAATAATAAAATTCTCTTATGAGTGTGTTGAATACTAAGAGAAGTTTGATACTTGATGATTGTTTTGAGATATGAGGATGGTAATATTAGAGTCGTGCTAGTTGAGTAGTTGTGAAATTGAGAAATACTTGTGTTGAAGTTTGTGATTCCCATAGCATGCACGTATGGTGAACCGTTATGTGATGAAGTCGGAGCATGATTTATTTATTGATTGCCTTCCTTATGAGTGGCGATTGGGGACGAGCGATGGTATTTTCCTACCAATCTATCCCCCTAGGAGCATGCGCGTAGTACTTTGTTTCGATAACTAATAGATTTTTGCAATAAGTATGTGAGTTCTTTATGACTAATGTTGAGTCCATGGATTATACGCACTCTCACCCTTCCACCATTGCTAGCCTCTCTAGTACTGTGCAACTTCCGCCGGTACCTTAAACCCACCATATACCCTCAAAACAGGCACCATACCTACCTATCATGGCATTTTCATAGCCATTCAGAGATATATTTCCATGCAACTTTCCACCGTTCCGTTTATTATGACACGCTCCATCATTGTCATATTGCTTTGCATGATCATGTAGTTGACATCGTATTTGTGGCAAAGCCACTGTTCATAATTCTTTCATACATGTCACTCATGCATCATTGCACATCCCGGTACACCGCCGGAGGCATTCATATAGAGTCATATTTCGTTCTACGTATCGAGTTGTAATTCTTGAGTTGTAAGAAAAAAAGTGTGATGATCATCATTATTAGAGCATTGTCCCAGTGAGGAAAGGATGATGGAGATTATGATTCCCCCACAAGTCGGGATGAGACTCTAGATGAAAATAAATAAATAAAAGAGGCTAAAGAAGCCCAAATAAAAAAAGAGAAAAGAGGCCATAAAAAAGGAGAAGGCCTGAATAAAAAAATAAAAAATGAGAGAAAAAGAGAGAAGGGGCAATGCTACTATCCTTTTACCACACTTGTGCTTCAAAGTAGCACCATGATCTTCATGATAGAGAGTCTCCTATGTTGTCACTTTCATATACTAGTGGGAATCTTTCATTATAGAACTTGGTTTGTATATTTCAATGATGGGCTTCCTAAAAATGCCCTAGGTCTTCGTGAGCAAGCAAGTTGGATGCACACCCACTAGTTTCTTTTGTTGAGCTTTCATACACTTATAGCTCTAGTGCATCTGTTGCATGGCAATCCCTACTCACTCACATTGATATCTATTGATGGGCATCTCCATAGCCTGTTGATACGCCTAGTTGATGTGAGACTATCTTCTCCCTTTTTGTCTTCTCCACAACCACCCTTCTATTCCACCTATAGTGCTATGTCCATGGCTCACGCTCATGTATTGCGTGAAGATTGAAAAAGTTTGAGAACATCAAAAGTATGAAACAATTGCTTGGCTTGTCATCGGGGTTGTGCATGATTTAAATACGTTGTGTGGTGAAGATGGAGCATAGCCAGACTATATGATTTTGTAGGGATAGCTTTCTTTGGCCATGTTATTTTGAGAAGACATGATTGCTTTGTTAGTATGCTTGAAGTATTATTGTTCTCATGTTAATATTAAACTTTTGTCTTGAATCTTTCGGATCTTAATATTCATGCCACAATTAAGAAGAATTACATTGAAATTATGCCAAGTAGCACTCCGCATCAAAAATTCTTTTTTATCATTTACCTACTCGTGGACGAGCAGGAATTAAGCTTGGGGATGCTTGATACGTCTCCAACGTATCTATAATTTTTGATTGCTCCATGTTATGTTATCTACTGTTTTGGGCAATATTGGGCTTTATTATACACTTTTATATCATTTTTGGGACTAACCTATTAACCCAGAGCCCAGTGCCAGTTTCTGTTTTTACCTTGTTTTAGGGTTTCGAAGAAAAGGAAAATCAAATGGAGTCCAATTGACCTGAAACTTCACGGAACTCATTTTTGGAAGGAAAGAAGCCCAGAAGACTTGGAGTGCATGTAGGGGGATCTACGAGGAGGCCACGAGGCAGGGGGCGCCCACCCCCCTGGGCGCGCCCTCCACCCTCGTGGGCCCCTCGTGGCCCCCCTGACGTACTTCTTCCGCCTATATATCTCCATATACCCTAAAAACATCCGGGAACACAATATATCAGGAGTTTCGCCGCCAGAAGCCTCCGTAGCCACCGAAAGCCAATCTAGACCCGTTCCGGCACCCTGCCGGAGTGGGAATCCTTCTCCGGTGGCTATCTTCATCATCCCGGTGCTCTCCATGACGAGGAGGGAGTAGTTCTCCCTCGGGGCCGAGGGTATGTACCAGTAGCTATGTGTTTGATCTCTCTCTCTCTCTCGTGTTCTTGATTTGGCACGATCTTGATGTATCGCGAGCTTTGCTATTATAGTTGGATCTTATGTTTCTCCTCCCCCTCTACTCTCGTGTAATGAATTGAGTTTCCCCTTTGGGGTTATCTTATCAGATTGAGTCTTTAAAGATTTGAGAACACTTGATGTATGTCTTGTCATGTGTATCTATGGTGACAATGGGATACCACGTGATTCACTTGATGTATGTTTTGGTGATCAACTTGCGGGTTACGCCCATGAACCTATGCATAGGGGTTGGCACACGTTTTCGTCGTGATTCTCCGGTAGGAACTTTGGGGCACTCTTTGAGGTCCTTTGTGTTGGTTGAATAGATGAATCTGAGATTGTGTGGTGCATATCGTATAATCATACCCACGGATACTTGAGGTGACATTGGAGTATCTAGGTGACATTAGGGTTTTGGTTGATTTGTGTCTTAAGGTGTTATTCTAGTACGAACTCTAGGGCTGTTTGTGACACTTATAGGAATAGCCCAACGGATTGATTGGAAAGAATAACTTTGATGTGGTTTCGTACCCTACTATAATCTCTTCGTTTGTTCTCCGCTATTAGTGACTTTGGAGTGACTCTTTGTTGCATGTTGAGGGATAGTTATATGATCCAATTATGTTATTATTGTTGAGAGGACTTGCACTAGTGAAAGTATGAACCCTAGGCCTTGTTTCACCACATTGCAATACCGTTTACGCTCACTTTTATCATTCGTTACCTTGCTATTTTTATATTTTCAGATTACAAAAACTATTATCTACCATCCAAATTATACTTGTATCACCATCTCTTCGCCGAACTAGTGCACCTATACAATTTACCATTGTATTGGGTGTGTTGGGGACACAAGAGACTCTTTGTTATTTGGTTGCAGGGTTGCTTGAGAGAGACCATCTTCATCCTATGCCTCCTACGGATTGATAAACCTTAGGTCATCCACTTGAGGGAAATTTGCTACTGTCCTACAAACCTCTGCACTTGGAGGCCCAACAACGTCTACAAGAAGAAGTTTGTGTAGTAGACATAAGTTGCGGATGCTTGCAATAGAGGTTAATCATAAGTGGGTTGCTTGTTCAAGTAAGAACAGCACCCAAGCACCGGTCCACCCACATATCAAATTATCAAAGTACCGAACGCAAATCATATGAACGTGATGAAAACTAGCTTGGCGATATTCCCATGTGTCCTCGGGAGCGCTTTTCTCTATATAAGAGTTTGTCCAGGCTTGTCCTTTGCAACAAAAAGGATTGGGCCACCTTGCTGCACTTTATTTACTTTTGTTACTTGTTGCTCGTTACAAATTATCCTATCACAAAACTATCTGTTACCACTTATTTCAGTACTTGCAGAGAATACCTTGCTGAAAACCGCTTATCATTTCCTTCTGCTCCTCGTTGGGTTTGACACTCTTACTTATCGAAAGGACTACGATAGATCCCCTATATTTGTGGGTCATCAGGGGCCGCCGCCCCTTCCCTTTCCCAATTCGGATTGGGGCAAGGGGGGCCGTGCGCCACCTCCTGGCCTCCCTCTCTCCTTTCCACTAAGGCCCATAAGGCCCAATAGCTTCCCGGGGGGTTCCGGTAACCCCCGGTACTCTGATATATATCTGATAACCCCCAGAACCATTCTGGTGTCCGAATATAGTCGTCCAATATATCAATCTTCATGTTTCGACCATTTCGAGACTCCTCGTCATGTCCGTGATCACATCCGGGACTCCGAACTACCTTCGGTACATCAAAACACATAAACTCATAATATAACCGTCATTGAACTTTAAGCGTGCGGACCCTACGGGTTCGAGAACTATGTAGACATGACCGAGACATGTCTCCGGTCAATAACCAATAGCGGAACTTGGATGCTCATATTGGCTCCTACATATTCTACGAAGATCTTTATCGGTCAAACCGCATAACAACATACGTTGTTCCCTTTGTCATCGGTATGTTACTTGCCCGAGATTCGATCGTCGATATCTCAATACCTAGTTCAATCTTGTTACCGGCAAGTCTCTTTAATCGTTCCGTAACACATCATCCCGCAACTAACTCATTAGTTTCAATGCTTGCAAGGCTTAAGTGATGTGCATTACTGAGTGGGCCCAGAGATACCTCTCTGACAATCAGAGTGACAAATCCTAATCTCGAAATACGCCAAGACAACAAGTACCTTCGGAGACACCTGTAGAGCACCTTTATAATCACCCAATTACGTTGTGACGTTTGGTAGCACACAAAGTGTTCCTCCGGTAAATGGGAGTTGCATAATCTCATAGTCATAGGAACATGTATAAGTCATGAAGAAAGCAATAACAACAAACTAAACGATCATGCTAAGCTAACGGAATGGGTCAAGTCAATCACATCATTCTCCTAATGATGTGATCCCATTAATCAAATGACAACTCCTTGTCTATGGCTAGTGAGGGAGTCCTGGATTAGGGGGTGTTCGGATAGCCGAACTATACCTTCAGCCGGACTCCTGGACTATGAAGATACAAGATTGAAGACTCCGTCCCGTGTCCGGAAGGGACTTTCCTTGGCGTGGAAGGCAAGCTTGGCGATACAGATGATCAGATCTCCTACCATTGTAACCGACTTTATGTAACCCTAACCCTCTCCGGTGTATATATAAACCGGAGGGTTTTAGTCCGTAGGACAACATACACATCAACAATCATACCATAGGCTAGCTTCTAGGGTTTAGCCTCTCTGATCTCGTGGTATATCAACTCTTGTAATACCCATATCATTAATATTAATCAAGCAGGACGTAGGGTTTTACCTCCATCGAGAGGGTCCGAACCTGGGTAAAACTTCGTGTCCCCTGCCTCCTGTTACCATCCGGCCTAGAGGCACAGTTCGGGACCCCCTACCCGAGATCCGCCGGTTTTGACACCGACATTGGTGCTTTCATTGAGAGTTCCTCTATGTCGTCGCCATCAGGAAGGATGCCTCGCCCCGTCTTTAAAGACGGCACCGTTGCTAAGGGAGCTTTGGCTGTCGGCCAAACCCTCCGGCTAGGTGGTTTTCTTATGACCACCTGTTCAGCTTCTACGCCGACGATGACCTCTCGAGCCATCGAAAACAATCTTCATGTCAACTCGGAACTTGCCGAGAAGTTAGATCCAATAGATCTTTCCTCCATAAACGAGCTCTTGGATCGCTTCGCCGCCCTGGGAGTCGCTACGGATTACGACCAGATTGGGCCTAAAACCGATCTGAGAGAGATTAACTCTCCCCAAGCCACCCATCATGTTGCCGTGGTAGAGGGACAGTGCGGCGACCCTTCATCTATCCTAAGGACTCACTACGTCCGGATTCCCGATCCCTCCAAGCCGGATGTCCGCGGAGGGGGGGATATCACTCAAGACCTGAACCTAGAATCAGGCGACGGACTGGATTCATTGGACGACATCCAGGAATCCAAATTTTCGAGTTCGGAAATTCCTCGGCCTCTGAGCCTCAGAAGGGGTAAGGCTTCGGATTTAATTCCACCCACCCACCCGAACATTAGCGATCTATCCCAAATCAGGCAAGAGCCCAAAGAAACAGTACATCATTACTGGGCCAGATTCCTCCTGGTTATGCACAGGATAAAGGGCTGCCACGAGGAAGACGCAATTTCATCCTTCTGCAATAATTGCACGGACAAGGGAATACTCAACACCATAAGTCGCCATGATATTACATGCTTCGTTGACTTAGCGTCCATAGTACGAAAGTATTGTGCGATGGAAAGCGCCCGAAAAACCGAAACAAAATTTTGGGACAATCCGGCCCTTAATGCAAGCCCAGTCCGAAACAAAAGGGTGCATCATCGCCAGACACCTGGGTCAAACACCAAAAGGCAAAAACCCTCTACAGGGCATGGAACCATACTGGAAGGATGGCTTAATGAACCCTGTAAAATTCATAGTACAGAGGACGCCACACCAACTCACAGCCTTAGAGCATGTTGGATACTCCGGTGGGTGGCCAAAATTGGCGAAAACCTCCTAATCCCGGAGGCCATAGAAAGCCACCACAGAGACACCAATACAGTATTAACAGTCTTCGAGACCTTCGCATCAAATAATATGCGAAAAAGGACACTCCGCGGCCTTGCCGAAGTCTACCAAGTAGCAACAATAAACCCATGGAGTGACACGACCATTACCTTTAATGCCAGTGATGAACCTAAATTCTGAACAGCCCGAGCACCAGCTGCATTGGTCCTCAGTCCAATAGTGGACGAGTTTCGTCTCACCAAGGTACTCATGGACGGCGGCAGTGGATTGAACCTCATCTATGAGGAAACTCTTCAAAAAATGGATATAGACTGGAACCGCATCATGCGAAGCAGCACAACCTTTAGAGGAATAATCCCCAGTCGGGAAGCGCGCTGTACAGGAAAAATCACACTAGATGTGGCGTTCGGCACGCCGGACAATTATAGGTCCGAAGAGGTCACGTTCCATGTGGCCCCGTTCAGCAGCGGTTACCACGCTTTGCTAGGGCGGGAAGCATTCACAATATTCCAAGCAATACCCCATTACGGGTACATGAAGCTCAAGATGCCCGGGCCTAACGGGATCATCACCCTCGCTAGTGATCCGGACATAGCACTCCACGCCGAAAACAAGGCAGCTGCACTAGCCCTCGAGGCACTATCCGAAGCCCTAGCGGCTGAGGAGCTGACTGCGCTGCGCTCTACCGTGAATAGGGACGATGTGGTACTCGACAAAAGATCCAAATCTACCTCCTTTAAACCAGCAGACGAAATAGTCAAATTCCAAGTCCATCCAACGGATCCCAATAAAACAGCTTCCATTGGGGCACAGTTAAACCCTGATGTCGACGCCGCATTGCGAGAGTTCCTACGAGAGAACTGGGACATTTTTACCTGGCACCCTTCAGACATGCCAGGAATCCCACGCAGGCTGGCTGAGCACAGCTTAAATATCCAAACAGGATTCAAACCTGTCAAACAGGCTCTTCGGCGTTTTTCCGAACCTAAGAGACAGGCTATGGGAGATGAGCTAGCAAAGCTATTAGAGGCCGGATTCATCAGAGATATAAAACATCCGGACTGGCTAGCAAACCTGGTGATGGTACCAAAGGACAAATCCTGGCGCCTGTGTGTTGATTTTAAAGACCTTAACAAGGCTTGCCCAAAGGATCCCTTCCCCCTCCCCCACATCGATCAAATTATCGATGCTACCGCAGGACACGATTCGTTGTGTTTCCTCGACGCATATTCTGGCTACCATCAAATCAAGATGGCAGAACCAGAACAAGCCGCAATGGCATTTATCACACCATACGGGCCATTTTGCTTCAACACGATGCCCTTCGGGCTCAAAAACACCGGCGCAACATATCAGCGCATGATTCAGACATGTCTGGCAAGCTAGATTGGTAAAACAGTGGAGGCATACGTAGATGATGTGGTCGTCAAAACAAGACATGTTGAATCTCTTGTAGATGACTTGAGGCTCACATTTGATAATCTCCGAACATACGACATCAAGCTCAACCCGGAAAAATGCGTTTTCGGCGTTCCAGCCGGAAAGCTCTTGGGCTTCATTGTATCCAATAGAGGAATTGAAGCAAATCCAGCCAAGATCCGAGCTCTGTCACAACTGGATATCCCAAAGGACCTCAAACATTTACAAAAGTTAACCGGATGTGTGGCGGCTCTAAGCCGCTTTATCTCCCGCCTAGGAGAAAAGGCCCTTCCCCTTTACCGCCTCCTTCGGCGCACCGAACACTTCAAATGGACGGACGCAGCCACGGCCGGACTCAATGAAATAAAAGCCATACTGGCAACAAACCCAGTCCTGGCCGCGCCAAACACCGGTGAACCAATGCTATTGTACATCGCAGCAACACATCAGGTTGTAAGCGCAGTGCTCGTCGTCAAACGAGAAGCGGACGGACACAAATTCCCCCTTCAAAGGCCTGTCTATTATGTGTCCACTGTCCTCACTCCCTGCAAATCACAGTACCCGCATTATCAAAAGATTGCGTACGCGGTATTCATGGCATCCCGGAAGCTACGACACTACTTTCAAGAGTGTTCAATAACAGTAGCCTCGGAAGTACCACTTAACGACATTATTAACAACCGTGACGCAATGGGCCGGATTGCGAAATGGGCCATCGAGCTCCTCCCGTTCGACATAACTTATAAGCCACGACGAGCCATCAAGTCACAAGTTTTGGCCGATTTCGTCGCAGAATGGACGGAGGCCGAACTCCCTAAAGAGTATGGCACATATTCAAATTGGATCATGCATTTTGACGGCTCCAAAATGTTGGCCGGACTGGGGGCTGGTGTCGTTTTTACGTCCCCCACAGGAGACACAGTCCAATACGTACTATAGATTCTGTACACGGACTCCAACAACGCAGCCGAATATGAGGCCCTTCTACATGGTCTCCGGATGGCAGTATCCATGGGCATCTAGCGCCTAGAGGTGCACGGGGACTCGAACCTCGCAATATCCCAAACAAACGGAGACTTCGATGCCAAGGATCCGAAAATGGTAGCTTACCGCAACGCCGTCCTAAAAATGTCAGCTCGGTTCGAGGGGCTTGAATTTCACCATATAGCCCGGGAAAATAATCAGGCGGCAGATGTCCTGGCACGCATCGGCGCAAAACGTGATGTAGTCCCCCCCAACATCTTCTTGGAAAGGCTTTTTAAGCCATCCGTGGCATGGGAAGGGGAGCCGAACAATAACAGCCCGGACCCAACCGCACCGCCCGACTCCGAACATTCTGACACAATCGGTGGCTCTGCCATTGAAGTAACACCTTCAGCCCATGTAATAATGGCCGTCATTGCCACATGGACGGAACCATTCCTCGCCTACCTTACTAGGCAGGTTCTCCCCGAGGACCAGAATGAGGCACGCTGCATAGTGCGGTGATCCAAAGCCTACAGAGTCCATGAGGGGGAGCTTTATAAGAAAAGCACTATCGGAGTCCTTCAAAGGTGCATCTCCGAAGAGGAGGGGCGGAATCTCCTGGCTGAAATCCATGCCGGACTCGGCGGTCATCACGCTGCAGCCCGATCTCTGGTAAGCAAGGCCTTCCGTACATGCTTTTATTGGCCGACGGCCCGGGCAGACGCTCAGGACTTAGTCCAGCGACGCACCGGTTTCCAAATCTTTGCAAACCAAAGCCATATGCCACCCACCGCCCTCCAAACTATCCCCATCACTTGGCCCTTTGCGGTCTGGGGGCTTGATATGGTTGGACCCCTTAAAGGCGGAACCCACAAGCACAAATACCTACTCGTCATGGTGGATAAGTTCACCAAATGGATAGAAGCCAAGCCTGTTAAGACGGCTGAATCCGGGCCTGTGATAGACTTCATATCTGGGGTTGTACACCATTACGGCGTCCCCCATAGCAGCATCACTGATAATGGCATGAACTTTACGGCCGACAAGGTAAAACTCTGGTGCAAAAACTTGGGCATCAAGCTCGATTACGCTTCTGTCTATCACCCACAGACTAACGGCCAGGTCGAACGTGCAAACGGTCTTATCATGAGCGGCATTAAGCCCAGATTAGTATGGTCCCTCAAGGAATCTAACACACACTGGGTAGAGGAGCTCGACTCCGTACTCTGGGGGCTGCGGACCACACCGAATCGCACCACCGGATATACACCATTCTTCATGGTGTACGGCGCTGAGGCAGTTTTGCCTTGCGACATAATTCATGACTCACCTCGAGTGCGCATGTACGAAGAAAAAGAAGTCGAGCTCGATCGGCATGACAGTTTGGACGCATTAGAGGAGGAGCGTGACGTGGCAAAAGCCCGTTCCGCATTTTATCAACAGCGGGCTCGAAGATACCAAAGCAGAGAAGTACGGGCCAAAAATTACAACGTTGGCGAATTAGTTCTACGCCTGCCAGACAAGAAAAAGGACAAACTCAAGCCCAAGTGGGAAGGTCCCTTCATCATCGACCAAGTCCTGACTGGTGGTGCGTACCGCCTGCGAAGTGCATCGGATAACCGACTCGAGCCGAACCCATGGAACGCAGCCCGCCTCCGAAGATTCTATGCCTAGCGCCGGATCCTGTGTTCGTCTCCTTACTCTATCCATTTTTTATATATACCTTCTGTCTTACATTTCTCTCCTTCTCTCTCTCTTTCCCTCTTATAGCCTTTAGAGGCTCACAAAGTGACGCTCTATCCGCGCTCAGCAAACCTGGGGGCTTCTTTTGACAGAAGCTTATTTCTACGGGCTTCACGCCCAACACATGTGTCAAACTTCTGCATGTACCTTTTATTCACCACTATATGCATCGATATGACTTAAGTTTTGGCCAAGCTGGGTTGCCTGGCTCCTGTGCTTACCCCTACGTTTCCGATTGTTCGGCTAGGCGGTAAAGGGAGCACCTCTGCGATTGTTACTGTCGGGTCAGCCGGACGTGTACCTCAGACTGGGTGAAGCCGAAAGCTAGCGTTCTTAAGGGAATATTCGGTCGGTGAACTAAAGACAATCTTTTTTATTTTTTCCACGTGCCCCCAGATGTTTTTCCTGCGTTTCTCTTTGCAGCATGGACATGCACTTTAGGGCATGCCTCCCAGGGAAAGGAACCCCTAATGGAACTATTCTCCCTGGAAGATGTTTCTTACTAACCATGTAATATAACATAACTAGTCGGGCACTTGTCTGTTCACGCCATAATGACCCCTACGCCTGGTCTCCATGCATTCCCCGGTTCCTATATAATCGCATGGGAATTCGGACACACTCCGGACCGTCAGGTCCCAAGGCTGAAGCGAAAAGGTCGGCCATGACAAATGATCTACAATCCGGCTAGAAGGCATTATAAATGTCAATTAAATTACATAGTCATTTTGACTGACTGTACTCCTCTTCGATACCATCTAACAGGCTGTCTAATTTACAGTCCTGCTGGGAATACTTTGCGGCCAACTCTACTTGGCCGTATACTAAGCTCACAGGGATCTCCTTCCCATCGGGCCCGACAGGACCAACCTCAGCCATATGGTTGGGGTCGGCCTGTTAATACCGCATCTTCACCATGGCCCAGGCCTCCCTAGCGCCTTGACGGCAGGCTGATATCTTCCACAACTGGAAGCGCCGCCGTGCTCCCCTCAGCTTCTCCGCAAGCTCTCCAAGACCTTCGGGCGTGGAGACGGATGGCCACAGGGCCTGGGCGACGCCTCGCATCGCCTGCCGAACTCGATCGAGCAATTGCAAGAGCTCGGGAAGAAGGTCACCCGTAGAACCGGGCATCTCCTCTGCAGGACGACCTGTTAACATACCTACGGATGTTGCTCTGTTAATCAACGGCACCGCCGAACTTTCTTTCAAAAGGTTCGTTCAAGCACTTACTAAATATGCCGCGCCGAAGACGTTGATTCTCCTTCACGGAGTCTGACAGCTGGGCACGAACATCTTTTAGCTCGACGCCCAGCCGGGTGTTGGCATCTTGGAGAACGTTCTTCTCCCCCATCACCTTTAATAGCACCCTCTCACCAGCCTTTAGTTGGCGTAGGAGGTGTTGCCTTTCCGGATTCAATTTGGCGCCATCTGCAATTTTATTTGTCAGATTCGCACCAAAGTCGTGCTTCGCCACATACTTATCTTTCGAAATGTGTATTACCAGAAGGGGTCTCCTTAGGCTCCCCTGCCGCGGCTAGTGCGGCCTCCAGTTGGGCTTTGCACTCTTCCAGCTCCTAGGACAGTAGGGAATTCTTTTCTGTAAGAACCTGCATTTCAAATGATCCTTAAACCAGTTATTCTAACTGTTTTCAGTCTCGGGGGCTACTGCTACATATATATTTACCAAAATTTTCTTACCCGTATGTCTTTTACATATTGCTCTGTGGCTCTGGCTAGACCATTTTGAGCGGCACGGAGGTGCGCATCTCCCGAATTGAAGGCATCTAATGCCTCTTGGGAGAAGCAAGCGTCGCGAAGAATTGTCCGGCGACGCCTGTGGTTCATGGCACTTTCCACCTCAGAGTTGGTGGCAGATAACCCGTCTGCATCCTCTGTCGGAGGAACATCTGGCACACGCCTTGTGTTTGTTTCCGCCCCCGGACCAGGCTTTGGAGCCTGACTGGTGGAGGCGCGATTAGCAGCCTCTCCGGATATAGTCCGGCGAGGTCTCTTTGTCCTGAAAAGGGCACGAGTGTTAAATGTGCCTCGAAGGTATAACAACTGGGATAAAGGGGCGCGCCATACCTTCGCGCTGATGCCTCGGTCCGGATTGCACCTCTTTTCTGCCCATGGGGCCCTGCGGCCCCTGGTTGGTTTATCGCCGCAGGTTCGGCCTTCTGCCTCAAAAACCTCCCCTGCAAAGTTCGGTTGCAATCAGGAAATTGAACACGCGTGGACGGACCCCTGTCCGGGGTACAGGGACTTCGGTTTCAGGTACCTGGGGTGTTCGGATTAGCCCTGGGTAATCGGCAGTAATGGCCACCAAGGCGTTGTCCTCGCTCAATTGATGGAACACTCCATCAATCAGCTCCATAGATATGTCCGGATCCTCTTGAGAGGCCGGGTCGAGAGACCGTCCTGGGTCCTCGGGTTGTGGAGGCGGGCTGCTTATGTCCTTAACGGCCCGG
The DNA here is from genome assembly GCF_056163025.1 of Triticum urartu. Lineage (NCBI taxonomy): Eukaryota > Viridiplantae > Streptophyta > Magnoliopsida > Poales > Poaceae > Triticum > Triticum urartu. The sequence continues at coordinate 100,796,666 of NC_141877.1, forward strand.
CGCAGTTCCTGCATTGAAGTCATCAGACTAAGTATTTAACAATGGGAACACTAAACGGATGAGCAAGTAAATGCGACCACTTACCCAGCTCGGTGGATTGTGCATAGAGAATCCACCCTGTGGGTTGACGTGGAGAAATTCCTCCTCTTCTCCCTTGTACAAAGTGGACAAGATCTTTAATAGAGCGGCAACTGAATCTGGCCCTTTACGGCCGTAGCGGGTGGCGTCGTCCTCCCCGTTGAAATCCCACATGGGGTGGCTTCTGTACTGAAGCGGCTGCACCCCCCGCATGATGCATTCGGCCATAACTCCGATCATGGTTAGTCCGGAATGGGCCAACAATCTTATTCGGCCCATGAGATAAACGATGTCCCTGTCACTTTCCCTTTGAGGGCTTCGTGGACGCCAGCCTAGGCGCTTCTTTAGAGGAGCACTATCGAACTCTGGGAGGGCGATCCGGACAGGATCCGGCAGCGGGACGTCTTCTATATAGAACCATTCCGAGGGCCCGTCTTCGGACGCCTTCTTTGGGGTTCCAGACAGATATCCGGTCCTGGCGATGCGCCATACTTCGGCTCCGCCCACTTGATACATTGACCCTTTCTTGGAACGGGGCACGAGGCAAAATAGCTCCTTCCACAGTCCGAAATGAGCTTCAATACCCAAGAACAGCTCGCAGAGGGCTACAAAGCCCGCGATATGCAATACTGAGGCAGGCGTGAGATGATGTAGCTGGAGGCCGTAGAACTTCAGCAGCCCCGGAGAAACGGGTGGATGGGAAATCCGAGCCCCCTTATTAAGTAAGGGACAAGGCACACCCGCTCTCCTTTGGATGGATTAGGGGCATTCTCTGCTTGCTCTCCGCCGTTGTAGATGGCAAGACCGGCTCGGACCGGGACCATATAGGCCGGGGGGAGAAATCCCTTGGTCTGAAGCGTCACTAGCTCGCTATGCGGAGTAGAACATCTCTCCCAATATCCAGGCTTAGGGCTAGAAGGGCGAGCGGAGGAGTTGCGGCGGCTGGCCATGGTGGAATGGACCTTTGTCGGATGCGCTCTGATGAACACTCATGGAGGGGAGAAGGTGTGGATTGGATCTAAATCCTCGTCCCCTTAAAAAGGGCAACTCATTTACGCGGCTAGGGGTGTGAACGTAAAAACACTCAGACTTTTCATATTCGTTTGACACGTGGAAAACGGCCATTATTGGGCATAGAAGCCAAGGAGCGCAACATCTACAAGAAACCGGACTTTATTCAAACAGGTACACGGAATTTGGACGAGAACCCGCCTTGCAATGCCGAAGACAATCTGCGCGCCGGACTCATCGTCATTGAAGCCTGGTTCGGGGGCTACTAAGGGAGTCCTGGATTAGGGGGTGTTCGGATAGCCGAACTATACCTTCAGCCGGACTCCTGGACTATGAAGATACAAGATTGAAGACTCCGTCCCGTGTTCGGAAGGGGCTTTCCTTGGCGTGGAAGGCAAGCTTGGCGATACGGATGATCAGATCTCCTACCATTGTAACCGACTTTATGTAACCCTAACCCTCTCCGATGTCTATATAAACCGGAGGGTTTTAGTCCGTAGGACAACATACACATCAACAATCATACCATAGGCTAGCTTCTAGGGTTTAGCCTCTCTGATCTAGTGGTAGATCAACTCTTGTAATACCCATATCATCAATATTAATCAAGAAGGACGTAGGGTTTTACCTCCATCGAGAGGGCCCGAACCTAGGTAAAACTTCGTGTCCCCTGCCTCCTGTTACCATCCGGCCTAGACGCACAGTTCGGGACCCCCTACCCGAGATCCGCCGGTTTTGACACCGACAGCTAGGAAACATAACCATCTCTGATTAACGAGCTAGTCAAGTAGAGGCATACTAGTGACACTCTGTTTGTCTATGTATTCACACATGTATCATGTTTCCGTTTAATACAATTCTAGCATGAATAATAAACATTTATCATGAAATAAATAATAACTTTATTATTGCCTCTAGGGCATATTTCCTTCACTGAGCACATGCTCACTAGCTGAGCTATTCCCCTCCATCTTGTAGGCAAATTACTTGTCAGAAGTCTCATACCTCTTAACACGGGCATGAGTTTGAAATACCAATTTCAACTCTTGGAACATCTCATATGCTCCGTGGCGTTCAAAACGTTTTTGAAGTCCCGATTCTAAGCCGTAAAGTATGGCGCACTAAACTATCAAGTAGTCATCATACCGAGCTTGCCAAACATTCATAACGTCTGCATCTGCTCCTGCAATAGGTCCATCACCTAGTGGTGCATCAAGGACATAATTCTTCTGTGCAGAAACGAGGATAATCCTCAGATCATAGAGCTAGTCCGCATCATTGCTACTAACATCTTTCTCTAGGAACATATCATAAATAAAACGGGGAAGCAATACGCGAGCAATTGATCTACAACATAGATATGCAAATACTATCAGGACTAAGTTCCTGATAAATTTAAGTTCAATTAATCATATTACTTAAGAACTCCCACTTAGATAGACATCTCTCTAATAATCTAAGTGATCGCGTGATCCATATCAACTAAACCATGTCCGATCATCACGTGAGATGGAGTAGTTTTCAATGGTGAACATCACTATGTTGATCATATCTACTATATGATTCACGCTCAACCTTTCGTTCTCAGTGTTCCGAGGCCATATCTGCATATGCTAGGCTCATCAAGTTTAACCCGAGTATTCTGCGTGTGCAAAACTGGCTTGCACCCGTTGTATGTGAATGTAGAGCTTATCACACCTGATCATCACGTGGTGTCTTGGCACGATGAACTGTAGCAACAGTGTATACTCAGGGAGAACACTTATACCTTGAAATTTAGTGAGAGATCATCTTATAATGCTACTGCCGAACTAAGCAAAATAAGATGCATAAAGGATAAACATCACATGAAATCAATATAAGTGATATGATATGGTCATCATCATCTTGTGCCTTTGATCTCCATCTCCAAAGCACCGTCATGATCACCATCGTCACCGACTTGACACCTTGATCTCCATCGAAGCATCGTTGTTGTCTCGCCAACTATTGCTTCTACGACTATCGCTACCGCTTAGTGATAAAGTAAAGCAATTACATGGTGATTGCATTTCATACAATAAAGCAACAACCATATGGCTCCTGGCAGTTGCCAATAACTCTGTTACAAAACATGATCATCTCATACAATAAAATTTAGCATCATGTCTTAACCATATCACATCACAACATGCCCTGCAAAAAACAAGTTAGATGTCCTCTACTTTGTTGTTGCAAGTTTTACATGGCTGCTACGGGCTGAGCAAGAACCGTTCTTACCTACACATCAGAAACCACAACGCAGTATAGTGATTGCTTTTTGATCTTCAGAAAGAACCCTGTTCATTGAATCCGATTCAACTAAAGTTGGAGAAACTGACACCCACTAGCCACATGTGTGCAAAGCACGTCAGTAGAACCAGTCTCGCGTAAGCGTACGTGTAATGTCGGTCTGAGCCGCTTCATCCAACAATACCGCTGAATCAAGAATCAACTAGTGACGGCAAGCAATATGTATATACCCACGCCCACAACTCCTTTGTGTTCTACTCGTGCATATAACATCTATGCATAGACCTAGCTCGGATGGCACTGTTGGGGAACGCAGTAATTTCAAAAAAATCCTACGCACACGCAAGATCCATCTAGGTGATGTATAGCAACAAGAGGGGATAGAGTGTTGTCTATGTACCCTCGTAGACCGTAAGCGGAAGCGTTATGACAACGCGGCTGATGTAGTCGTACATCTTCATGATCCGACCGAACCTAGCACCGAAGCTATGACACCTCTGCGATCTGCACACGTTCAGCTCGGTGACGTCCCACGAACTCTAGATCCAGCTGAGTGTCAAGGAAGAGTTTCGTCAGCACGACGGCGTGATGACGGTGATGATGAAGTTACCGGCGCAGGGCTTCGCCTAAGCACTACGACAAATATGACCGAGGTGGAAATTTGTGGAGGGGGCACCGCACGCGGCTAAGAGATCAACGTGTGTGTCTATGGGGTGCCCCCCTCCCCCGTATATAAAGGAGTGGAGGAGGGGGAGGGCCAGCCGTCTATGGCGCGCCCAAGGGGGGAGTCCTACTCCCGGTGGGAGTAGGATTCCCCCATTCCCTTGTTGGAGTAGGAGAGAAGGAAGGGGAAGAGAGAGGGAAGGAGGGGGGTGGCCCCCCACGCAATTCGGATTGGGCTAGGGGGTGCCCTCCACCTTGGCCTTCCTCTCCTCTCTTCCACTAAGGCCCAATAAGGCCCATATACTCCGGGGGGGTCCGGTAACCCTCGGTACTCCGGTAAATGCCGGAACTCACCCTGAACCATTCCGATATCCAAACATAGCCTTCCAATATATCAATCTTTATGTCTCGATCATTTCGAGACTCCTCGTCATGTCCATGATCATATTCGGGACTCTGAACTACCTTCGGTACATCAAAACACATAAACTCATAATACCGATCGTCACCGAACGTTAAGCGTGCGGACCCTACGGGTTCGAGAACTATGTAGACATGACCGAGACTCACTTTCGGTCAATAGCCAATAGCGAAACCTGGATGCTCATGTTGGTTCCTACATATTCTACGAAGATCTTTATCGGTCAAACCGCATAACAAACATACGTTGTTCCCTTTGTCATCAGTATGTTACTTGCCCAAGATTCGATCGTCGGTATCTCAATACCTAGTTCAATCTCGTTACCAGCAAGTCTCTTTACTCGTTCCATAATGCAACATCCCGTAACTAACTCATTAGTCACATTGCTTGCAAGGCTTATAGTGATGTGCATTACCGAGAAGGCCCAGAGATACCTCTCCGACAATCGGAGTGACAAATCCTAATCTTGATCTATGCCAACTCAACAAACACCATCGGAGACACCTGTAGAGCATCTTTATATTCACCCAGTTACGTTGTGATGTTTGATAGCACACTAAGTGTTCCTCCGGTATTCGGGAGTTGCATAATCTCATAGTCATACGTACATGTATAAGTCATGGAGAAAGCAATAGCAATAAACTAAACGATCATAGTGCTAAGCTAACGGATGGGTCAAGTCAATCACATCATTCTCTAATGATGTGATCCCGTTCATCAAATGACAACTCATGTCTATGGTTAGGAAACTTAACCATCTTTGATTAACGAGCTAGTCAAGTAGAGGCATACTAGTGACACTCTGTTTGTCTATATATTCACACATGTACTAAGTTTCCGGTTAATACAATTCTAGCATGAATAATAAATATTTATTATGATATAAGGAAATATAAATAACAACTTTATTATTGCATCTAGGGCATATTTCCTTCACCTTCTTCTTGTAGACTCGTGTTGGGCCTCCAAGTGCAGAGTTTTGTAGGACAGTAGCAAATTTCCCTCAAGTGGATGACCTAAGGTTTATCAATCCATGGGAGGCGTAGGATGAAGATGGTCTCTCTCAAACAACCCTACAACCAAATAACAAAGAGTCTCTTGTGTCCCCAACACACCCAATACAATGGTAAATTGTATAGGTGCACTAGTTCGGCGAAGAGATGGTGATACAAGTATAATTTGGATGGTAGATATAGGTTTTTGTAATATGAAAATATAAAAACAGTAAGGTAACTAATGATAAAAGTGAGCCCAAACGTCATTGCAATGCTTGGAAACAAGGCCTAGTGTTCATACTTTCACTAGTGCAAGTTCTCTCAACAATGACAACATAATTAGATCATATAACAATCTCTCAACATGCAACAAAGAGTTACTCCAAAGTCACTAATAGCGGAGAATAAACAAAGAGATTATTATAGGGTACAAAACCACCTCAAAGTTATTCTTTCTGATCGATCTATTGGGCTATTCCTATAAATGTCACAAACAACCCTAGAGTTCGTACTAAAATAAAACCTTAAGACACACATCAACCAAAACCCTAATGTCACCTAGATACTCCAATGTCACCACAAGTATCCGCGGGTTTGATTATACAATATGCATCACACAATCTCAGATTCATCTATTCAAACCAACACAAAAAACTTCAAAGAGTCCCCCAAAGTTTCTACCGGAGAGTCAAGACAAAAACGTGTGCCAACCCCTATGCATAAGTTCACAAGGTCACAGAACCCGCAAGTTGATCACAAAAACATACATCAAGTAGATCACGTGAATATCTCATTTGTCACCATAGATAAGCACATGTAAGACATACATCAAGTGTTCTCAAATCCTTAAAGACTCAATCTGATAAGATAACTTCAAAGGGAAAACTCAATTCATCACAATAAGGTAGAGGGGGAGAAACATCATAAGATCCAACTATAATAGCAAAGCTCGCGGTACATTAAGATCGTGACAAATCAAGAACACGAGAGAGAGAGAGAGAGATCAAACACATAGCTACTGGTACATACCCTCAGCCCCGAGGGTGAACTACTCCCTCCCCGTCATGGAGAGCGTCGGGGTGATGAATATGGCCACCGGCGATGATTCCCCCCTACGGCAGGGTGCCGGAACAGGGCCCCCATTGGTTTTTGGTCGCTACAGAGGCTTGCGGCGGCGGAACTCCCGATCTAGGTTTATTTCTGGGGCTTTTGGTATTTATAAGAATTTTTGGCGTCGGTTTCAAGTCAAGGGGGGCCACGAGTCAACCACAAGGACGGAGGGCGTGCCGGGGGGGGGGGGGGTAGGGCACGCCCTCCATCCTTGTGGAGGCCTCGTGGCTCTTCTGGCCCAACTCTTTTGCTTCGAGGGCTTCTTCTGGTCCATAAAAAACCACCGTAAATTTTCGGCTTAATTGGATTCCGTTTGATATTCCTTTTCTGCGAAACTCAAAAACAATGAAAAAACAGAAACTGACACTGGGCTCTAGGTTAATAGGTTAGTCCCAAAAATTATATAAAATAGCATATAAAACATCCTAGATAATATAATAGCATGGAAAAATCAAAATTATAGATACATTGAAGACGTATCATTGGCCCTTCAAATAGCTCACTTAACTTCTCTTTTATGTTTTAAATAGTTTACTTAATTTCTGTCTTTCAGTTGGTCTCTCGGCGCCCATTCACTTGAGGGTTGTTGTCTCATGTCATCAAAGGAAAATCGCAGAAGAAACCTACGAGCAATGATCATTGTGAAGAAAAAAATAGAGATGCAATATGAATGTAATCGTTCGCAACGTTTTAAACAGTTCACTTCACTTTAATTTTATTATGTTTCAAATAGTTCACTTACCTTTCACCTTGTAATTGCCTCTGTGCCAAATGACGCAACGAGTCATTATAGAAAAAATGGAGTGACAATTCTGAAAAAAAACTGGGAAGGGGGTCAATTTTGGGAAAATTGCCCAAAAGAACTGCCCTAAGCCTCCTGACAGAGGGAAGTACCACACCAATGGAAGTATTTTCTTTATAAGCACAAACCATGCTCTTAAACTGTTTTTTTTTTCTGGACTAGAAAGTACAAACTGTAGGCCCGCTGGCCAGTGACCCCAACCCAGCCACCACCGACATCGCGCCCGGGTGCGCGTAGCACGCACCAACAGCAGCGAAAGCATTGGCTTACTCACGAAGCTTCTCGGCCAGGGCGCACCGTCCCGCTGCAGGTGGGCCCAACAGACCGCCCATACCACACCGCTAAACTAATAATCAGGCAACGAATCACACTCCCGAGGGAAAGCTCGCCCCGAGATCACCCGATCCCTCCCGTCCGTCGCCCCGCCAACGGCGCAGATCGCGCGGGTGGACGTGGCCCGCGACCCCCGAACGCCACAAAGTGTCGTGATCAACTCACTAACACGCATTAAATATCCCTCTTAACCTTTTTCCGACCCGTATTATGACAGGCTCCGCGGCTTCTGGCCCCTTTCCGCAGCATCAAACCGGAGGGGAAAGGAGGGGGAGGAGCGGGAGGAGCAGCAGGCGGAGGAGATGTCGGAATCGGAATCGCGGGGGCGCGCCGACGCAATGTGAGCGAGGAGGAGGGGCTGGGGAAGAAGAAGAGGAGGAGGAGGGGGAAGAAGCCGCGATCCCGGTCTCACGCTCCGCCCGACGAGCCGCCCGCCCGCGGCCCCGCGAGGTATCTCTCCCTCCCTGCACGGTTTTTCCCCAATTAGCACGAGAAGGAACATTTCGGGGGTTCATGGCGACGGGAGGACCGGGGACTTAGGGTTCCGGCGAGGGCTGCCTACCTGAGGTGGCGTTGCTTGTTTCTAGGTCCGTCAGGGTTTGGTTTGTTGTTTTGTGGCTTGTTTCCAGGGCCGTCGGGGAGGGAGGGATGGAGGATGAACTTCTAGGGTGTGGTGTGGGGTGCTGGTTCGTGCGTGGTGGATTGATTGGGCGAGTTGTTAGCAGCGGGCGGGATCCTGGGCCTACCTGTGTGCTGTGTGTCGTTTTGATCAAGGGTTCCTGGAACAGATTCTTCCAGCTTCTCAGGAAGCACAACAATCCACGGAGATAGAACACATTGTCAAGTAACCAAATGTCACCATGGGTTTTATTTCAAAACATAGGCAATAGTTTTTGGCATTTCCACTTGGCTAGGAACACGAGGCGGTACCAAATATCGTGGTCCATACTCTCATTGTATCTCTTGCAGTATAGAGGAATGACACTGGCAGTAACAATAACAAGTGCAGTCATGGCCCACACATGATAATTGTGTGGTATATTTATTTGCTACTCCCTCTGTCCCATAATATAAGACGTTTTTTGACTACACACCGTGTCAAGTCTTATATTATGAGGCAAGAGGAAGTAGATACCAACTTTTGCATAGGTATGCACTAGTTATCTTTTTTTTCATGGATGGACTAGTTTATCTTTGCTCATCGCTAGAGGTCAGCCGAAAAACTTGTTGATAGCACCATACAGCCATCATTTTCCATCGAAAATGTATTTACCCAATTAACTGCCATGCTACCACATTGCAGAAATGTACAGGATGGCGCTTCCAAGCTGGAGTGACATTTCGGCCTACCTGTCAGAGTATTGGTCTGTCATAGCTGCTACTGTCATCTTTGCATTGGTAGGTGGCGTGACAATTTATTATACCATCAATCAGTTGAACAAAAACATCAGCTTGAGCTTGATGAAAGCTATCAGAGCTAGGGCAAAGAAGTACAAGAAACTGAAAGACAAGGTCCCTGCCGCTTCCCACATTTGGAGGAAAGAACTTGGCTCTCGCAGTAAAGGTCTGAAATGCTGTGTATGCTTGAAGTCTGTTTCACCGCCACAGTATTTGGGGGGGACTATCCATGAGTGTGATATTTGTGGTGCCACTGCACATCCGAGTTGCTCAGGGAATGCACACAAAGATTGCAAATGCGTTTCTATGGTTGGTCTTGACCATGTCATTCACCAGTGGGCTGTCCAGTGGATTGACACAGCAGATCGATCTGAAGAAGACTCATTCTGTTGCTACTGTGATGAATCTTGCAGTGGAGCTTTTCTCGCAGGGTCTCCAATTTGGTACTGTATGTGGTGTCAACGGATAGTGCATGTTGATTGCCACAACAACTTAGCCAAGGAAACTGGTGATGTCTGTGACTTGGGCCCATTGAAACGGTTGATACTATCACCTCTGTGTGTCAAGGAGCTTCATAGGACAGGTGCAACAGGACTTTTCAGTTCTATCACAAGTGGGGCTAATGAATTGGCTTCCACTGTGCGGGAGACGATTAGAATTCGTAGCAAAAGGTACAAAAAAGACATTGGTCCTTCTCAGCCAGAGAGCCCTGGGACTGCTGAGCCACAATCTGATACTGACGGAGACTCAGAAGGATCAAACACCACTGCTAAGAGAGATGATCATGTCAATGGTAAACTTCATGAAGTGCATCAAAGCACTGAATCGGAAAAAGATAAACAGTTCATAGCGGATAACGCTACTAGCAGGCCAAATGGCCAGCATGAGATGTCCCATGCCCAGAATAATCAAAAATATGAAATTGTGGACGTGCCTTCTGATTCTAGGCCATTGCTAGTTTTCATTAACAAGAGAAGTGGTGCCCAGAGTGGCGATTCACTGAGACAGCGCCTGCAGATCCTTCTTAATCCTTTACAGGTTGGTGTAGCAATTAGTTATTGCCTTTAAACTTTTACCAGCTTTAAATAATGTGCTCTTCTTTCTTCAGTTGCTCAGATCAATGCTGCTTATTTGATTTATTTCTAGCATACTGTATATGAACTTTCATTCACATAACTCGTGTATAGTATCTCTGAAGGGCGTAAGCTCTGTGCCATAGCATGAATAATCCTGTCCCAGCTTATTTTGTTCAAAACTTAATGCTATGTGTCACTTGTTATACTATTATGATTTCTAGTGCATGATTGCAAATTCCTTGCGTAGAATTCAATTAATGCTCCATCTGGCAATTCTTAATCATTTCAATCTTATGGATTTGGCCCATTTATTTATACTCCCTCTGATCCATATTAAATGTTGCTGATTTAGTACAAGCGACAATTACTATGGATTGGCAGGAGTAATAAAACTAGAGTTCACATTTGGGTTGCTAAGTGCTAACTCTTCCGTAGGTATTTGAGTTGGGCAAGCATCAAGGACCAGAAGTTGGTTTATCTTTGTTTCGGAAGGTACCTCACTTCAAAATTCTTGTTTGTGGTGGTGATGGCACGGCTGGTTGGGTTTTGGATGCCATTGAGAAACAAAAGTTTGAAGCGCCACCTCCCGTAGCCATCCTTCCAGCTGGTACTGGCAACGATCTTGCGAGGGTTTTGTCTTGGGGTGGTGGTCTTGGTGTTGTTGAAAAGCGGGGAGGTTTATTCTCAGTTTTGAAAGATGTCGAGCATGCGGCAGTTACTGTTCTGGACAGATGGAAGATCACTATAAAGGACAATCAAGGGAAGCTCATGTGTTCACCAAAATTTATGAACAATTACTTTGGTACGTTTATCCATCTTCTTCTCAAATGCATCCCTGTATAGTTCTTGCATTATAGATACCTTAGTACTTAATAGTGATACTTTTTCAGGGGTTGGTTGTGATGCAAAGGTTGCTCTAGATATCCACAACCTGAGGGAGGAAAACCCTGAACGGTTTTATAGCCAGGTAACCCTTGCTTGCTCCCCGCCCGCTTATGTGCACAACGGAAGGCATTTTTCCTTTAATTGCAAGTAAACTTGTTGGTGTTCTTGCTTGGTTGCACAGTTGCGCAGAATCAGACATGTGGAAACATTACACCATGATACATTTTCATTTTCCCCTCCCAAAAGTAATCGAATGGCTAGTTGTGTGCAATGGAAGGAACAACATGTAATTTTTTCAGCTTCCCGTTGTAAGGGTACTTATGGTATAGAAAACTACATCGATCATCCATGGTGAACGTACATGTTTTAGAGTGTTGAATTTCTTTGATCCTAATGGTTTTTATGCTTCTCTTTAAATCACAAGACGAGATATTTGTCTATTTTTCTCTTGTCTATTTATCAAAACGTTTTCGATTTGTAAAAATTTAGTGTGTCCAGCTGCTAATGATAGCATACAAACTGTTAGTGTAATGTTCTAGCCTGAAAAGAAATAATTAGTTTTGAAATGGCACTGATGATTTTGTTGAGCCAATGTGGCTTTGCTACTCGTTTGGGGATCTTTAGGCGATGTATTGGCATTGGGCATGCGGAATCTGGTCAAGTGTTGGGACAAGTGTTCAACCTAGCAGATTTGTTGAATGAAAATAGTTGATGGATGAGTCATGTAATTTAGAATTTTCCTTTTTTAATTTCTTGGGTACTTTGTGGAAATTTGCACATTCTGGATAGTTTGTTCTCCTTTTCTTTTTCTCAGTTGCTCACTCTTAAGGTTTCTTGCTATGTTTGATCCATAAATAGTAATTTTATTTGCAGATTCCATGCTTGCAACTTGCTATCTCCCTATTCTACATCGTTCTGTATATACAGCTGCATATCTGTTTTTGTCACAGCAATATGATTTAGTTTCTCTGCAGTTCATGAATAAAGTGCTTTATGCAAAAGAAGGCGCAAAGAATATCATGGATAACATGTTCTATTATTTTCCTTGGGAAGTCAAGCTTGAGATAGATGGATCCAACATTGAAATTCCTCAGGTAAAAGTGGATCACATTTTCTTACCTTTTCTCTTGTATGTGTCTTAGTGAGCACATAACCTTGCATTGGCATATCTGCAAGACATAATAAACGAAGAGACCAAGTTTATGCAACAGTGATGAACGTGATCTGTTAAGATGGTTGCTGCTATTTGATTGTTCATGTTCTAAAAATTACTCCCTTCCGTATGAAAATATAAGACACTTTTTGACACTGATAGTGTCAGAGGACATCTTATATTTCGATACAGAGGAGTAATTTGGCATATCTGGTATCCCTTTTGGATGGAGTAATGTAGAAGCATATCCCGTTTAGGCAATGCCCACTACATGGCAAGTGTGGTTAGCTGTCCCCAAATTGGAAGAAAAAGATTTAGCCTACATCCTGTTCCTTGTCACATTTCTCCTGTTGCAGGACGCCGAAGGTATCCTTGTGGCCAACATCCGGAGCTACATGGGAGGGGTTGACCTGTGGAAGAATGAGGATAGTGTCTCCGACACTTTCCAACCTCAATCCATGCATGACAAGACGCTGGAAGTAGTTAGCTTCACAGGAATGCTGCATCTTGGAAGGCTGCAGGTTCTTATAGACTTCAGGTTTTTTTTTTTGTGATATATATATTCAGTGTGGACTGTGTATTGATATGATAATCTTGCTATAGGTAGGGCTTTCTCGCGCGCAAAGGTTGGCTCAAGGGCATCATATAAAGATTGAGATCACTACTCCGATGCCCATCCAAGTCGATGGAGAGCCATGGTCTCAGGAGCCATGCACCATAGAAGTTTCTCATCACGCCCAGGTTTGGTCTCTCCCTCGTTTGCATAAGTTTAACCGTGCTTTCTTCCTACCTGGCTTACACATGTGTTTCTCTTATGAAGGCCTTCATGCTGAAGAGAGTCTCTGAAGAGCCTATAAGCCACGCCGCGTCCATAATGGCCGACATCCTGGAGAACGCCGAGAACAGCGGCACCATCTCGGCCTCGCAGAAGAGTGCTCTGCTTCAGGAGATAGCGTCTAGGCTTTTGTAGCAAACTCTTCTGTGCAACACGGTCTTGTAGCTCTGTAGTTGGCCCTATAGCATTTGACCATGTCTGGCCCCTTCTGTACATACAGCCATGGCTTCCTTCCTTCTTGGATCGAGCTTGTGTATAATTTCTGTAAAATTTTGTAGGGCTTTGAGTTTGAGATGAGCACTACCAGAAACTATTGTGGTTACTGGTTAGCCTAGTTCTTGGTGATTCTGGTTCTGGGGAATGTGTTCTGAGTCGCTTGTTTGGCTTGTTAGGTACAGACGATGATTCGGTGTGATGTGGTATGTGCAGTGCGCATATGACCTCAGTTCTTGCACAGTATTTTGGTTCTTTTCTTATTTTTCCTAGCGTTGGTCGGACATGAGCGCGATGTGATCGCAAAAAGGAAAAAATGAAAATAAAAAGACAAGCATCGTGAATGAACGAACGAAAATAGAAACTGCAAGTTAGGCATGGAGAATGGTGTTGCATGACTCGAGATGGTGGGTGGATGCCTCGGAGTCGGAGGTGTTCGCAGCGAAGTCACCAAAACTGAGCAAAAACAAAGAGGATTGAGTTTATTTACCAAACAAAAGCGCCCGTCTAGCTTAGTTGGTAGAGTGCAAGGCTTTTAACATTGGTGGTCGTGGGTTCGAGCCCCACGGTGGGCGTCCTATAAGCTCTTTTTTGGTTGGTGCAAGACCAAATCTCCTCTGCCACTTAGCTAGTTGTACTCTTTAATTTTTTTATTTTTATGGAGAAATCAATCAAGAGCAAACAATTTGCAATGACGCGGATTAACTCTCAACCCAAAGGAACCAAGCATGGTCGTGGGTTCGAGCCCCACGGTGGGCGTCCAGCTATATGCTTTTTTTTGGTTGGTGCAAGACCAGTCCAGCTATATGCTCTTTTTTGGTTGGTGCAAGACCAAATCTCCTCTGCCACTTAGCTAGTTGTATTTTTTAATTTTTTTATTTTTATGGACAAATCAATCAAGAGCAAACAATTTGCAATGACGCGGATTAACTCTCAACCCAAAGGAACCAAGCATGGTCGTGGGTTCGAGCCCCACGGTGGGCGTCCAGCTATATGCTCTTTTTTGGTTGGTGCAAGACCAAATCTCCTCTGCCACTTAGCTAGTTGTATTCTTTATTTTTTTTTATTTTTATGGAGAAATCAATCAAGAGCAAACAATTTGCAATGGCGCGGATTAACTCTCAACCCAAAGGAACCAAGCATCGGCAATGTTCAAAGCGAACCTTGCCACCAGCTAAAGGTTGTTAGCCCACCTAGTGATTAGTAAGGTTCTCATGGTCTATATCAGCTCAACAATCTTCAGGTTACCGGTGGTCAACCACATAGAAAATTCCTTGATGATGCGCGACAAAACAGCTATATGCTTTTTTTCTTTTTTGGTTGGTGCAAGACCAAATCTCCTCTGCCACTTAGCTAGTTGTATTCTTTAATTTTTTTTATTTTTATGGAGAAATCAATCAAGAGAAAACAATTTGCAATGACGCGGATTAACTCTCAACCCAAAGGAACCAAGCATGGTCGTGGGTTCGAGCCCCACGGTGGGCGTCCAGCTATATGCTCTTTTTTGGTTGGTGCAAGACCAAATCTCCTCTGCCACTTAGCTAGTTGTATTCTTTAATTTTTTTATTTTTATGGAGAAATCAATCAAGAGCAAACAATTTGCAATGACGCGGATTAACTCTCAACCCAAAGGAACCAAGCATGGTCGTGGGTTCGAGCCCCACGGTGGGCGTCCAGCTATATGCTCTTTTTTGGTTGGTGCAAGACCAAATCTCCTCTGCCACTTAGCTAGTTGTATTCTTTAATTTTTTTATTTTTATGGACAAATCAATCAAGAGCAAACAATTTGCAATGACGCGGATTAACTCTCAACCCAAAGGAACCAAGCATGGTCGTGGGTTCGAGCCCCACGGTGGGCGTCCAGCTATATGCTCTTTTTTGGTTGGTGCAAGACCAAATCTCTTCTGCCACTTAGCTAGTTGTATTCTTTAATTTTTTTTATTTTTATGGAGAAATCAATCAAGAGCAAACAATTTGCAATGGCGCGGATTAACTCTCAACCCAAAGGAACCAAGCATCGGCAATGTTCAAAGCGAACCTTGCCACCAGCTAAAGGTTGTTAGCCCACCTAGTGATTAGTAAGGTTCTCGTGGTCTATATCAGCTCAACAATCTTCAGGTTACCGGTGGTCAACCACATAGAAAATTCCTTGATGATGCGCGACAAAACAGTTATATGCTTTTTTTTGGTTGGTGCAAGACCAAATCTCCTCTGCCACTTAGCTAGTTGTATTCTTTAATTTTTTTATTTTTATGGAGAAATCAATCAAGAGCAAACAATTTGCAATGACGCGGATTAACTCTCAACCCAAAGGAACCGAGCATCGGCAATGTTCAAAGCGAACCTTGCCACCAGCTAAAGGTTGTTAGCCCACCTAGTGATTAGTAAGGTTCTCGTGGTCTATATCAGCTCAACAATCTTCAGGTTACCGGTGGTCAACCACATAGAAAATTCCTTGATGATGCGCGACAAAACAACTATATGCTCTTTTTTGGTTGGTGCAAGACCAAATCTGCTCTGCCACTTAGCTAGTTGTATTCTTTAATTTTTTTATTTTTATGGAGAAATCAATCAAGAGCAAACAATCTGCAATGACGCGGATTAACTCTCAACCCAAAGGAACCGAGCATCGGCAATGTTCAAAGCGAACCTTGCCACCAGCTAAAGGTTGTTAGCCCACCTAGTGATTAGTAAGGTTCTCGTGGTCTATATCAGCTCAACAATCTTCAGGTTACCGGTGGTCAACCACATAGAAAATTCCTTGATGATGCGCGACAAAACAGCTATATGCTCTTTTTTGGTTGGTGCAAGACCAAATCTGCTCTGCCACTTAGCTAGTTGTATTCTTTAATTTTTTTATTTTTATGAAGAAATCAATCAAGAGGAAACAATCTGCAATGACGCGGATTAACTCTCAACCCAAAGGAACCGAGCATCGGCAATGTTCAAAGCGAACCTTGCCACCAGCTAAAGGTTGTTAGCCCACCTAGTGATTAGTAAGGTTCTCGTGGTCTATATCAGCTCAACAATCTTCAGGTTACTGGTGGTCAACCACATAGAAAATTCCTTGATGATGCGCGACAAAACAGCTATATGCTCTTTTTTGGTTGGTGCAAGACCAAATCTGCTCTGCCACTTAGCTAGTTGTATTCTTTAATTTTTTTATTTCTATGGAGAAATCAATCAAGAGCAGACAATTTGCAATGACGCGGATTAACTCTCAACCCAAAGGAACCGAGCATCGGCAATGTTCAGAGTGAACCTTGCCACCAGCTAAAGGTTGTTAGCCCACCTAGTGATTAGTAAGGTTCTCGTGGTCTATATCAGCTCAACAATCTTCAGGTTACCGGTGGCCAACCACATAGAAAATTCCTTGACGATGCGCGACAAAACAAAGGGGTTAGAAGTCATTTGGCGGAAGACGCGTCCATTTCCCTCTTTTCAAATATACCACCAAACAAGTTGCATCCCGGATTACTCTCAAACCAAAGGAACAGAGCATCGAATATGTTCAGAGGCAACCTTGCCATCAGCTAAAGGTTGTTAGCCCAGCTAGTCAAGTTTTCATGGTCTGTATCAGCCTAACAATCTTCAGCTTATCAGCAGCCGACCACATAGAAACTTCATTGGCGGTGCACGACACAACAACCGAGGGGTTAGAAGCCGTGTGCCGGAAGATGCATTCATTTCTCTATTTTCAGATGTACCACCAAACAAGCTGCATTGCAGAGGACCAAGCCTTTAACATCCTCTGATAAGGCTATAACTAATCTTGCTGAAGACCCAAATGCTCCCTTTATTTGCTATCATCAATAGAGGACTAAGCCTCTAGCATCCTCTGATAAGGCTATAACTAATCTTGCTGAGGACCCAAATGCTCCCTTTATTTGCTATCATCAATAGATTTTGCTTATGTTTTTTCGAGCAATCAACGAGGATGGGGTGACCTACCTGAATATATTTCTCATGGCTGTACGAGTCCCGCAGTGGAAGATATACACAAATTTTGAGAGTTTTACATAGGGGTTACATCATCAAAGAGAGTACCTGCATAAAGTACTATTGACTGTGATAAGTGTGGAATGCAGCATTTTTCGTGCACGGTTGCATCTGCTTCTACTTATGGATAATAAATTTAAAAAATAGCAAAAAAATCAAAAAAATTCAGGCACCAAAGATGCTCGAGTCTTGTAGGTGCTTGTAAATTTTGTGATGGGATGACTTATTAGGAACCTGATAGAAAAACAAAATCACGTGGGCAAAGTTAGCGCCTGACCGTACTCTCCTCCCATGTGGCCGAGCAACCGACATCTTCATCATTCAGGCTGGCAATGTCAGGGTGTGTCGTACTCGTCAATGAAACCGCCATGGTGATGGATATGGGTTGTAGGCCTGTTGGACTGGCCTGATGGCATGGCTATGCTAGCTACAAAGAATAGCGTCAGGCATACGAGAGGTAAATTGCAAAAAATCATCACAATTGGGGACCCTTATTCAGACAACCGTCGTCATTGTGTCGACAGTTTTTGAAAAACGCTAATTGGTCACTAAACGCACATTGATACCGTTTCTGATGGGCTGACATGGCATAAACTTTGACACCGCGCAGACACACCTCTCTCTCTCTCTCTCTCTGACATTCTGTCGAGCAGCTTGTCTGCACTAGGCAGGACGCTGCCGTTGCCCGTCACCGCAGACAGCCGCTCCCTCACGCTCTGCTTCTGCACCCCGTGCCCTGCCGTGAGCTCGGCCCGGCGCCGTCGTGCCACCTGGCTGTCAGGATCAAGCTATAGAAATGATCAAGAAGGAGAGAGAGATGGAAGACGAATTAGGGAAAAGTTCACCCAGATCGGGCTGTGTGTGTATTAGCTGTAGAGTAGTTGGCCATATAGGCAATTCATAGAGAAGATTCCATGCTCTGGCCAGCCACAACCCGGCTGCCTTTATAGGTGGGAAGCCTCCCGGCAACAGGTGAAACGTAACAGTAACGACTGAAACGGAACAGTAGACATCTAACGGTCGACAGAGAACGGTAAAGCGAGGCTCGATCTCAACCCTCCATCTACTGAATCGTTATCTGTAGCCGCAATTAGCGCTAACTAAAGAAATAACACTTCCCGCTGCAGTCCTGACATTGCTCCCCCCTTGAGTGTCGACGTGTCCTCACGGCGTTGCCGCTGCTTCCCTCCAAGCGCGAGTAGTAGAGCTGAAGAACTCCAGGAAGGTGTATTTGATGAAGTCTGCGTCTTCCCATGTTGCATCTTCAGGAGGCAGGTTTATCCACCTGATAAGCCACTGGACGACGGGCATGTTCTGTCGTGGAACTTGACGAACCTCCAGCACTTCTTCTGGGCCTGTTTTGATTGTCCCATCCGCATTTACCAATGGTAAGTTAGGGTCTAGTATAGATTTGTCCCCAATGTGTTTCTTCAATTGGCTCACATGAAACACTGGGTGGATCTGTACATCTTTTGGAAACTGCAACTTGTAAGCTGCTTTGCCTACTTTCTGAAGCACCAAAAATGGACCATAGAATCTGTTTTGTAGTTTCAGTGCTCCTCTGAACCCAAATGTAGCTAATCTGTACGGAGCCATCTTCAAGTACACTGGATCACCCACCTGAAAGCTTCTTTCCACCCTCTTATTGTCTGCATATTTCTTCATCCTGTTCTGTGCGACCAACAAATTCTCTTTAAGTTGTTGCAGTATTTGTTGCTTGGCAGTTAAAAAATCATGTGCTTCTTCATCATCAGGCCCAGGTATTGCCAGTTCTGAGATGAGAGGTGGGGGAAATCCATAGAGAACCTGAAATGGAGACATTTTAATGGCTGTATGATAAATGGAATTATACCAGAATTCTGCTAAGGATAGCCAAGAAAGCCACTTGGTTGGAGCAGATGTAGTCATGCATCTTAAATAGGTCTCCAAACACTGATTTACACGTTCTGTCTGGCCATCTGTTTGTGGATGATAAGCAGTACTGAACCTTAGTTCCACATTGAGTGCAGAGAAGATATTTTTCCAAAGCTGACTGGTGAAAATTCTGTCTCTGTCAGAGATAATTAGTTTTGGGGGACCACGCAACTTAATAATGTTATCCACAAAGGATTGGGCTACACTGAGCACTGAGTAAGGGTGGGACAGGGGTATGAAGTGGGAGTATTTAGTAAACCTGTGCACAACCACCATGATCACATCCTTTCCTTGAGATTTAGGTAGTCCTTCAATGAAGTCCATGGATATATGCTACCAGGCCATGTCAGCCACTGGAAGAGGTTCAAGCAGACCAGGTTGCAAGCAAGTTTCATGCTTTGCTCTCTGACAAACAGGGCAGGCTGCAATGAAATTTTCTATAGCTGTTTTCATACCAGGCCAATAAAAGATGCTTTTGATCATGTGATATGTTGCTCTCCTTCCTGAGTGCCCCCCCACTGGAGAACTGTGTAGGGCCACAATCAATTTATACCTTAACTCAGGGTTGTTACCCACATAAATTTTTCCTTTGTATCTAATAATTCCAGATGTTAAGGAGTAGTCTCACAGTGACTTATCCTTGTTTAACATCATTTTTTCCAACAGTTGCACACTACTAGGATCCTGTTGGTAACTGTGCACCAGATCTTCTGCCTAAACAGGAGTAGCTGCAGAGATAGCCATACATTTAGGAAGAACTCTTGACAAGGCATCAGCCACCTTGTTGTGAATACCTTTTTTGTACTGAATTGTGAAATTAAATTCCAACAATTTCATCATTAGTTTGTGCTGAACTCCTTCAGTGATCTTTGATCAGTTATGAATTTCAGTGATTGCTGATCTGTTTTAATTATGAGCTCTTTCCCTAGCAAGTAGTGCCTCCACCTTTTTAGTGCCTCCAAAATTGCTAGAGCCTCTTTTTCATAAGTAGACAGAGCTGCATTCCTAGGGCATAAAGATGAACTATAGAAAGATATTGGCCTTCCTTGCTGCATTAGAACAGCCCCCAATCCCTTTTCCTGAAGCATCAGTTTCCAAAACAAATGGCTTGGAAAAATCTGGCAAAGCCAAAACAGGAGCAGAAGTTAATGCTTGTTTCAGTTGCTGGAAAGCTTTTGTATGTTCAGGTGACCAATGGAAATTTCCCTTTTTAAGCAGATCATGCAGAGGCCTGCATATAACACCATAACTTTTGATAAATCTTCTATAGTACCCTGCTAAACCCAGAAAACTTCTAAGCTTAGTGATATTTTCAGGCACAGGCCACTCAGCTATAGCAGAGATCTTCTGTGGGTCAGTAGCCACACCATCAGCAGAAATCACATGCCCTAAATATTTCACTTTCTGAGCTGCAAACACACACTTTGACATTTTGGCAAAAAGTTGGTGCTCTCTTAAAAGATCCAAGACCAACTTAATATGCTCTAAGTGCTCTGTGAGGTTTCTACTGAAGATCAGTATGTCATCAAAGAAAACCAACACAAATTTCCTTAAATAAGGACCAAATATGGTATTCATTAATTCTTGGAAAGTTCCAGGGGCATTGGACAGGCCAAATGGCATTACCAGAAATTCAAAATGGCCCAAGAATGTTCTGAATGCAGTTTTATGGATATCTTCAGGTGACATTCTGATTTGGTGATAGCCAGACCTTAAGTCCAATTTAGTAAAATACTTTGCTCCATGCAGTTCATCTAAAAGGTCTTCTATTACAGGGATAGAGAATTTGTTCTTAATTGTAAGAGCATTGAGTTTTCTGAAGTCTGTGCACAGTCTCATGGACCCATCTTTCTTTTTAACTAACAACACAGGAGCAGCGAATGGACTTTGGTTGTGTCTTATGAGATGTGCAGCCAACATTTTTTTATCTGCTCCTCCATCTCTCTTTTCTGATTTTGGGGCACTCTATAAGGCCCAACTTGGGGTGGAGCTGCACCTTCTACCAAAGGTATTTTGTGGTCCAATGCTCTATGAGGTGGCAGTGTTTTAGGTTCCTCAAACAGATCAGCATATTGCAGCAATAACTGCTGTATTTGTGGTGGAGTTTTAAAATCCTCTGGTGCATCCAAGAGTATGTTGTGGATTTGACACAGGAACACTTCAGGTCCTTTGTCTAATAATTTATCCACTTTCTTAGCAGGCATTTCCTTCACACTAGCTGCAGTAGTGAACATTGCTGTTGAAACAGTTTGCTTGCCCTCATGTGTGAAACTGAATTGCTGGGCTGGAATATCAAATGACACAGGGCTCACAGCAGTAAACCAATCATATTCTAGGATTGCATCATGGCTTGGGAGGAACAGTGTTCTGAAACTGTGGGAAAGTGTCACTTTGGAAATCTGGAACTGACAGTGAGGTACAACTGCAGTAGATATTAGTGTGCCCCCACCAGCCACTGAAATCTTTCTAGGTTTTACAGGCAGCATGTTGCAGTTTGCCTTAACTGCAAAATCTTGGTTTATGAAAGAGGTAGTACTACTAGAATCCAACAATGCTACAGCTTTCTTCCCATTGATATGAATGATTACTGTAGGAGTTGGCACGGCTAACTGTTGTCCCATGGCAAAAGCAGAAAGGAACATAGCCTGATCTCCGTCATTTACTTGCTCTGCCTGATCTTCCAACTGTTGCTCTTCAATATCATAAGTGACTTGCTCCTCTGGTTCTTGTTGCATGGCTTGAACATTTGGTATTAACTTGCATTTGTGGCCATGTACCCACTTATCTCCACATCTCCAACACTCTCCAAGTTTTCTGATTTTCTGTGCATTATTAGCAGGAGTTTCATTGTGCCTGACAAGAATTTGTTGCTGGATAGGAGGAACAATAGGCTGTTTCTAGATAAAACCTCCAGTGTTTTTCCGGTAGTAGTTGTTATAAGGGACTGATATTCTTTTTGTGTTTGCCACTGCAGGAGATGACAAGGTTCCACATCCTTTGCTAACCAGTAGGCATCAGTGAGGGTTTGAGGTCTCAATGGTCTAATTTGATATTTGATGCCTTCTCTTAATCCATTAACATAGCATCTTACAAACCAAGATTCTCCTAATTCTGGATTTTCCTCTTGTACATCAGCCATGAGATCTTCAAATATTTTTGTATATTCAGAAACTATGCTGTTAGACTGTTTCACTGAATTAAACTTTTCTGTGAGATCATATGAGCCATGTGCAGAAAATCTTTTAGTGATTTCTGTGCAAAATTCCTTCCAGGAAACTTTCTTTTTCAGCAAACCTGATCTTCTCAGCCATACATCTGCTTCCCCAATGATGTATAATTGGTCCAAGGAAACCTTGTATTCTTCTGGTGCCCCTGACATTTGGAAATATTTGTTGCATTGCCTGATCCAACCCACTGGGTCTTCTCCTTCAAACCTAGGAAAATCCATTTTAGGCCCTTTGGTCAAGGATTTCATGAATTGACACTGCATATCCTATTCATAGGTCTTTGCATATCCCTGCCACAACTGCCTATCTCTATTTTGCTGATAGTATTGCTTAAAAATAGGGGTGTGAGTGGACTGTCTGGCTGTAACTGGAGTGCCCAAAGGACTTAAGTGCTCTGGTCTTCCTTGCTGTGCAAACCCTGGTGGAGCAGCTGGTCTACTGGTTCTGATAGGAGGCAGATTCTGCTGTTGCAGCTCTTCCAATTGCCTGGTCTTTTCCTTTTCAGCCTCCAATTGTTTCCTGAGTTTCTCTGTTCTCAACGGTTGAGTTTGCATCTGTTCCTGAGAGGTTGTTGGTGAATTTGGTCTCTGTTGAGAGCTTGATGGGACTTCAGTAGTGCTTCCATTTGTTGGTGCCTTCACTAATGCTTGCAAAACTGAATTGATCATGGAGAGCTGTTTGCCTAAGTCCATCACCACTTGCTCTACATTGCCCATCTGCACAGATATA
Organism: Triticum urartu; assembly: GCF_056163025.1. NCBI lineage: Eukaryota > Viridiplantae > Streptophyta > Magnoliopsida > Poales > Poaceae > Triticum > Triticum urartu. The sequence goes on from NC_141877.1 coordinate 100,819,779, forward strand.
TCCCCTTGTTTGGAACTGATAGAATGTACCTCATCATGCAGTTTTGCCATATCCGCCTACATCTGTGACTGGTCTTTCTACACGAGCCCCATGTCGTCTCGAAGAGACAACAGTTCCTGTAGATCCGGCTCGTCGATGGTCTTGGCGCGCCCATCACCTTGATCTGAGGGAGAGAGAAGGAATTTTGCTGCCAAAATACTTCGGTAACCCGGCTCTCTGCTCAGATCCTGCCGCCTTCTCGCTCCGCTCCGCCAAAGCTGCACGAACCAGCGATAGACAAGGAATTTTACCACCACGGAATTGTTCCCCAGCAACCTTTCTGCTCTACTGGTTTGCAGCCGAGCAATTCTCCGCCACCAGCGCCGCCCTGGTACAAATCGCCGCCTCCAACGCCGCCCTGGTACAGATCGCGGCCACTCGCACCGCTCCGGCTCAATTCGGTTCTGATCTACTCATGGGGAGGGAATTGGGTGGGATTACTCTCCCTATGGACGAAAATTTTTGTGGCCGAGGAAAAACCTTGCTCTAAATACCAATTTTTCAGGATCAAGCTATAGAAATGATCAAGAAGGAGAGAGAGATGGAAGACGAATTGGGGAAAAGTTCACCCAGATCGGGCTGTGTGTGTATTAGCTGTAGAGTAGTTGGCCATATAGGCAATTCATAGAGAAGATTCCATGCTCTGGCCAGCCACAACCCGACTGCCTTTATAGGTGGAAAGCCTCCTGGCAACAGGTGAAACGTAACAGTAACGACTGAAACGGAACAGTAGACATCTAACGGTCGACAGAGAACGGTAAAGCGAGGCTCGATCTCAACCCTCCATCTACTGAATCGTTATCTGTAGCCGCAACTAGCGCTAACTGAAGAAATAACACTTCCCGCTGCAGTCCTGACACTGGCCCTCCCGCGACGCGACGCCCTGTGGGCCGCCCATCCTCGCCCTGGGACAGCCAGCGCGCCATGGTCAGGAACCCGACCAGGACGCAGGGGCTCAGCCAGTGCGCCACGACCACGAACCCGACCAGCGCGCCACGGCCAAGAACCTGAGCTACGACGTGATGGTGTGGTTGCTCTCCACAAGCAACTGTGTGCCCTCTGCTCACATCCGGCGATCGCTGCGGCAACGGGCTCGGACATCGGCACGTACATGCTCCACACGAGTGGCGGGTCTGGCTCTGGTGCCGGGTGATGGTCGACCTCCTTTCACCGCCCACCACCTGTTCGACCAAAGGTCCGAGAGCAGCCACCAGCCTGAATGAAGACGACCTCTCCTTCATATCTTCATTGCAAAACCAATTCGCAGAGTTCAAGAACGATGAAATTAATAGGCCTGCAAGGGCAACGCGAAGCTTCAATTGATCAACCAGCAGGAAGATGAGATTTCTCATCGATCTGCATTATTTCCAGGAGACCCCTTCCAGGCAAGTGTGTATTGTAATTTCTCAGCTTTTGTACATAATAAGTTAATTACAGTTCACTTGAATTAAATATGAAAAATATAATTTTTATATTCCCAAGAGTAAAGCGAATCACTTCTGTAACAGCCCAAGTAGATTGCTGTCCCATACAAGGTGGCATTTGCGAACCCAAAGGCGCCTATCTATCCACGTTCGGCACAAAGCTTTGAGATGACTTTTCAAAATGCGCGATGTGTTTTTGACAAGAATATGCATTCTATTATTATCCTTGTCGGATTTCGGGTTCCGGCAGACCCTTGAGGTTCGAACACTGGGGTGTGCGCGGAGATTCCGCCTCCTCCTACCTGCACCCCTCCGCCATGCTAGGGTCCAAACTAAGAAAAGAACAACACAAGAGACACAGGGTTTATACTAGTTCGGGCCATCGTTGTGGTGTAATACCTTACTCCAGTGTGTGGTGTGGTGGATTGCCTCTTAGGCTGATGATGATGAACCATACAAGGAAGAACAGCCTCGCGAGGGTCTGTTCTTGGCTAGGGCGATGAACTGCTCGGAGGAGTTCAGTCACCTTTCTCTCTTTCTCTCTCTCTCTCTCTCTCTCTCTTTTCTTCTTTCAACCGACCGAACCCCCTTGCTATGTGGGTGGCTGGTCCTATTTATAGAGGCCCTGGTCCTCTTCCCAAATATTGAGCGGGAAGGGAGCCAACAATGGCGGGCTAATTTGAAGGGGGACAGCAAGTATCAGCTATCCTGACAAAAGTAGTCTTCGCCTATGCAAAGCTCTGGTGATGACGCCGTCTTGGGCTCCACGGTGACCTCCATCTCGTAGTCCTCCTGGTCTTGGTCTCGTTGCACCGAAATGGCAACCTTTGCCTGATGCCTCGGTACTCCGCGGCTGCGCTTGCCCCCTTTGCACCAAAGAGGAAAGGAGGACGCTGCGCGGGCTGGCACCCGCCTGGCGCCCTGAGTCGTCATGGCTTGCGCCATGGGCACCTCGTGAGGTACCCCGCCTTGATCTCTCCGCCCCCTCATGAGCCAGCCTGATGAGGTCGTGCCTGAGGAAGCTCTCCGTCGTCCGCCCCGCGAGGCTTGGCCCCTCGCGAGGGTCTTGGGTTTGTGTTGGTGAAGATGAGCCGTGCTGGGCCCCCCTTTGAGCCACGCCGCAGGCCGCAGGCAGGCAAGTCTGGGGACCCCCATTCCCAGAACGCCGACAGTAGCCCCGGGCCCAAGGCGCGCCCGGACTTGGCTGTGCAGGGAGGCGAAAGGGCAGGAGCGAAGCGCCGCGGGCCCTAACAGCCTGCGGCCTTGGGCGCCGCGTGGCGGTTGATTGGACGTGGGCGTCTCCACTTCCCCACAACGCCTCGGCAACTGCACGGATTGGACAAGTCCCTGCATGCAAAAAAACGGGTCATGATTACCTGCGATCGTGGGGGCCGTCGGTTGGCCCTCGCCAGCTATAAGTACTGATCGACGCGCGTCCTTCCAGTTTATCTCCCCTCTCTTCTCCTTCTTCTTCATGGCCCCGTCGAGGAGGTTCTCGGTCGCGGAGAAGGGGAAGGCTTGCCAGGCTGGGCGTGCCTCTCCTCCGCCCAAGCGCAGCCGAGGGCGCCCCCGCAAACATCCTGTGGCCACCACGGCAGCTCCCCGCGGCCGCGGAGACGCTTTCTAGCACGGTGGCGGGAGGATTACTGCGACCAAGGGGTGCGCTCCGGCTGCGCGTCCCCCCATGCCGCGCTTCCGCGCTGCCGAGGTGCTGCCGGAGTTCATCATGTGGTCGGCGGAGCCGACTAGCACCCGGCTTCCTCTTCCTCGCTTCCTCCTCGGCGAGCTCCCGGGCGGCGCCCCGGGCGGCCTCTGGCTTCAGGCCAACGGCTGCTGCAGCCGGGCCTCATGGGTTTCACTGGAGGTCTCCGCAGTCGGGAGTCTGGCCCTGGCCCGCGGTTGGCAGTCGTTTGCCCGCGCGCGCGGCCTGGGCCGTCGGTGCACCCTACACTTCAAGTTCGACGGTGATGCCACCCTCTACATGAGGGTGTTTGGGGAAGATGGTCGCTGTGCAGGGTGCTGCCCCGAGGGTGATGACCGCGGCTGGGAACCCGGCTCCGGTGATGATGGAGAGGGCAGCGCTCGCGCGGCCGGCGATGCTCAGGGTTCCTCAAGCTTCTCCGGTTCTTCTTCAGGCGGCGACTCTTCTAGCGGTGGCCGTGGTCAGCCTCCACGCCGTCGCATCTGCTTGGGAGGTGATAGCGTGTCCGCCCACCATCGCGCCCTGGTGAAGTGCGAGAGGGAGTCCGCCTGAGCTCCGGAGGCAGCTCGGGCTTCCCTGCGGGTCGGTGCGAGGCGAGCTGCACCAGATTTGTTCTTCCTTTTCCTTTTTCCTGCGTAACAAGGATAGTAGGGTGGTGCCCCGTGGGGGTGTGTATGGGTTATTGCTGTTAATCATCGTTTTGCTTTCTTTATTGTACCTTCCGGCTACGTGCCCACGCGCGGATGGTTCCCGGCCCCAGCCGTGGGGGCGACCGACCCAGGCCCTGCGTCTGTGTCGCGGTGCCCGAGGGGCACGGACTGGAGGGGTGCTCCTGCAGGGGGCCCAGGTCGCGAACCCTTTGAATGACTAGGATAGGGACTCTCGCGAGGGCGCCTGGCTGCCCCCCACCTCGCGAGGCTTTGCACCAGAGAAATCGAGGCAGGAGAATGAAAGGTCGAAGAACCGCAAGCCAAAAACGGCAACAACTTCAATAAAACTTCGAATGAGAAGGAACAAGCCAACTGCGGAAAGCAAATGAAAAGCCGCGTCCGGCACCTAATCTAGTCTTCGATGTCTTCTCACTAGCGCGGAGCTAAGTGCTGCCACTGGGCGTGGGAGGGAGCCCCAGGGCCTGAGGCCGGCACTCCTGAGACTCCGGGGCGTGTATAGCCCCAACTCATTATTACGTGAGAGTGTCACGGGCAGCGAGCTTCACAGGCATTGGCCTTCTTCACAGGCTCCGGGCCTTTTCCGAAGCGCGATAGCTTCACAGGCACTCGCCTTACTTCACAGGCTCTGGGCCTTTTCCAAAACGCGATAGCTTCACAGGCACTCGCCCTGCTTCACAGGCTCCGGGCCTTTTCCGAAGCGCGATAGCTTCACAGGCACTCGCCTTGCTTCACAGGCTCTGGGCCTTTTTCAAAACGCGATAGCTTCACAGGCACTCGCCTTGCTTCACAGGCTCTGGGCCTTTTCCAAAACGCGATAGCTTCATAGGCACTCGCCTTGCTTCACAGGCTCTGGGCCTTTTTAGGGGTAGAACCTCTGGAGGTGCTGAATGTTCCATGCATTCTGAACCGACACTCCCTCCTGAGTCTCCAAGCGCGCGGAGCCGGGCCTGGAAACATGAACAACCTTGAACGGGCCCTCCCACATGGGAGAGAGCTTGTGCAGTCCCTCCCTGGAGAGAACCCGCCTGAGCACGAGGTCTCCTACCTCGAGAGTCCTGGGGCGGATGTTGCGGCAGTGATATCGCCGCAGCGCCTGTTGGTACCTCGCCGCTCGCAGCGCGGCTTCTCGGCGACGCTCCTCCCCCAGCACGAGGTCCATCCCCCGCATGGCATCCTGCTGCGCCTTGTCGAACGCCAGGACCCGCGTGGAGGACGTCTCACCTCGTGAGGGAGGACCGCTTTCGCTCCATAGACCAGGAAGAACGGGGTCTCTCCAGTCGGCTTGGTCGCAGTGGTGCGGATGGACCACAGCACAGACTGAAGCTCGTCGTACCAACCTCTGCCGCATGCCTCCAGCTTCTTCTTGAACGTCCTGGTCTTGAGGCCCCTCAGGACCTCCGCGTTTGCCCGCTCGGCCTGGCCGTTGCTTCAGGGGTGCGCCACTGAAGCGTAGCATATCTGCGTTTCAAGGTTAGCACAGTATGTTTTGAACATGTTACTGGTGAACTGTGAACCGTTGTCCGTGATGATGCGATTCGGCACCCCGAACCGGCTCACGATGCCCTTGATGAACTTGACCGCGGAACCCGCGGGAATGGTGCGGACAGCCTCTACTTCAGCCCACTTGGTGAACTTGTCCACAACAACGTAAAGGTAGCGGTAGCCCCCTGGCGCCCGAGGAAACGGGCCCAAGATGTCCAGCCCCCAGACTGCGAATGGCCACGAAAGGGGGATAGTCTGTAAGCCCCTGCTAGCTGATGGATCTGCTTGGCGTGGAACTGGCAGGCTTCACAAGCTTTCACCAGTTCCACGGCGTCATTGAGCGCGGTGGGCCAATAGAACCCATTGCGGAATGCCTTGCCGATGAGGGTCCGTGATGATGAATGATGTCCGCAGTCTCTGCCGTGTATATCTTCCAGTAGTTCCTTCCCTTGCTCCCTGGAGATGCAGCGCATGGATACATCGTTTGGTCACTTCCGGTAGAGCTCTCCATCTTTGATGCAGTATGCCGTGGCCTGGCGTGCCACTCGCTCTGCTTCCTCCTCTTTCTCCGGCAAGGTCCCTTGCGTTAAGTAGCTCCGGAGCTCCGTGATCCAACATCCCTCCTGAGGTTCCATCGTCAGGAGTAGGCATGCTCCCGAGGCCGGGCCACAGGCCGGAGCTCCTGAGGCAGGCGGCTGGGGGAGCTCCTCCCGGGGCTGAGCCGTGTTTGATAATGACGGCAGGGCTGAAGGCTTGAAGAGCCGCTCCTCGAAAACGCCAGGCTCCTGAGGTAACCGCCTGGACGCGTGTTTGGCGATGTCATCGGCTTCCTGATTGGTGCCACGGGGCACATGCTGCAACTCCAACCCCCAGAACTGCTTCTCCATCCTGCGGACCTCCGCAAGGTAGGCTTCATGTGCTCATCCTTCGGCTCGCACACCTTGTTGGAGAAGTTGACAAGAAGCTGCGAATCGCCCTTGATGGTGAGGCGTTTCACCCTCAGGGCAGCCGCGGCCTTCAAGCCCGTTATTAGACCTTCATACTCCGCTATGTTGTTGGAGACCTTTTCACCTTGCTGGAAACAGAGCTGCACGGCGTAATAGAGCTTGTCCTGAGTGGGCGATATAAGCACCGCCCTAGCCCCAGCACCGTGCCTGGAGAACGCCCCATCGAAGTACATGACCCAGCCTTCTGGCGCCTCGCTTCCCGGGGACAGGGACCGATCCTCGTCGGCCTTGAGGCCTGGCGCCTCCGTCCATTCTGCCACAAAATCCTCCAACGCTGCTCCCTTGATGACTCTGGTTGTGCTGAATTCGAGCTGAAATGCTTGCAGCTCTATGTTCCACTCGGCGACCCTTCCAGCTGAATTGGGGCTCCTGAGCACTCTCTCCAGGGGGTATGACGAGACGACCTTGATAGGGTGACCCAGAAAATAGTGCCGCAGCTTGCGCGAGGCCACCGGCAGCGCGAGGAGGAGTTTCTGAGGCATGGGGTACCGTGCCCTTGCATCCCGCAACACCGTGCTGACGAAATACACTGGATGCTCAACGAGGTGGAGTGCGTCAGTGCTGGTGGCTCCCTTCGGAGACCTTGGCGCCTCTTGAGGCAATGAGGACTCCTGAGACTGGCCATCTGGGAGTGGGGCCTCTTCTGCTTCCGGTGCGCCCCTCTACAGCGGCTGATCCTCCTCAGCCGCTGTAGCGATTTCTGTGGGCCTTCCCCATTCCTGTTCCGCCTCGTCCTGGGCCGCTCCTGCGGTTTTGATTCGACGCTCCTCTCTGACTGCCACCAAGGCTGCGCTGGCGGAGTAGGGAGTGGCGGCGAGGTAAAGCACCAGGGGCTCTTGAGGGCGCGGAGCCACCATGACCGGTGGACTGGTCAGGTATCTCTTGAGATCCTGGAATGCCTTGTCGGCCTCTTCAGTCCACTCGAAGGGCCCCTTTTTCTTCATTAGCTGGAAGAAAGGCAGCGCTCGCTCCCCCAACTTGGAGATGAAGCGCCCTAGTGCGGTCACGCGCCCCGTGAGCTTCTGCATTTCTCTGAGGGTCTTTGGTTGGCTCATGTCTTCCACTGCCTTGACCTTCTCCGGGTTAGCCTCGATGCCTCGGTGGGACGCGAGGAAACCCAAGAGCTTGCCCGAGGGGACTCCGAACACACACTTCTCTGGGTTGAGCCGTAGGTTCACTGCATTGAGGCTCGCGAAGGTTTCCTCCAGGTCTTGTATCAAGGTCCTGGCCTCCTGAGATTTTACCATGATGTCATCGACGTAAGCTTCGACATTCTTCCCGAGCTGCGGGCCCAGGGTGATGTGCATCAGCCGCTGAAAGGTCGCCCCTGCGTTACGCAGCCCGAATGGCATGCATGTGTAGCAGTACACCCCACACGGGGTTAGGAAGGCTGTCTTCTCGACGTCTTCTACCGCCATCTTGATCTGGTGATACCCAGAGAAGGCATCCAGGAAGCATAACAGGTCGCATTCCACAGTGGAATCGACGATCTGGTCGATGCGGGGGAGTGGGAATGGATCTTGCGGGCACGCTTTGTTGAGGTTGGTGAAGTCGACACACATGCGCTCCTTCCCTCCCTTCTTTGGCACAACGACAGGGTTGGCCAACCAATTTGGGTATCGGACCTCGCGAATGACCCCAGCGGCCTCTAATTTGCGGGTCTCTTGGACGATGAAGGCCTACTTTTCTGTGGACTGCCGCCTGGCCTTCTGCTTCACAGGGCGCACGTTGGGGCACACGTTGAGGTGATGCTCAATTACACTCCTGGGGATCCCTGCCAAATGGTCTGGCTCCCAAGCGAATACCTTCTTGTTTGCGCGTAGGAACCTGACCAGGGCCTCTTCCTGCTCGGGTTTGAGGTGGGCGCCTATGGTGAAAGTGGCGTTGGAGGACCCGTCCTCATCGACGGGTATCTGCTTGGTTTCTGCCTTGTCTTGGGTGAACAGCTGCTTCTTCTTGGCGGGCGCAGCTCCCTTGGGCTCGGGGGCCTCCAAGTCGGCGGGCTGTGCCGACGCCGCTGTCTTGAAGACGAGCTTGAGCACCCGCAGAGCGTCCCCGGTGTCCCCGTGCACGGTGAGGACACCGCTGCTCCCGGGCATCTTCATGAGGTTGTACGCCGGGTGCGTCGCTGCCATGAACTGGGCCAGCGCTGGGTAGCCGAGGATGGCGTTGTAGGGGAGGCCGATGGGGGCGATGTCGAAGTCGACCAGCTCCGTGCGGAAGTTGTCGTAGGTGCCGAAGGTTACTGGGAGCCGGATCTGTCCCAAGGAGCTGGACGATCCGCCCCCAACGCCTGAGAAGGGCCGACCGGGTCGCAGCCGTTCTTGGGGTATGCAGAGGAGATTGAAAGCCTCGACCGAGAGCATGCTGAGGCCCGCACCGCCATCAATGAGGGTTCTGGTGACGGCCACCTGGCAGATGGTGGGGGTGCACAGCATGGGGAGCACACCCGAGCAGGCCGAGTTGGAGGGGTGGTCCTCCGAGCTGAAGGTCAGGCCGGTCTCGGGCGCCGCCCGATCCAGGGGAGCCCCCTGCCGCGTGGAAGCGGCGCTGACCCGGCGGATGAACGGCTTGACGTGGTGACTTGTGGGCGGCGCCTGCGAGCCGCCCAAGAGGGCTGCAATGACCGGGGGTGTTGACGCAGTGCGATAGACGGGGGAGAGGTTGCGGGGCTCCATGGGCGCGCGGAGCGCGCGGGGTGAAGAACCAGCTGGGGTGAGCGTGGGAATTGCGGTGCGGCCGCCTTGCCGCACGGACAGATGCCGGGACGATGCTTGCTGCCCATCCCCCGCTGGGCCGGTGGCGGCGTTGACGGCAGGTGACGGGGAACGGCGTGGATGCCCACCGACAGGGGCCGTCTGGGCGACGCGGGAAGCGAGTGCGGCCCGGCGCTTGGCGCGGGCTCGGCGAGCGTCAGACATGGGCGTGACGGTCGGAGGAGAACGGGGCGGTGGAAGACGAATTCCGGCGCACCACCTACCTGGCACGCCAAATGTCGGATTTCGGGTTCCGGCAGACCCTTGAGGTTCGAACACTGGGGTGCGCGCGGAGATTTCGCCTCCTCCTACCTGCACCCCTCCGCCATGCTAGGATCCAAACTAAGAAAAGAACAACACAAGAGACACAGGGTTTATACTGGTTTGGGCCACCGTTGTGGTGTAATACCCTACTCCAGTGTGTGGTGTGGTGGATTGCCTCTTAGGCTGATGATGATGAACCATACAAGAAAGAACAGCCTCACGAGGGTCTGTTCTTGGCTAGGGCGATGAACTGCTCGGAGGAGTTCAGTCACCTTTCTCTCTTTCTCTCTCTCTTTTCTTCTTTCAACCGACCGAACCCCCTTGCTATGTGGGTGGCTGGTCCTATTTATAGAGGCCCTGATCCCCTCCCCAAATATTGAGCGGGAAGGGAGCCAACAATGGCGGGCTAATTTGAAGGGGGGCAGCAAGTATCAGCTATCCTGACAAAAGTAGTCTTCGTATGTGCAAAGCTCTGGTGATGACGCCGTCTTGGGCTCCACGGTGACCTCCGTCTCGTAGTCCTCCTGGTCTTGGTCTCGTTGCACCGAAATGGCAACTTTTGCCTGATGCCTCGGTACTCCGCGGCTGCGCTTGCCCCCTTTGCACCAAAGAGGAAAGGAGGACGCTACGCAGGCTGGCACCCGCCTGGCGCCCTGAGTCGTCATGGCTTGCGCCATGGGCACCTCATGGGATACTCCGCCTTAATCTCTCCGCCCCCTCGTGAGCCAGCCTGATGAGGCCGTGCCTGAGGAAGCTCCGCGTTGTCCGTCCCGCGAGGCTTGGCCCCTCGCGAGGGTCTTGGGTTTGTGTTGGTGGAGATGGGCCGTGCTGGGCTCCCCTTTGAGCCACGCCGTAGGCCGCAGACGGGCAAGTCTGGAGACCCCCGTTCTCAGAACACCGACAATCCTTGATCTATTTCAAGCTAGAAAGGTAACAAGCACTTGCTGTACATGATAGATGACTTCAGTAATCTAAGGTGACTGGACTAGTGGTAATTGTACTGGATGCCAAGCAGATACATTAGACATTGATAAAAGAAGCGGTTCCTTTTGTCGAGTGTAGGTTTCTTTCCCAACCGGAACATTTACATTTAACAAAAATACCATGAGCGGTAGCTTGCTTATTCTTTTTGGAGATGTGCTGTAGATGAGTTACCTGTAGTTCAAAATTTTCAAACTTTACACATGACTGAGAAAATGCTCATATGGCACTACCGCATGTATCACCAAAATGATTTTGCTTCACTCAAGTCGTGTAGTATTCTTTCTCTGAACATTTGGTTGATCTATAGGAAATATGCATATGTGGCAACAACGTTTAGGAGTTCCATAAAAACGTCCATCATGTTTGGCACATCAAACTCACATTATTACAAGGATGAATACTTAAGTGGTCCACTCAGCTAGTTTTATTCTTAGGTTAAGAATAGTGATTTCACATGTTGTAGTTTGTCCACGTTGTGGGTGAAAGCTTTGCTAAGCTAAACCACCTTCTTTGGAGACATCCACTGGGTAACGATGGATGCAGCTAGCCCATGGTCCATTGGCATTGGGGGATGGTTGGATGCACACCCACACGGCGGTGTTGCACTTGTACCCGGCTCCGAACCCGATCATCCACACCCTATCACCCTTCCGCATTCGGCCCTTATCTTCGATGTAGGCCAACTGGTACCACACGGATGCACTTGATTGGTTCCCAAACCGATGCAGCGTCATACGCGATGGCTCAACATGCTCGTCTGATAGATTGAGGTCGAGCTGTACGGAGTCGATCACCGCTGGTCCACCAACATGGATGCAGAAGTGCTCAAACGCCATTCGAAAGTCAGGGATGTACGGCCTGATCTTCCTCCGGTGGAGCACCTTTCTTGCCGTGGAAAATAGAAAATATTTGATCAACTCTGAGGTTGGTAGGATGAGCGGTCCGATTGCGGTCATGTTGGCCTTGAGCGTTTCTCCGGCGATGGCCATGAGGTCTTTTGATAGAGTGAGCCCTATGTTTCCCTCAGGATCATCCTCTTGGTAAACGCACCGGTAAGCAGCGTCATCTGCACCGAAGAGCGTCCGCTCGACGTGTGCAAGCTTGAACCGGGCCCTGTGCTTACAAGTCGATAACAGCATGGCGCTGCCACCCACACGGAACAAAATGTTTCCCAAGTGCATGGAACGCACATTCCCCTTGTAGTATTCCGGACCAAGGGTCTCCGTGGACACCACCAGCACATGTGATCCCGAAGGAATGATCTGCAGCATGTTCTTTGCGAGCCCCACCGCGGTCACCCCTGCACTGCACCCCATTCCGGAGAGGTTGATCACGCGGATGTCGTCTTGCAACGCATACCTGTTGACGATCCGGTCGGCGATGGATGGCACTGGGCAAAACAGGCTGCAGTTGGTGATTAGGACGTGGATCGCATCAAGGGCGATGCACGTCTTGGCCAATAGGTCATCGATCGTCGAGAAGATGACCATCTCCGCCTCACTGCGACCTTCATCTAGAGAACAGTCTGGCTCGACATAGTAAAGTGCAGGTGGCACCAATGTGTCTTCACCCATGCCAGAGCGCTCAATCACACGTGCTATGAATTTAGTGGTAGATTCGCCAAAGAATGGTGAGATGTGTGCATGCTCGAGGAAGGTGGCCTTTGGGGCTCGATACTTGTAGCTTGTTCTGAAGCAAGCGTAATCGACAAGGTACACATTTCTAGGATGACGTATGAGGTAGGAGTAGATTCTAAGCATGGCGGTCGGAAGAATGGCAGCCAAGAGTAGGTTGATGGGTCGGAGATCACGCAGTTGGGAAAGAACGTCTATAGGGGCAATCCATTGTGCGGCTTGTAGGAGGAGGACGGCGGCTGCTAGTGTTATGGTGGTGGCCATGAGCAGGAACTTGTTGGTAGCCAGATAGTATAGCCGTTTGAGGTGCTTGAGATCGGACAATGAGGTCATAATGTTGGATTATGCAGATGCGAGCGATGAGGATAGGATAATGGGAGTAGTGAGGGCCGAGAAGGGGGTTTTATACAAAACCCCGAGCCGGGACAGTTTCATTGGGAACTTAATTTTTCAGCGCTTCCTTGCATTCAGAAGCTTATATTGCAACGTCATGGAAGAAATACGTCGTTATAGCATATTTAGATCAAACATGCTTTCCAATAGTAAAGGGGACCATAGATGCCCACTTCTGAACTAGTATTTCATACAATGTTTTTCATGCAGCACAAGAGTGAAGTTAGCCATGTTTTTCACATGACACAGCAACACTTTATTCAGATAGTTAAGAAGACGTCTAGCAAAAAATATTGCAGAGATATTTTGTTGTTACCCTACGAAATACTGTGGACCATCTGTTTTTCTAGGACTCTGTCGAGCAGGTCCCAAATTTCAGTTTGGGCATCAAACATGCTAAGCGCATCTCTAATGTTATTTGTTCAATGATACGTGTGGGCTGATGGGTTTTTTCTAAAAGGGAAAACCGATGGTTTTCAGCAATTTCAACCGCGATTATGATGGTTTTATGCTAATTTCTCCCTTTTGCTTTTTTTGGAATCGTTCTGCCTTTCACTTGAGTAATCTTTTGGTTGGTTTCATACATTGATATTAGTTACTGCAAGGATCTCAGCTTGTGCTTGTTTAGCCTGTTTTGAATTGTACAACTATGAACGTAAGTGCATGTCTCATGTCCATTCTATCACCAAAGGCAAAGTATTTTCAAGCTTTTTTAGCAACATATGATAATTATTGTTGCTGGTAAAGCTATAGTTAAAATTACATATTTAAATTTTAGCATGTTAAATATTCAAGAGTAAATAACATAAAACCACATGGATTAGGGCAAACGTAATTATGGATGACAGCACGGCGGGTTTGAACAGGCAGGGCTCTACTGAACCCGTGCCTAAGACAGCGGTGGCCACCCACCCGCCATCTCAAATAAGGTGACATCTGCAAATCCAAAGACATCTGTCCACCAACATTTGACGCAAGGTAACTAGGTAAGTATTTGAATTAAGCGCTTGCCTGTAAATCCGCCACTGAGATGACCATCCTAAATTTTGTGATGTATTTTGGACAGGAATCTGCGTTTGTCTTATTCGTATCAATCCAATATTGAAGCTCAAAAGGTAACATGCACTAGCTATACAAGATACTTTTCCAACTGAATCATTAACATTCAACAGAAATAGCATAAGAGACAGTACGTCACAACATGCTTATTCTTCATAGGTTGCGCTTGGAACGTTATTTTCAAGGGATCTACACCAGTAAAACACACCCCCGCCACTTACAACATTGAGATAGGTGAGAATATGCTCATAGTGTTGTATCACATGCATCGGCAAAATAACTTTTCTTCACTCAAGTGCAGTAACTCTTTCTCTGAATAATTGAAATGAAACTTATTAAAACCATCTAGATGTCACCTAAGACCGCGCATGTGCATTTCTGGCGCCTATGTTTCGCGATTCCATGAAAAAAAATACGTACATTTCCTATGCTCAGAGCACATCTAAATCAAACAAGATTTCCAATGGTAGATGGAACCATGCGCGGTCGACTTCTGGCTAATTTTTTTTAAAATAATACATTTTTTTTATTAATTTTCATAAATATTACGCTGGGTAAAAAATTTTCAAAAATAATACACCGTCGGCCCACAGCAGGCCGATTGGATTCCAGTCGGCCTACAGCTGGCCGACTAGCCCCTGTCGGCCCATTGTGGGCTGATTGGGTCCTGTCGGCCCACTGTGGGCCGACTGGAGCTAATTGGCTCGCTGTGGGCTAATTGTTTTTGCAAAAGAAGTAGGCATAAAAAATATATGTTTAAAAAATGTTAATCATGTAATTAAAAACTGTTAAACGTGTATAAAAAAGTATGTTCCTGATGTATACAAAAAATGTATAATATATATGCAAAAAAGTTGACTAAAAATATGTTTTAAAAAGGGTTAATCATGTATTTAAAAATTGTTAAATGTGTATAAAAAATGTTCCTTATCTATACAAAAAATATAGAATGTGTATGAAAAAAAGTTGACACCAAAAAAATATGTTTGAAAAAAATGTTAATCATGTATTTGAAAAAATGTTCAACGAGTACACAAAAATGTTTCATGTATTGGAATGACAGGTTAAACGTGTATAAAAAAATGTTCCAGCTCCGGATCCGGTATGGGAGCATCACGGACCTAAATATAATTGGTTGCTCTTTTTGTATGGAACTGGAACATTTTTTCAAACATATTTTTTTGGTGTCAACTTTTTTCATACACATTCTATATTTTTTGTATAGATAAGGAACATTTTTATACACACATTTAACAATTTTTAATCATGTATTTGAAAAAAATGTCAACTTTTCAAACATATTTTTTTGGTGTCAACTTTTTTTCATACACTCTTTATTTTTTGTATAAATAAGGAAAAAAAATTATACACACATTTAACAATTTTTAAATACATGCTTAACACTTTTTAAAACATATTTTTATGTCAACTTTTTTGCATATATATTGTACATTTTTTGTATACATCAGGAACATTTTTTATACATGTTTAACATTTTTCAATTACATGATTAACATTTTTTTAAACATATATTTTTTATGCCTATTTTTTTTGTAAAAACAATTAGTCCACAGCGAGCCAATTAGCTCCAATCGGCCCACAGTGGGCCGACTGGACGTAATCAGCCCACGGTGGGCCGACAGGGGCCAGTCAGCCAGCTGTAGGCCGACTGGAGTCCAATCGGCCTGCTGTGGGCCGACTAGGCCCAGTCGGCCTGCAGCAGGCCGACGGTGTATTATTTTTGAATTTTTTTTATCCAGCGTAATATTTATGAAAATTAATTAAAAAATGTATTATTTTTAAAAAAATAGTCCTTCTGAACAAATATCTTGACACTTGTTTTTTCTTGTAGCACTAGTGTGTGTATTATAAGCCATGGAGGTTGATTGACTTTGGTTAATTTAGCTTGACCTTGATGATTTCCCAAGTATGCATTCGCCGGGTTAAGTAGACTATCAATTAGGATTAATTATTCTGATAACAAAATGAATTAGCTCCTGCAACGTCCTCAACTTTTTGAATACTTGTCTAAAAAAAGCTTTTTGAATACCTTTCCAGGACAACAGATATGCACAAGCAGCCACTTTGCAAGGCAATTTTGGTACTCTTTGCAAGGCAAATTTGGTACTCTATCCTTTGTCAAGGTGGGTTACAGCACCTTGCCCCCCAACCAGCTGAAACGTCGTTTGATGATTGGTGGGACAAAGCATGGCAAACAACTCTGATCACCTAAAGAAGGGATTCAATACCCTGGTGGCGTTAGGTGCTTGGATTCTTTGGACTCACCGCAATGCATGTGTGTTTGACGGAGCAGCTCCAAGCATGGCAAGAGCGCTGGACACTGCCGGTGATGAGCGGCGTCTTTGGGAGATTGCAGGTGCACGGGGCCTCATTTTCCCCTTTGATTTTCAGGCGAGAATGTAAACTAAGAACTTTGGTGAGGCGTGCGCAGCGTGTTTCAGTGGGCATTGTATGGGTTCTTTGTCCCATTTCTTCCTCATATAATGATACACAGATCTCCTGCGTGTTCAAGAAAAACAAGCAGCCAATTTGACATCAGAAAGAGCTTTTACCAGCAACTTTCTCAAAGGTGGCTTTGTTGGGGCACATTCCAGGCCGCCCAGCACACAGGCCACAGGACATACAAGAAAGTATCAAGTGGAATTTTAGCTTTCCACACCCACTTGTAGTGAGATCCAGGCCATCACATTCAAGCCACTGATACATAGATTTAGATTGAAACTTTCTTTTACCAAATACTCCTCTTGGGGGCTTTGCCTGTACGTATAAAGCCTCCGCACCTCATCAGGCTCGGGACAAAGATGAACTCCTCTTGGGGGCTTTGCCTGTACGTCTGAACTCAGAACTTCTTTCCTTCTGTTTATATATTGCACTCCTATTGCTATTGCAAGTCAGAACTCCTGCCCAGAAAATCATCCTACCAATCTTGGAGGAGGTTTCTCACTGACATAAATCATCACTAACGAACTGATCACCGGTACATGAACCAATGGAGTATGTACACCAAATACTGCAGTAGTCGACACAAAAGAAACGAAAAAAAGGGAGAAAAAAAAACTGCGACGAACAAACGACGGATGCCCTACAAAATTGCTGGCTGCCCAAGCGCAGCCGTACGAGGCATCTAACACCCGTCGGCAATAACTCAATAAGCCCTACAGCAATCATCTACTGATCAGACTCCAGCAATCTCCTCAGGTTGCAAAGGGCCTCAGCAGACAGGCTCTTGCAAGATCTTATCCTCCTCGATGACGCCTCCTCCGAAGTCCGCAGGCACCCGCCGAGCTCGGAGGCAAAGCAAATGACAATCACCGTCAGGTTGTCGAAGGTCTGGAGCCTCTTCGCCTCCATGGCGAGCTCCCTCGCGCACCTCTCGGGGTCATCGTGCCGTCGGAGCCCCTTCCGGACCAGGGTCACCGCCTGCTGGCTGGTCATGACGTCCCATATCCCGTCGCAGCCTATGATGAGGAACTCGTCGTCCTCTGTGAGGATGGTCTGCTGGAACTCTGGCTCAGCAATCAGAGGTGACTGCGAGCCTTGAGGCATTTTCATGTCCCAATCCCCTAGAGCACGAGTCACCGACAATACTCCGTTGAGGTAGCCGTCTTCGATGTATCCCCCACACTCAGTGACCCTTTGACGCTCTGCTTCATATGTTGGCCTGTGATCACGGGACATCTCCATAGCCATGCCTTTCCTGCATAGAACTGCTCGGCAATCCCCAGCATTTGCAACCAACAACTGCCTGCAAGATAGGAAGAAGAGCAAAAGTTAGCATGCATATGCCAATACAATCATGTCTATCATATCACAGAGTGCATCTGCAGAGGCTTTGACTGCATGCTCATCTTACCTTCCAAAGATCAAAGCTGTAAGAGCTGTGGTTCCCGACGATCGGCTGATGACTGAATCGTCTGCAAGAGCAAGGTCTGCACTCAAGAACGCTTTGCGGATTGAGTTCGCAACAGATTCAGAAAAGAATTCATCTTCTTGCAATCCTTCTGGGAACTCTGAATCCTCAAAGAACAACCTCATGGCATGCCTTTTCATGTAGGCTGCTGCATCTGAACCTCCATGGCCATCAAAAACCTACTGACAAATAACACAATTAGTTCAGATGGTGCAGGAGAATCATAGTAGGATAAAAAAAATGACAGAAGGCCATGCATACCCCATAGAAGGCATTAGGGGACGGGCACAGCAATAGTGAGCCAAGATGACCAGAAAGATTATCAATTCTGATATGCTCATCTTCCATGTACCGCCTAGGTCCAATATCAGCGAAGCTCCCAGATCTAATCTTGGGGACAAACTGTAGCGTCTCCAAAGGCGTCTTGACCTGCATTGAGCAGAGACCAATTAATATGCTGTCATGAACAGACATCCTCCGCTAAAACTATATGTGGGGAGAGGGTCACTTATACTGTTTGATCAAGACAAATTGGGTTGCTAACCATCGCATGGCAAATCATTCAAAGTGTTCAGCGTCTAAATCAACCCTATTATACGGTTATGGAGATAACAAAACAAACGTTTCAATGCTTAATTAATGAAAACAACTACTTATGCGTGTGTTATGGAGATAACTAAACAAACATTTCAATGTTGACTTGATAAAAACAACTACTTATGCGTGCGCTATGGAGATAACTAAACAAACATTTCAATGCTGAATTGATAAAACAACTACTTAGGCCGCGTACAACCTTGTACTTCCAAGTAAAAGCCGTAGCAAATCCCCAAAGCAGACAATTCAATGTACTCACAATAAGTTACTAGCATAATTCTAATATGCCCAGCAGAGAAACAAAACACAGAGAATCATACTATCTTGCATAGGCAAACAATCAATATGCACCGCCAAACCATACTAGAACATAATTTGCATAAAATTACCACGCGCTAAACAGATCAACCCAATAATGATTCCAACATCCATTTATACCCCCAATTTCCAAACTACCATCAACAGTTGATACATCGATATTAGAAAACAGCAACAAGAAAGGCTTAACCTTTAAATTCTTATTACAAGTACTCTAGACTAGAACCAATTCTAGGGAAGGTCATTTAAACACCTGTCGGCATCGTAATTTCGCTACGCAAGAAGATAAGAGAGGCGCTTCTGATTGATATATAACCTATAAAAGAAACCTATAACGCCAGGAAGAACAGACTAGCGATCCCTACCGATAAGCATCAGATTTACCATACCCGTCTCGCCGGGTGACAAGAACTCCTACGGCCTACCTAAAGATGAAAACGAACGGGGGAGGGGGAGGGGGGAGCCGGCCGGGACCATCGCCAGGCAGGGTCAAGAACTCACCAGATCGGGCACCTCGAGGTCGACCTGCGCTTGCGAATCGACCGGCGGCGGCGGCGACGACACCCCGACCCCGACCCCGACGACGACCTCCTCGGCCCCTCTGACGGGGCACCGGCGGAACTGCGCCTCCAGCATCGGAACGACCTGATGCATGACCTCCGGCCCGGCAACCATATCTCCGCCTCACTGGTCAGATCAGATCCCTCTCCTCCGCAAACAACCTCCCGGATCCCTCGCTCGCCCTTCACTCGCCAGAGAACTCCCCCGATCCGCACTCGCGCCACAGAACAAGAATCCAACGACGATCGCCCGATTTTTCCTCGTGGGGTCTCACGATCCGAGAGACGCGATCTTGAACCTTTCCTGGACACACACGCTCGCTCGGTGGCTGGCTGGCTCACGCGCAGACTTTCCTGATCCGAAACGAGGGAGAGGGAGAGAAGAGAAGAGACGAAACGGCGCAAATTAGGCGGACACGTTGCTATTTACGCGCGCGTGGTGAGATTGGAAGAGAATAAATCAACGGACGGCGGCGGCGGCAGCTGGTGCGTGGGCGTGGGGGACGTACGGGCGCGTGGCCGCTGCGAGCCGGTAACCTAGGCTCGGTGCGATGGTGGGTGCACCCGCACCAGGCCGGCCTCGTTCTCGTCTCGGTTCACACTTTCGCCCGTCAACGAAACAATGATGCGCTGCAATGAAAATCAGTTGATGGAAATTTTTTGAGAAGTCTAGTATATTCTCCTGTCCCAATACCAAGATAGAAGACAAGGCGTAAATCTCTATAATTTTGAATATTATGACTGAAGCACTTAACGATAAGTATTTGAGTTTGCCTGCAAATATGGGTATGGACAAAAATGATTGTTTCCAATTCCTTTTTGATAGAATTGTTATGAAAATCAGTCGATGGAAAGAAAAATTGCTATCCGCGGGTGGGAAGAAAATTTTGCTCAAATCTGTTGTACAAGCTATCCCAGCTTATGCCATGTCCGTCTTTAAAATTCCTAAAAAAAACTTGTAAGGGAATTATCGACGTGATGTCGCAATTTTGATGGGGTGACGAGGACAACCAGAAGAGAATGCATTGGATGGCGTGATGGAAGATGTGCGTCCCAAAAGACCAAGGAGGTATGGGGTTCCAAGATATCCAATGTTTTAATCTGGCATTGTTAGCCAAACAAGCATGACGTCTACTTGATAATCACGAGTCTTTATGTGCTACGATCTACGAGATATCCACAGGAGACATAGTCTAGTATGTACTTCAAATATTATACACAGACTTCAATAACACAGCCGAATACAAGGCTTTATTGCACGGACTTCGAATGGCTGTCTCTATGGGCATACAACGCCTGGAGGTGTGTGGGGATTCAAACCTCGCAACATCTCAAATAAACGGAGACTTCGACGCTAAAGATCCGAAGATGGCGGCCTATCGTAACGCCGTACTCAAAATATCAGTTCGGTTCGAGGGACTTGAGTTTCATCATGTGGCTCGAGAAAGTAATCAAGCGGCAGATGTCCTTACTCGCATAGGTGCCAAGCGTGACCCCGTCCCACCTAACATCTTTTTGAAAAGGTTCTTCAAGCCATCTGTGGTATAGCAGGACGAGAGCGGCAACTCTAGTTCAGATCCGGTTATACCCCAAGATCCCAAACACAATACTGATATCATCGGGGGCTCAACCACTGAAACAACACAAATCGGCCCATCTAATAATGGCAGCAATTGCCCCATGGACCGAACCCTTCTTGGCCTACCATAATAGGCGAGAGCTCCCTGAGGACCAGAATGAGGCTCGATGCATCGTTCGTCGCTCGAAAGCCTACAAGGTTCATGAAGGAGAGCTTTACAAGAAGAATGCTACCGGAGTACTTCAAAGATGTATCTCCGAAGAAGAAGGACGACATCTCCTGGCTGAAATCCATGCTGGTCTTGGCAGTCACCACGCTGCAGTCCGGGCTCTTGTAAGTAAGGCCTTCCGTACCGGTTTCTTCTGGCTAACGGCCCGAGCAGATGCACATGACCTTGTCCAATGTTGTGTGGGATGCCAATTTTTCGTCAATCAAAGCCATATGCCGCCTACCGCCTTACAAACAATTCCCATTACTTGGTCTTTCGCGGTCTGGGGGCTTAATATGTTCGGACCCCTTAAAGGTGGAAGCCATAAGAAAAAAAAATCTGGTGGTCATGGTAGATAAATTCACTAAGTGGATAGAGGGCAAGCCAGTTAAAACAGCTGAAGCCGGACCAGTCATGGACTTTATATCCGGTGTCGTACACCGTTATGGTGTCCCACACAACATCATCACCGATAACAGCTCCAATTTTACAGCCGACGAAGTGAAAACATGGTGTGCTAACCTGGACATCAAGCTCAATTATGCCTTCGTCTATTACCCCCAAACAAATGGTCAAGTTGAACAAGCCAATGGTCTTATCCTGAGCAGCATTAAGTCTAGACTAGTACGATCTTTAAAAGAGTCAGACAAACACTGGGTTGAGGAGCTCGCTCCGTACTCTGGGGGCTGCGGACCACGCTCAATCGCACTATCGGTTACACATCATTTTTCATGATGTACGGCGCGGAGATCGTCTTGCCCTGCGACATTATTCATGACTCACCTCGAGTGCGCATGTACAAAGAGAGAGAAGCCGGGCTAGATCGGCAGGACAGTCTAGATGCCCTGGAGGAGGAGCGCGATGTTGCAAAAGCACGTTCCACATTCTATCAACAACAAGTTCGCAGATACCAAAGAAGAGAGGTGTGGGCCAAGACTTACAATGTTGGTGAACTCGTTCTATGCTTGCCAGAAAAGAAAAAAGATAAACTCAAGCCCAAGTGGGAAGGTCCCTTCATCATAGATGAAGTTCTCACTGGAGGTGTGTACCGTCTGCATGACGCATCGGATAATCGCGAGCCGAACCCGTGGAATGCTGCCGGACTCCAAAGATTCTATGCCTAGAGCTGGACTCATTGTTCGTTTTCCTTTTTCTCCTCTTTTCATTTTCTCTCTTTTTAAATTTTTTGAGAAGTCTAGTATATTCTTCATACCAATACCAAGATAGAAGACAAGGCGCAAATCTGTACAATTTTGAATATTATGACTGAAGCACTTAACAATAAGTATTTGAGTTTGCCTGCAAATGTGGGTATGGACAAAAGTAATTGTTTCCAATTCCTTTTTGATAGAATTGTTATGAAAATTAGTGGATGGAAAGAAAAATTGTTATCCGCAGGTGGGAAGGAAATTTTGCTCAAATCTGTTGTACAAGCTATCCCAGCTTATGCCATGTTCATCTTTAAAATTCCTAAAAAATCTTGTAAGGGAATCATTAACGTGATGTCGCAATTTTGGTGGGGTGACGAGGACAACCCGAAGAGAATGCATTGGATGGCGTGGTGGAAGATCTGCGTCCCAAAAGACCAAGGAGGTATGGGGTTCCGAGATATCCACTGTTATAATCTGGCATTGTTAGCCAAACAAGCACAACGTCTACTTGATAATCCCGAGTCTTTATGTGCTACGATCTTGAGAGCTAAATATTTTTCGGACGGCGATTTAATGAATGCAAATCTAAAAAAAGGCTCCTCTTTTACTTAGCAAAGTATCATGACTGGAGTGAATTGTCTGAAAAGTGGTTATATCTGGCGAGTTGGAAATAGACATAATATTGATATATGGAGAGATGCATGGATTTCTAACTGTGCGAATAGGAAAATTATTACTCATAGAAGGGGACAAATACTATCAAAAGTCTGTGATCTTATTGACCCAGTCACGAATTCTTGGGATGAAAATTTGTTGACACAAATGCTATGGCCAATTGATGCTCAAAGGGTATTAGCAATTCCACTTTTCATGCGTAATATGCCTGACTTTATTGGTTGAAGCCATACAAAAAAGGTAAGTTCACTGTTCGATTAACTTATTTGAAAGAACGAAACCAACAACATGGGAAAAAATTAGAACACGCAAACGGAATGGGTAGAACCAATGTCAACCCTATATGGGATAATATTTGGAGACTATCCTGCCCAGCAAAAATTAAAATTTTCATATGGCATATACTGCATGGTACCTTCCCATGTCGAGTTACACTTGCTAACAGACATATAAAAGTTTCACCCATTTTCCCTTCTTGCTCAAATGGATCGGAGGATACAAAACACGTTTTGTTTTAGTGTCAGAAGGCAAAAGAAGTTTAGGGAAAATTAGGTCTACAAGAGGTGATCCATAAAGCCTGTATTGTTGACCACGCAGGAGAGGCGGTGCTATAATTCTTACTCCTTATGAAAGATCAAGAATTAAACATTAAGGGCATCCAGAATGCACATGAGTTAATAGCTATTACAGCTTGGTATCTATGGTGGGATAGACGTCAACTGGTCCATGAAGGAAAGTTACAGGATGCAAATCAAACTTCAATGGGGGCTCGTGCTATAACGGCAAACTATGTCAATGCATACTCCCCTAAGGCAACTCATAAAATAGGGGGATGGAGTATCCCTCCTAGAGGATTTGTCAAGCTGAATTTTGATGTTGTTTTCGATCATGATCTCCTTTGAGGTACAGATGCTGCGGTCCTGAGAGATGATAAGGGAAGGTTCATCACTGGAGGAAACTGGAGGATTGACTGGTGTGATAATGTATTAACAACTGAAGTTCTGGCTCTTAAATTTGGTTTATTCCTAGCACAGAAGATGGGTTGTAATCGCCTTGTTGTAAACTCAGATAACATGGAAGTGATCGACATAATGAAAAATGGAGGACACTCGGCGGGAGCGGCAGCTGCAGTTTTTGATGATTGTTACTTTTTGGCTTGTGATTTTTCTAGAGTTAAATTTGAACACTGTAATAGGGAAGCAAATAGAGTGGCCCATGAAATAGCTAGGTTAGCAAAATTTTCTGCCACTAGGGATTGGTTTGAGGAGTCGATGAAGGATATTGTACCTCTTCTTATGGACGATGTAACAATTATTTATAATTAATAAAGTTCAAGTTTTATTTAAAAAATGATGCGCTGCAATGATCTCACACGGTCACACCCTTGACAAATTTTTTTGTTGACAAAACACACCTTGCCAACTTGTGAGGTTGGGAAATCTAACTCGCCATTTTTTTCCTTTGCCAACTTGTCAATGGGCATTTATATTTTTTCGCGAGGGAATGGACATTTATCAGCAACAGACAAAAGAGGGGGTGGGGGAGGCAGGACTGCGGCGAGCGACATGTGACCATGTTATCGCGATGAGTCGAGGCAATCAGGATGACGGTGGTCAGCTCCGTCGAAGGAGGACCTCCATATGACGGCAATGGAGAGGGTCGTCGGGGATGTCGCTTCTCGTCAATTTTTTTGAAAATGCCAAGGGACTCGGAGAGAAGGGAAGGAAGGAGAGTTGTGGGCTCGAGTAATTTGGGTGTTGCTCAACAGAGAGCCCAGCAAGCATCGGTTCGACCACGACACACACACACCTCGCTAAAGTCGAGAAAAGAGAGCGACTCTAGAGAAATTGGAATGCATAGGAGAATAAGGTTGCAAGAGGCAACGCCCGAGTGGTGTCGATCATAGTCGGCCGATATTTGGGGAAGACAAGCTCGCAAGTGGCTGAGGTTGACGAGTTGGTTAGATAGTCGCATGGTGCCGATGGTGCGGGCAGAGCAGGTCGCAGAAAGTCGATAGCCACAAATTTAGGAACAAATTAGGCAGCCGAAAGAAAAGGGGCTAGAACCCTTTATACGAGCATCTGCGTGGGTACTATGTTAATTAGAAAACAAAATAAATAAATAAACTTTGTAGAAAAATGGCTTGAGATGCTTTAAGGGCATCTTCAAGGCAGTCCTGCAAACCATACACCCCGACCATAGAAGCCATCCAATGCGGCCTTGTATCGGTCCGCGGCACGGTCTGGACGTATTTTCTCCCACAAAGAGGAGATAAAAGTGGGGGAGCTTTGCGGGAGTTCAGACACCAGATACGGAGGACTCCGACACATCGGGCTCACCCAATAACCTTCCCGGACCCCGCACCCTCATCCTTCCCATTTTCTCCCCTTCCTCATTTCTCCCTTTTCCTTTGCCGCTGCTCCACCACCCGGCAATGGGTCGGATTTGGATCGGGTTGAACAATCTCAAATCCATATCCATGTCCATGAAGACAGTCTTTGCCCGCCCATGAAAAAATCCATGGGTGAAAAATTGTGTCCATGTCCAAATCCGATGGATATCCATACCCATTGGATATCCATTGGGTCCTCTCGAGACATATAAATAAGATATAACACAATATTAACATAAAATCTTCCATTCTTCACCTCGTGGTAGGCTAGGCTTCACTTATGGTAAGTCAACATCCACTAACAACCTAAGATCATTTAGTATTTTTCTAACAGATGAGAATGATGAGTCATTTAAGGAGGAGGTAAAAATAAGGGAAGGGGTGTTGGATTGTGTTACATAGGGGATTGAATATCAACTAAAAAAGTTACGATGGGGATTGTGTAATTTCTTATGCATGATTTAGATAAAAAAAGTGTAAAATTGTTGTGGGACATATGACCATGGGGCAGGGATAGCAGATTTTCCCCCATTAAGTCATACTATCGGGTCGGGTTTGGGTATATCCATGGGTACAAGATTATATCCATGCCCTATCCACGAACAATCGGGTCGGGTTTGGGCGCCGCCCATGGACACAAAAGCATATCCAACCCCTATCCATTCGGGTCGGATATCCATGGATATCCATGTCCATGGATAAAATTGCCATCCTTAGCCACGCCACACCTTTGCCGGAACTCTACATCGCCGTCACCTCCAGCGTTCCAGCCGGGTTCCACCCAGCTTCTCCTTCGTCGTCGTTCAACCCCTATCATCCAACCACCCCGCCAGGTACCATCCGCTACGGCTATACTCACCATGCCCGACAATTGTTTAATGAATTGCCGGAGCTAAAAACAGTTTTCCCTTCTTCTTTCTAGAAATGGATTCCGATTTTGGAGTACATATATGAGCACTATGTTGAGCCATCCGACAGCTCACCCTACGAGGAGGAGTACTCGGATGAGATGACAATGATGCAGTCGGTCCATGAAAATGCGGAGCGTGCGGAGGAGCATGTTCTCAATTTTAAGGGCTCAATCAAGGGTCATCGAGTGCTCAACTGCAACAGGCGCACACCCATTTGACACTGTTGGCCGACTACTTTGCCCCGGATGCACTCTTCGCTAATCATTTTCGCCGTGTTTTCGGATGCGCAAGTCTGTCTTCGAGTGTTTGGACCATGCCGTCCAGTCCTATGATGACTACTTCGTCTTGAACAATGATGCCGGCGAATGATTGGCTTCTTCGGTTACCAGAAGTGCACGGCCGCACTACTGATGCTTGCATATGGGATGACCGCTGATTCGTGGGACGAGTACCTATGGATGTATGAGAGCACATGTGGAGATGCCATAATCAGGTTTGCAACTGCCGTGGTCGAGGTGTTCGGACCTCAATACCTAAGAGAACCAATTGTAGCAGACACAGAGAGGCTCTTGCCAATCTCAGAAGCAAGAGGGGTGGCCAGCTTTGTTTGGATCTCTTTACTGCATCCATCGGAAATGAAAGAACTCTGAAAGCTTTATAGGGGCAATATCAAGGTCATGTTAAAAAAGCACATTATCATTCTTGAAGCTATTGCATCACATGATCTTTGGATTTGGCAAGCTTTCTTCGGCATACCCGGGTCTCACAATGACACCAATGTGCTATAGAGATCACTGTTGTTTGTGAGGCTGACTGAAGGAAAAACTCATTCTTGCCACTGTACTGTTAATAGACATGAGTACAACATGGGATACTATCTGGTTGATGGTATCTATCCTCCGTGGGCTACCTTTGTCAGCACCATCTCTAACTCAGCTGGCCAGAAAAAGGCTCACTTTGACCAAAGACAAAGAAGCAACTAGAAAGGTTGTTGAGAGGGCATTGGAGTTCTGCAGGCCCGTTTTGCAGTTGCTTGTGGACCTGCTAAACAATGGGATCCGCAGACCTTGTGGGAGGTGATGACATGTTGTGTCATCATGCACAACATAATCGTCGAGGATGAGGGTGAGGATGTTGATGTAACTCTGTAATTTGAGAATATGAGTGATCCTATCCAACTTCCACACCAGAATCCGACCACATTTGAAGAGTTTAGAGCAACTCCAATGGGCCGACCCAAACAGACGGCGATTTTGTCCGCCTTTTGTCCGTTTGGGTCGGCTGCCCACCCGGTGTCCGCCTTATTTTAGATATGGGTCGGCAGCGCACGCCGACCCATATGTGCTGGCGTGGCCGGCTGGCCGTCCTATTTTTGCATTGATTTTGCATTTAAACATATAGCCAAACAACATAGTTTGAACCGAATAAAATAGCATAGTTTTACAAGCCGAATAAAAATAAAAATGTCTCACATAGTTTTGCAAGCCGAATAAAGAAGATACATCTATTAGTTGCCAACATGAGCCCACATATGCTCAACCAAATCATTTTGTAGTTGGACGTGGGTTTCCCAATCACATATGTCATGATTAAAATGGGTGAACTATTCAAACGTTGCCGCTCCTCCATGCTCAGGCACAACATTCTCACCCTGAAACTGAAACCCTTGATCGTACAGACGTTCCGGGCGCTCATCTTCTACGATCATATTGTGCATGATCACACAAGCAGTCATCACCTCCTATAGTTTCTGCGTGCTCCAGGTATTAGCAGGATACCGGACAATACCCCATCGAGATTGCAAAACACCAAAGGCACGCTCAACATCCTTCCTAGCACTCTCTTGCTCTTGGGCAAATCTTTTCCTCTTCTCTCCGACAGGGTTGGGGATTGTCTTGACAATAGTGGTCCACTGAGGATAGATACCGTCACCAGGTAGTATCCTTTGTCGTAGTTGTGGTTGTTGATAGTAAAGTTCACCGGTGGGCTGTTGCCTTCGTCAAGCCTAGCAAACACCGGCGAGCGCTGAAGCACGTTGATATCATTGTGTGATCCGCCCATGTCAAAGAAAGAGTGCCAGATCCATAGATCTTGAGACGCCACAGCCTCTAGTATGACAGTGCAAGCCCTGGCATGGCCCTTATACTGCCCTTACCAAGCAGAAGGGCAATTCTTCCACTCCCGGTGCATATAGTCTATGCTGCCAAGCATCCCTGGGAAGCCTCTGTTGGCATTCATCGCCAACAAATGGGTTATATCTTCAGGAGTCGGCTCTCTCAAGTACTCAGGGCCAAACATAGCAATAACAACCTTGCAAAACTTATACAGGGACTCTAGGCGTGTAGACTCGCTCATATGGACGTACTCGTCAATGAGATCACCGAGCACTCCATATGCATGCATTCGCATGGCGGCAGTGCATTTCTGACAAGAGGAGAAACCAATCTTGCCAACGGCATCCTCTTTGCACTCGAAATAGTCATCGTAGCCGACCACCCCCTCTCTAATACGGTTGAAAAGATGTCTACTCATACGGAAACGGCGACGGAATTTTTTATGTTTGAACAACAGATTTGTTGTATCAAAGTAGTCCTTCCAAAGAAGAAAATGTCTGCTCTCTCGGTTGCGATTCAACGCCGAAAGGTGGCCCGGAATGGAGCCACGGAACAACGGCCACTGGCTATTGAGGTGGTGATGGACCAACACAGCAGCTAATATCTCCTCCTCCTCATCGGACGACGAATCGTCGGAGTCGCAAAGGAAATTGTAAAAAAAGAACTCGTCGGCGGAGTCCATTTTGTACCTTGGCAAACTGTCGAACAACTTGCGGGCGTCAACGAAGGAGACGGCCGGCGAAGGGAGTCGCCACGCGCACGGACCAGTTAGCTGCCCTGTCGGCGTCCGACGAGCGGGCCGGTGTGGATCTGGCCGGGGCGGTCACGGCTTCTTGGTCGCGATCGTGGCTGTGTCGGGGGGGAGCGGGGGTGGGAAGCAGTCGGCTCCCCGACGGTAAGACGGCGGTGGCGGGCGACGTGGGAGGTGGCGGCGTTGTTGAGCGGATGTTGCAGCGCCGGCAGCTGGCAGAGTCGCCGAAAAAAATGGACGACGGCGTCGGCGACGAAGGAGGCGGACGAGGTTTGCTGTTGGATGGGGAAGGACAATGTGCCACCGACCAGCGGGCCCGGGTGGAGGAGAAGGCGAGCGCGCGCGCCCGTCTCGTGTCCGCGCCGACACAAATCCGGCTCAAAAATAGGTCGGGAATGGATCGCCCGCGGACGAAAAGCGGACGCGCATCCGTTTGGGTCGACGCATTGGGCCGACTTTTGTGTCCACGCCGACCCAAATGGAAGCCAGTAGACGAAATGAGTCGCCCCGTTGAAGTTGCTCTTAGAGCATCTATAGTCGGCCTTCTTAAATTGAATGGGCAGGCACAGAAACCATTGACCAAACAGAAGAGAGAAATAAAAAGTAACAAAAAATTGACCCAACCAAACCCCTCGTATCTTAGCCTGCATGTACTGAAATGAAGCAGTGCCAATTAGCGACTCTCATCGTTACACTGGGTTCAAAATGACCCTAGCCAAAAGCCAATCCAGCCTACAGATTTGGAGGGACACGAGCTTCCCGCGGGAGCTTCCGTGGTTTCCCGCGTTATTTTACTTTGTCCCGGGAGAGGCGAGGTCGACCGTCGACGGCCGCGGTTGGATTCGGTCCTCCTGGCCTGGCCGTGTTGGCATTCGCCTCTACGATCCGCGAAAAGCAGCGGCTGAGCGAGCTTGGGCGGCTATGCCGTCTTCTTCCACTAATTCTTTTTTTCCATTTTTGGCGTACGGTTTTGACTCTTGTCGAGCCAAAGTCCATGGGTGGGTGGAGAACCAATTGACGTGCAAGAGATACCAATTCTTCCATTCCAATACCTGGTTGGTGCATCATCATCTCATCACTTTGGACGCAAAAAGAATAACAGAACCAGATCATTCTCGGTTTTGTATTGTGCGGAAATACCACAGATATTTACTTTCTGCCCTGTCCTTGCCCGCCGCCATCAAAGGGAAAAAAACCCAGAAACATGACTTCAAACTCGAAAAGAACACTTTAACAAAGAATAAAGCCGCTAACTAAGCATATGAAATCAACCCATCAGGATTCAAGTCCTAGATTTGACACTAGTGCTTGCACTTTTCTGAATTTGTTTCGGCCTTTACAGTGACATTCGTGTAGTGGGAGGAGACAATGTTCATTTAGTGAGAGCATCTCCAACCATTGGCCCCTCCAGAGGGCTCGAAAAATCGCCGCCCGAGGGCGACCCGGCGCTAAAAATCAGCTTGGGGATAATCGGGTTCCCAGCCGGTAGCCGCCACCCCCAGACACCCTTTTTTAAACATTTTTGAAAAGAAAATCGGTCAAAATTCGGCAAACATGACAAAGATTCGGCAAATAGGACATAAATTTCGACATTCTACATTCTTTACATAGAAAACATAAAATTTACTAAAAAAAACAAAGAGCCGCGACTACAGGTCGAAGAACTCGCTGAACGCGGCGATGTTGCCGTTGTCGCCGTCATCCTTCTCCTTCACGCTGCTGGACCCCTGTCCGGGGTCGCCCTGGCGGACAGGGTTGTCCGATGGCGGCGCGTCATCATCGCTGTCTTCAAGCACGATGACGCTGTTGGGGAACGTAGCAATAATTCAAAATTTTCCTACGTGTCACTAAGATCAATCTAGGAGATAATAGCAACGAGAGAGAGGAAGTGCATCTTCATACCCTTGAAAATCGCTAAGCGGAAGCGTTCAAGAGAACGGGGTTGATGGAGTCGTACTCGTCGTGATCCAAATCACCGATGATCCTAGCGCCGAACGGACGGCACCTCCGAGTTCAACACACGTACGGAGCGGAGACGTCTCCTCCTTCTTAATACAGCAAGGGAGAGGAGAAGTTGATGGAGATCCAGCAGCACGACGGCGTGGTGGTGGAAGTAGCGGGATCCCAGCAGGGCTTCGCCAAGCACAAGTGGGGAGGAAGAGGTGTCACGGGAGGGAGGGAGGCGCCAGGGCTTCAGGTGCGGCTGCCCTCCCTCCCCTCCACTATATATAGGGGCCTAGGGGGGGCGCCGACCCCTTGTAGATCCCATCTAAGGAGGGGGCGGCAGCCCTAGGGGTGGCTTGGCCTCCAAGCCAAGTGGAGCCGCCCCCACCCCTTAGGGTTTCCAACCCTAGGCGCATGGGAGGCCTAAGGGGGGGCGCACCAGCCCATCAGGGGCTGGTTCCCACGCCCCTTCAGCCCATGGGGCCCTCCGGGATAGGTGGCCCCACCCGGTGGACCCCCGGGACCCTTCCGGTGGTCCCAGTACAATACCGATGACTCCCGAAACTCTCCCGGTGGCTGAAATTGGACTTCCTATATATAAATCTTTACCTCCGGACCATTCCGGAACTCCTCGTGACGTCCGGGATCTCATCCAGGACTCCGAATAACTTTCGGTTAACCGCATACTAATATCTCTATAACTCTAGCGTCACCGAACCTTAAGTGTGTAGACCCTACGGGTTCGGGAGACATGTAGACATGATCGAGACAACTCTCCGGTCAATAACCAACAGCGGGATCTGGATACCCATGTTGGCTCCCACATGCTCCACGATGATCTCATCGGATGAACCATGATGTCGAGGATTCAATCAATCCCGTATTCAATTCCCTTTGTCTATCGGTACGATACTTGCCCGAGATTCGATCGTCGGTATCCCGATACCTCATTCAATCTTGTTACCGGCAAGTCTCTTTACTCGTTCCATAACACATCATCCCGTGATCAACTCCTTGGTCACATTGTGCACATTATGATGATGTCCTACCGAGTGGGCCCAGAGATACCTCTCCGTTTACACGGAGTGACAAATCCCAGTCTCGATTTGTGCCAACCCAACAGACACTTTCGGAGATACCCGTAGTGCACCTTTATAGCCACCCAGTTACGTTGTGGCGTTTGGTACACCCAAAGCATTCCTACGGTATCCGGGAGTTGCACAATCTCATGGTCTAAGGAAATGATACTTGACATTAGAAAAGCTTTAGCATACGAACTACATGATCTTGTGCTAGGCTTAGGATTGGGTCTTGTCCATCACATCATTCTCCTAATGATGTGATCTCGTCATCAACGACATCCAATGTCCATGGTCAGGAAACCGAACCATCTATTGATCAACGAGCTAGTCAACTAGAGGCTTACTAGGGACATGGTGTTGTCTATGTATCCACACATGTATCTGAGTTTCCTATCAATACAATTCTAGCATGGATAATAAACAATTATCATGAACAAGGAAATATAATAATAACTAATTTATTATTGCCTCTAGGGCATATTTCCAACAGTCTCCCACTTGCACTAGAGTCAATAATCCAGTTCACATCGCTATGTGATTAACACTCAAGGTCACATCCCCATGTGACTAACACCCAAAGAGTTTACTAGAGTCAATAATCTAGTTCACATTACCATGTGATTAACACTCAATGAGTTCTGGGTTTGATCATGTTATGCTTGTGAGAGATGTTATAGTCAACGGGTCTGAACCTTTCAGATCCGTGTGTGCTTTACAAATCTCTATGTCATCTTGTAGATGCAGCTACCACGCTCTATTTGGAGCTATTCCAAATAACTGTTCTACTATACGAATCCGGTTTACTACTCAGAATCATCCAGATTAGTGTCAAAGATTGCATCGGCGTAACCCTTTACGACGAACTCTTTTACCACCTCCATAATCGAGAAAATTCCTTAGTCCACTAGTTACTAAGGATAACCTTGACCGTTGTCCTGTGATCCATTCCTAGATCACACTTGTACCCCTTGACTGACTCATGGCTTGGCACACTTCAGGTGCAGTACACAACATAGCATACTTTAGAGCCTACGTCTAAAGCATAGGGGACGACCTTCGTCCTTTCTCTCTATTCTGCCATGGTCAGGTCTTGAGTTTTACTCAATACTCATACCTTATAACACAGCCAAGAACTCCTTCTTTGCCGATTTATTTTTGAACTCCTTCAAAATTTCGTCATGGTATGTGTTCGTTTGAAAGTACTATTAAGCGATTTTGATCTATCCTTATAGATCTTGATGCTCAATGTTCAAGTAGCTTAATCCAGGTTTTTCATTGAAAAACACTTTTCAAATAACCCTGTATGCTTTCCAAAAATTCTATATCATTTCTGATCAACAATATGTTAACAACATATACTCATCAAAAATTCTATAGTGCTCCCACTCACTTCTTTGGAAATACAAGTTTCTCATAAACTTTGTATAAACCCAAAATCTTTGATCATCTCATCAAAGCGTACATTCCAACTCCGAGATGCTTACTCCAGTCCTTAGAAGGATTGCTGGAGCTTTGCATACTTGTCAGCATCTTTCAGGATTGACAAAACCTTCTGGTTGTATCACATACAACCTTTCCTCAAGAAAAAAATGTCGAGGAAACAATGTTTTTTACATCCTATCTGCAAGATTTCATAAATAATGCAGTAACTGCTAACATAATTCCAACAGATTCTTAGCATCGCTACGAGTGAGAAAGTCTCATCGTAGTCAACTCCTTGAACTTGTCGGGAAACATCTTAACGACAAGTCGAGCTTTCTTAATGGTGACACTTACCATCATTGTCTGTCTTCCTTTTAAAATCCATATGCACCCAACAGCCTTACGACCATCAAGTAGTTCTTTCAAAGTCTATACTTTATTTTATACATGGATCCTCTCTCGGATTTTATGGCCTCGAGCCATTCGTCGGAATCCGGGCCCACCATCGCTTCTCCATAGCTCGTAGGTTCATTGTTGTCTACCAACATGACTTCCAAGACATGATTACGTACCACTCTAAAGTAGTATGCATCCTTGTCGACCTATGAGGTTTGGCAGTGACTTGATCCGAAGTTTCATGATCACTATCATAAGCTTCCACTCAATTGGTGTAGGTGCCACAGGAACAACTTCTTGTGCCCTGCTACACACTAGTTGAAGTGACGGTTCAATAACCTCATCAAGTCTCCACCATCCTCCCACTCAATTCTTTCGAGAGAAACTTTTCCTCGAGAAAGGACCCGTTTCTAGAAACAATCACTTTTGCTTCCGGATCTGAAATAGGAGGTATACCCAAATATTTTTGGGTATTCTATGAAGATGCATTTATCCGCTTTGGGTTCGAGCTTAATTATCAGCCTGAAACTTTTTCACATAAGCATCGCAGCCCCAAACTTTTAAGAAACGACAGCTTAGGTTTCTCTAAACCATAGTTCATACGGTGTCGTCTCAACGGAATTGTGTGGTGCCCTATTTAAAGTGAATGCGGTTGTCTCTAATGCCTAACCCATAAACGATAGTGGTAATTCGATAAGAGACATCATGATATGCACCATATCCAATAGGGTGCAGTTATGATGTCCGGACACACCATCACACTATGGTGGTCCAGGCGGTATTAGTTGTGAAACAATTTCCACAATGTCTTAATTGTGTGCCAAACTCGTAACTCGGATATTCATCTCTATGATCATATCATAGACATTTTATCATCTTGTCACGACGATCTTCAACTTCACTCTGAAATTACTTAAACCTTTCAATAATTCAGACTTGTGTTTCATCAAGTAAATATACTCAGAATCTACTCAAATCATCTGTGAAGTAAGAACATAACGATATCCACTGCGTGCCTCAGCACTTATTGGGCTGCACACATCAAAATGTATTACTTCCAATAAGTTGCTTTCTTGTTCCATCTTACTGAAAACGAGGCCTTTCGGTCATCTTGCCCATGTGGTATGATTTGCATGTCTCAAGTGATTCAAAATCAAGTGAGTCCAAACGATCCATCTGCATGGAGTTTCTTCATGCATATCTACCAATAGACATGGTTCGCATGTCTCAATCTTTTCAAAACGAGTGAGTCCAAAGATCCATCAACATGGAGCTTCTTCATGTGTTTTATACCAATATGACTCAAATGGCAGTGCCACAAGTATGTGGTACTATGATTACTATCTTATATCTTTTGGCATGAACATGTGTATCACTACGATCGAGATTCAATGAACCATTCATTTTAGGTGCAAGACCATTGAAGGTATTATTCAAATAAACAGAGTAACCATTATTCTCCTTAAATGAATTACCGTATTGCGATAAACATAATCCAATCATGTCTATGCTCAACGCAAACACCAAATAACAATTATTTAGGTTTAACACCAATCTCGATGGTGGAGGGAGCATGCGATGCTTGATCATATCAATCTTGGAAACACTTCCAACACATATCGTCATCTCACCTTCAGCTAGTCTCCGTTTTATCCCGTAGCCGTTTATTTCGAGTTACTAACACTTAGCAACTGAACCGGTATTTTAATACCCTGGTGCTACTAAGAGTACTAGTAAAGTACACCTTAATATAACGTATATCCAAAATACTTCTGTCGACCTTGCTAGCCTTCTCATCTACCAAGTATCTAGGGTAGTTCTGCTTCAGTGACCGTTCCCCTTATTACAGAAGCACTTAGTCTCGGGTTTGGTTCAACCTTGGGTTTCTTCACTAGAGCAGCAACTGATTTGCCGTCTCATGAAGTATCCCTTCTTTCCCTTGCCCTTCTTGAAACTAGTGGTTTAACCATCAACAATTGATGCTCCTACTTGATTTCTATTTTCGCGGTGTCAAACATCGTGAGTTGCTCAAGGATCATCATGTCTATCCCTAATATGTTATAGTTCATCACGAAGCTTCAATAGCTTGGTGGAAGTGACTATGGAGAATCATCACTATCTCATCTGGAAGATTAACTCCCACTCGATTCAAACGATTGTAGTACTCAGACAATCTGAGCACATGCTCAACGATTGAGCTTTTCTCCCTTAGTTTGCAGGCTTAAGAAACTTGTCAGAGGTCTCATACCTCTTGACGTGGGCACTAGTCTGAAATCCCAATTTCAGTCTTTGGAACATCTCATATGTTCTGCGACGTTTCAAAAACCGTCTTTGGTGCCACAATTCTAAACCATTAGCATTACACACTGAACTATCACGTAGTCATCAAAACGTGTATGTCAGATGTTTCCCAACATCTATAGACGATGCTCGAGGATCAGCACACTGAGCGATGCATTAAGGACATAATCCTTCTGTGCAGCAATGAGGACAATCCTCAGTTTACGGACCCAGTCCACATAGTTACTACTGTCAACTCTCAACTAAATTTTCTCTAGGAACATATCAAAAACAGTAGAACTATAGCGCAAGCTACGACATAATTTGCAAAGACAATTTAGACTATGTTCATGATAATTAAGTTCATCTAATCAAATTATTTAATGAACTCCCACTTAGATAGACATCCCTCTAGTCATCTAAGTGATACATGATCCGAGTCAACTAGGCTGTGTCCGATCATCACGTGAGACGGACTAGTCATCATCGGTGAACATCTTCATGTTGATCGTATCTTCTATATGACTCATGTTCGACCTTTTGGTCTTCCGTGTTCCGAGGCCATGTCTGTACATGCTAGGCTCGTCAAGTCAACCTAAGTGTATTGCGTGTGTAAATCTGGCTTACACCCGTTGTATGCGAACGTTAGAACCTATCACACCCGATCATCACGTGGTGCTTCGGAACAACGGACCTTAGCAACGGTGCACAGTTAGGGGGAACACTTTCTTGAAATTATGGTGAGCGATCATCTTATTTATGCTACTGTCGTTCTAAGCAAATAAGATGTAAAATATGATAAACATCACATGCAATCAAATAGTGACATGATATGGCCAATATCATTTTGCTCCTTTTGATCTCCATCTTCGGGGCGCCATGATCATCATCGTCACCGGCATGACACCATGATCTTCATCACCATGATCTCCATCATCGTGTCTTCATGAAGTTGTCTCGTCAACTATTACTTCTACTACTATGGCTAACGATTAGCGATAAATTAAAGTAATTACATGACGTATAAGTTGACACGCAGGTCATAAATAAATTAAGACAACTCCTATGGCTCCTGCCGGTTGTCATACTCATCGACATGCAAGTCGTGATTCCTATTACAAGAACATGATCAATCTCATACATCACATATATCATTCATCACATCCTTTTGGCCATATCACATCACACGGTATATGCTGCAAAAACAAGTTAGACGTCCTCTAATTGTTGTTGCAAGTTTTACGTGGCTGCTATAGGTTTCTAGCAAGAACGTTTCTTACTTACGCCAAAACCACAACGTGATATGCCAATTTCTATTTACCCTTCATAAGGACCCTTTTCATCAAATCCGATCCGACTAAAGTGGGAGAGGCAGACACCCGCTAGCCACCTTATGCAACTAGTGCATGTTAGTCGGTGGAACCAGTCTCACGTAAGCGTACATATAAGGTCGGTCCGGGCCACTTCATCCCACGATGCCGCCGAATCAAGATAAGACTAGTAACGGCAAGTAAATTGACAAAATCAACGCCCACAACAACTTGTGTTCTACTCGTGCATATAATCTACGCATAGACCTAGCTCATGATGCCACTGTTGGGGAACATAACAATAATTCAAAATTTTCCTACGTGTCACCAAGATCAATCTAGGAGATACTAGCAACGAGAGAGAGGGAGTGCATCTTCATACCCTTGAAGATCGCTAAGCGGAAGCGTTCAAGAGAACGGGGTTGATGGAGTCGTACTCGTCGTGATCCAAATCACCGATGATCCTAGCGCCGAACGGACAGCACCTCCGCGTTCAACACATGTACGGAGCGGAGACGTCTCCTCCTTCTTGATCCAGCAAGGGGGGAGGAGAAGTTGATGGAGATCCAGCAGCACGACGGCATGGTGGTGGAAGTAGCGGGATCCCGGCAGGGCTTCGCCAAGCACAAGCGGGAGGAAGAGGTGTCACGGGAGGGAGGGAGGCGCCAGGGCTTCAGGTGCGGCTGCCCTCCCTCCCCTCCACTATATATAAGGGCCTAGGGGGGTGCCGCCCCCTTGTAGATCCCATCTAGGGAGGGGGCGGCAGCCCTAGGGGTGGCTTGGCCTCCAAGCCAAGTGGAGGCGCCCCCACCCCTTAGGGTTTCCAACCCTAGGCGCATGGGAGGTCGAAGGGGGGGGGGCGCACCAGCCCACCAGGGGCTAGTTCCCACGCCCCTTCAGCCCATGGGGCCCTCCGGGATAGGTGGCCCCACCCGGTGGACCCCCGGGACCCTTCTGGTGGTCCCGGTACAATACCGATGACTCCCGAAACTCTCCCGGTGGCCGAAACTGGACTTCCTATATATAAATCTTTACCTCCGGACCATTCCGGAACTCCTCGTGACGTCCGGGATCTCATCTGGGACTCCGAACAACTTTCGGTTAACCGCATACTAATATCTCTACAACTCTAGCGTCATCGAACCTTAAGTGTGTAGACCCTACGGGTTCGGGAGACATGTAGGCATGACCGAGACAACTCTCTGGTCAATAACCAACAGCGGGATCTGGATACCCATGTTGGCTCCCACATGCTCCACGATGATCTCATCGGATGAACCACGATGTCGAGGATTCAATCAATCCCGTATTCAATTCCCTTTGTCTATCGATACGATACTTGCCCGAGATTCGATCGTCGGTATCCTGATACCTCGTTCAATCTTGTTACCGGCAAGTCTCTTTACTCGTTCCGTAACACATCATCCCGTGATCAACTCCTTGGTCACATTGTGCATATTATGATGATGTCCTACCGAGTGGGCCCAGAGATACCTCTCCGTTTACACGGAGTGACAAATCCCAGTCTCGATTCGTGCCAACCCAACAGACACTTTCGGAGATACCCGTAGTGCACCTTTATAGCCACCCAGTTACGTTGTGGTGTTTGGTACACCCAAAGCATTCCTACGGTATCTGGGAGTTGCACAATCTCATGGTCTAAGGAAATGATACTTGACATTAGAAAGGCTTTAGCATACGAACTACACGATCTTGTGCTAGGCTTAGGATTGGGTCTTGTCCATCACATCATTCTCCTAATGATGTGATCCCGTCATCAACGACATCCAATGTCCATGGTCAGGAAACCGTAACCATCTATTGATCAACGAGCTAGTCAACTAGAGGCTTACTAGGGATATGGTGTTGTCTATGTATCCACACATGTATATGAGTTTCCTATCAATACAATTCTAGCATGGATAATAAACGATTATCATGAACAAGGAAATATAATAATAACTAATTTATTATTGCCTCTAGGGCATATTTCCAACAGACGCCCCCTTCGTTGCGCCCACGGCGGCGCGCGGCGATCTTCGCCAGGGCGCGGAGCTGGCGTTCCACCTCCAGCCGCGCCCAATCTTCCCGTGCCCATTTCATGGCCGCGTCGTCGTCGAGCCCCGGATCTGTCTTCACGGCGGCGAGCCCTGGCTCCATCTTCACGACGGTGAGCCTCGGCTCCGTCTTCACGGCGGTGAGCCTCGGCTCCGCCTTCGGTTTGACAAGGCGGGAAAGAGTCGAGGAGGAGGCACGCCCGCCCTCGGATGACGATGCCGGCGCTGCGGGTGCACCGGCCAAGCGGCGTTTTCGCGGGCTCGGCCTTTACGCTGAAGAGCGCCGGCGACCTGGAGGAGTGGGAGGAGGATCGAGAGGAGGAGGAAGAGGAGCCGGTCCTCCTCTGCATCCATTGGCCGCCACTCCGGCGGGGGACCGGGGCGACCGGGTACGTCAGCGGTGGGTCGTTGTCGCCCTTGAGGTGCTCGAGGACGGCATGGAGCGTGCGGCCGGGGGCGCCCCACCAAAGGCGGCGACTGTCGCTGTTTTTGGTCCCCCGCACCACCGGCGCGTTGTTGATGGAGGCCAGCCGCTCCGCCTACCGGCGTTCGAAGTACGCCACCCATGCCCCGTGGTTACCAGCGTCGTACTACGAGAGGGCCCGCTGCTCCTCCGACAAAGACGCCCGCGCACGCTCGATCTCGGTGCGGAAGTAGTCGGGGTGCATGATGTTGGGCAGCGGGGGGACGGGGACGTCGCCGGCGCTGAGTCTCCACCCCCCGACGCGCGCATGTCGGGAGGCGTCGTGTAGTTTGCTTCGTGCAGGAGATGGGCTTCCCACTCGTGCAGAGAGCGGCGCCCGAAGCCATTGGCTGCCGTCCCATCATTGGGGAACCTTTTGCCCATCGTTTGCGGCGGTTGTGAACAGGGAGGGAGAGGCAAGAGAGCTCGTCGGCGGCGGTTGTGCACGGGAAGAGAGAGAGGCTACGGGTGGGTGTGTCCATCGGCGAGGGAGGTGCTGCTTTATATAGCGGCTGGGGGTTGGCAATCGTGTGTATGCGTGGCGGGAGTGGGCGTGTCGCCTCACAGTGCCGCCCGTGAGGAATCAATGGAAGACTGACCGGCGGCAGCCTTGGCATTGATTCCCCGCGGGAAACCGAGGCGATGTGAGAACGACGAGGCATGGGGGTTGCTGACTCGGTGGGCCCGCCGTTCTTTGGCGCCAAAATCGATTGCCCCGGCGCCCCCGGGCGCCCCAGCGCGTCGGGTTCAGCCTGGATCCACCGGGGTCAGTTTCGGACCTAACCGGCGGAAAATGGACTCCTGGAGCATGACTGGGTCATTTTTTGGGCGTCGGCGCCGAAAAAGGGGCGTGGGGGCCTGTTGGGGACACGCCTGGAGATGCTCTGAGAGGAGACGTCCGCGTTGACTACGAGGCTTTTATGATGACTTCATCAATCTCAAAATATTGTGCCGTTTTAGTATTTTCGATGTACTTATAGAGATGGGTTGTGCATGTGTGCATCTATAAAATGAGTGTACGTGCATGTATGTAAGTATCTACGATTATGTCGTATTAGAAAAATATGCATCAAAAAATCAAACAAGTACTACACTCGCTTGTTAAAGCATAAATGGTGAATTAGAATGAAACAACTTTTGCGGTTTCTTTCGAAATATATGTATCCTTGGAGTCATGCCATCATTTAGCACTAAGTAGGTTGATAAAAAGCACAACTATATAAATTCAACACCGACCAAGCAAGTCACTACATCATGCAAAGACCCTGGAATTTTGTCTAAAAGAACCATCTAGATAATGAAATTGACAAAAAAGACCATCTCTAAAATGAATTGACAGAAGCGACCGACTGCTCTATAACAGCAGGCCTGTCAACTGACACGTGATGCCTGCCGCCACATGCAGAGGCAGCTGCCCCTGCCCCAACAGGAGGTGGCAGGTGCCGCTTAAACAGAAATCAGCGCCCAACCGCGAGCCATGACGAAATGGAGTGGGCCGTGGGACCCGGCTCTCAGCCCACATGAAGGCTGTCGCCACTCCCATCAGGCGGCATGTACTGTTTTCCCTAAACTATCTTGACCCCCCTGAGACTAAATTTCGTGTTTTGACCCTTTTCTAAAACCTATTCAAGATTTGACCCTAGTTTGAATTTATTTTGGGATCTGACCCTTTTGCTACCGCCAGGGACCATGACGGTAGGGTATAACAGCCTACCGTCATGGTCCTTGGCGGTAGGGTTGCATGCCCTACCGTCAAAAATCCCCTAAGTATTGAACACAGTGCGTGCTCGTGTCTACCGTCAAGCATCTGGGCGGTAGGGTTGTGCAGGCTATCACCAGTCCGGTTGGCGGTAGCGATGTTTCCTACTGCCAAAGCTCCTGGTGGTAGGCTGTTAGACCCTACCGCCATGAACTCACGCGGTAGCAAAAGGGTCAGATCTCGAATTTTTTTCAAACTAGGGTCAAATCTCGAATAGGTTTCAGAAAAGGATCAAAACACGAAAATTTGTCCCCAACCGCGAGTCATGACGAAATGGAGTGGGCCGTGGGGCTCGGCTCTCAGCCCAGATGAAGGCTATCGCCACTCCCATCAGGCGGCATGTACTGTTTTCCCTAAACTATCTTGACCCCGTTGGATCCCTCTACACAATTTCATCTTTTTGTCATGTCATGGCTCTTCACGTATCTGCAAGCCTTTTTTTCAACAACAGATCTCACTTGCATGCTATGCTCTCGTGCCTGAACAGCTCAGCTCCCAATATGCGGAAGTGGATCCTCTAACATTAAGAAGGGAAGTCATCTAAGCTACAATTTCCTAACTTCCCTCCTTCACTTTCATATGATTAAGACTAAAATGACTTGAATTAATTTACAAAATATAAATCTGCTTTATATATTTGTAAAAATTACATACAAACAAAATTATGATGCAATGAAATTAATTTTAAATTTATTTATATCAACAGTAACTATGTACAATACCTACTTAAGTAGATAATACAGTGTTCGCTATAATATCCGTGATTTTCCTTCTTTGTTTTACACTAGTTTGCATTGTAGCTTAGGTGACTTTGCTCCTTAATGTTAGAGGATCACTTCGTGCCTGGCCGTGTGATGCGTGCCTGGCCGTCCCGCACTCCAGCCGCCCACCTCATAGCGCTCCAGCACGACTCCCGCCTGGTGGAGTGGCGGCAGCCTCCACGTGGGCTGATAGCCGGGCCCATGGCCCACTCCGTTCCGTCGAGACTCACGACTAGGCGCTGATTTCTGCGGCAGGGGCTGCCGCCTCCATGTGTGGCGGCAGGCCCCATGGTTTAATTGGTCTTTTCTGCCGACCTGACTCAGGGTGATCTTTTCTGCCAATTGGTCTTTTTGATAAAAATTCAAGACCTGGGAGTTCCAAGCTATTCGATATCCTGTAAGTATCGACTTAAAATAAGAAATTCACATGACATGCCACAGAGGAGCAGGACTTTACTAGGGAATACCATAGATCCGACCATGGAGTGCGGTTAGACAACATCACGGCGGTGATGTTCTTGAACTTCTGCCTAGTGTGCAAAAGGAAGAAAGATGCTAATGTAGTGACTAGCTCTCTTTGATCAGGATGGAGACATTGTTCTTTTAGTGAAAAGACAGGGGCCTACCTCCCTAAGTTTCTCAAAAAAAGGGATCCAACTCGCGCAGGAGTGGCTTATATAATGGGAAACATTTAGGTACGGCGCATCGGCCGAGCGTTGAGCCGAACGCGCGCGAGCCATGCGATTGAGGCAAATTCTACGCACACAACGTGGCCCTCGATTCCTTTTTGTGGGGCCACAGAAATATCAGTCCACCGCCCGCACCTCGCTCCCTCTCGCTCTTATCCGTTCCCCATTCATCTCCTCCACACCTCGCTCCGCGCAAGCCCCACTTCCATCGCCGTCCGGTGTTTGCTGCGCTGGCCGCTGCTGCTCCCTCACGGGCTGTAGTATGAGGCGTTGAGGTGCTGTGCAAGGGGAGCTGCAAGCCAGATCTGGTGGGCCTGCAAGCGGCAGAGGAAAGCGTTGGGAATGGCGACGACCGCCGCCGCCGCCGCCGACGCCCAGCTGCACCGACGAGGCGGTCTGCAACCAGCAAGACGGCGAGAACGACCGCAGCTAAGTGCTACAACTACGGCAGCGAGATGCTGGGACCAGCACCCCAAATAGCTACTACCAATGTTTTTTAGTTTCGTCCCAATTTTACTGTTTTTTTGCTACCACCGCTGTTTAGGATTGCTGGAACTAGCACAAAAATTTGCTACCACCGGCGCTCTTGATTTTGCTGGAACTAAACCAATTTTTGCTACCACCGGCGTTCTAGTTTGCTGGAACCAGATCTATTTTTTGCTACAATCAGACATTTTTTTCTTTTGCTGGAACAAACTCCAGTTTTTGGAATTTTGTTTCCAATGGTGTTTTATTTTGCTGGAACCACTTCATTTTTTTCTACCTCCAGTGTTTCAGTTGTTGGAACATTGCCCAAGTTTTTGCATTTTTGCTTCCATCGTTTTTTATTTTTGCTGGAACCAACCTGAAAATTTGCTACCACCATATCATGATTTTTGCTGGAACCATGTTCCGATTTTGTTGCAACCGGCAATTTCTTTTGCTGGAACCTACGATATGACCAGCATGACGGGGAGATGCATCATTGGATTTTGCTGGAACCACAACAGGGGAGCTGCATCGTTGGGTTTTGTTGGAACCGGCAACACGGATAGCTACAGCCGGCAATTTTTTTGCTACAATCATCTATGGGACGAGAACTACGGGAGAGCTGAATCGACCCTTTTTCTGGCGGCTAGATACGACACCGGCGAGCTGCAACCGGTGAAGATGGCGAGCTATGACGGGGTGCGGGGGCGCAAGATGCGGAGGGTGCGGCGTGCTATCGAGAGCACTCTTTTTTTTTTCTCCCGAGAGATGTGCGAGAAGAAGGAACAGCAGATCGTGCGGTTACACATGCGCGGATCGTGCGGCTAGCGACCGACCGGCGCCCAGCGCTGCCCTTATATAATCGCCTGCGCGGTCACGAGTTAATTGCAGCAAAAAATTGACAACAATTAAACGGGCAATAGTAGAAGAGTGAATACATGTACATATACGAATTCAAATATTAGATCATCGCGCGGTAAACATCTTGTACATAACAACGCTAATTCATTTTTTTACCCCGAAACCATGGAATAATAGTTCTATGATATTTTTCATTTAAACAAAATGTATGTACAAAGAAATAAAAGAAACTAAAAATATATCGGATGCCAGCTCAAGGAATGATGGAACAAAGTTTATTAGATGCTAAAGAGTAACTCCAGTCCAGTGCTTGATCTTGACTGCTTATGCTGGATTTGCTCCAATCTAAGCTATTTTAAGTCCCTTCTTGAGATAGTGAATCCATTTTTGAAAGTGAGGAGCAGTGTCGCGATTTAAAAAAGAATACTCGGTGCAAACACCGACTTTCAAAATAACTTATTTTGTACTCCCTCCGTCCTAAAATATAAGAACGTTTTTAACACTAGCATAGTGTAAAAAACGTTCTTATATTCTGGGACAGAGGGAGTAATCAATTACCTTGCGCACTTATTTTGTTAGTTGCCTGTTACTAACTTTTTAACTCATCCATTATGCAGTTGATTTTATCAACTGTGCATACTGCTTGGTTAGGTTTCCTGCATATCATGAGGCTCATCAGCAGGAG
Organism: Triticum urartu; assembly: GCF_056163025.1. Classification (NCBI taxonomy): domain Eukaryota; kingdom Viridiplantae; phylum Streptophyta; class Magnoliopsida; order Poales; family Poaceae; genus Triticum; species Triticum urartu. The sequence goes on from NC_141877.1 coordinate 100,864,558, forward strand.
GTGGAACTTCAAATCTACCGGCAACAAAGTGATATCTCATATTTATCATAATTATGATAACACTTCTGCTTGGATACAACCCTCCTAAATACATAAAGAGAGGAGATTTCTTCATACCTCTTCATAATAAATGGCAGAATGGTCTTTTCTCAAAAATACGTCATGCCGCCCGACGTATTTTTTTATGAAAGGGGCACCTGCCAATTGGGCCGGCCCATAGGCTGCACTGCCCGAGCATGCCTTGGTGCGAATAAAAGGTCGAAAAAAAGAGGTGGTTGAGAATCAAACCCCAGACCTCGTGCACATTAAATAATTTCTGAATTGTTTTTGAATTCAAACACTTTTTTCAATTTTTCGAGAACATGATTTTTTTGGGAATCTCACAACATTTTTGGAAAAACTGGCACAAAATTGTAAACAGAGATATTTTTCAAGCAATTTTGTGAAAACGAGAACATTATTTGAAAAACAGGAATAAAACTAAAACACAAAGATTTTCAAATTATGTTCTTTTTTTGCAAACTTGAATATTTTTTCAAATTCCTCGATGATTTTTTGAACTTGTGAACAAATTTTGAAAATGGGAACATATTTTGAAATTCCTAATTTTTTTGAATTTGTGAACAAAATTTTCTTCATGTTTTTTATTCTTTTTGGAAATTTCATAATTTGTTTGTGTTTTCAAAAAAAATTTAGAGTATCAAAATTTGCTCGTGTGAACAATTTTTCAAAAAAGTTTCGGAATTTCAATTTGTGTTCTCATTTTTTAAATGCCTTCATTTTTTCAAAGATTATTTTGTGTTTTCAAGAAAAGTGTTCTCTTCTCAAAATATTGTTCACTGATTAAAAAAAATTCATGTATTTCAAAAAATATTCGTGTTTCCAAATATTGTTTTAGAATTTAGAAAATGTTTATGTTTTCGAAAATTGTTCATGGAATCTAAAATATGTTCAATATTTTAAAAATATTTACAATTTTCAGTGAACGTTTCAAATTTTGCAAATGTCGTTTCAAATGTGTTGCTTCTGTGTGTTCACAGAAGACAGGCTATGATTAATCAGAAGTAGCTGCAAGATGGAGTGGCTAGCAGCACTTGATCCTAGCTCCAGGGTGGTGAGTTCGAATCCTGGAAGCAGGTTGTCTGTTTTTTGTGTGTGATCTTTTACACCCTGCTTTGTGTCGGTTCCTATTAGTGGGCCGGCCCAGTAGCGGGTCCTCTCCCGTACAGCATACATACGAAAGTGGGTACCACTAAAAAACATACAAAAATGGGTTTGTCAAATGTCCATAGTACTCTTCATACTTTTAGACCTTCTACAATGGCGGGTGCTTATGCACAGGTGCTTGAGAAAAAAGAGCAGCGTCGCACGTCGTCCTGCAATGCAGAGGTGCTAGGCAGAGGTGCTTCGGTTGCTCAGCCGGAGAAGTTGGGCCTTTTGTTCTCTTCATTTTTCTGTCGATGGAGCCTGGAAGGGAGCAGTTATTCTTCTAAGCAGCCGCTAGCACCGGGAGCAAACTTTTGCTTCTGCCTAGCTTCCCAAGCACCCATGCAATCCAATATGAACAGGAAAACCGTTTTTTTCTATGGAACCTAGCTAAGCACCTGCCGTTGTACAGGGCCTTAGGGAGGGAGATTGTACTGAAGCGGACATAGAGAATGCTCGCAGTAGATCAAGAAGCAGAGGCAAAGATGTTGGGAAACGTAGCATTTCAAAAAAATTCTACGCTCACGTAAGATCTATCTAGTAGATGCATAGCAACGAGAGGGGGAGAGTGTGTCCACGTACCCTCGTAGACCGAAAGCGGAAGCGTTTGATAACGCGGTTGATGTAGTCGAATTTCTTCTCGTTCCGACCGATCAAGCACCGAAAGTACGACACCTCCGAGTTCTGCAAACATCCAGATCGATGACATCCCTCGAACTCTTGATCTAGCAAAGTGTCGAGGGAGAGTATTGTCAGCACGACGGCGTGGTGACAGTGATGATGAAGTGATTCGCGCAGGGTTTAGCCTAAGCACTACGACAAATATGACCGGAGACGTAAACTATGGAGGGGGGGGGGGGGGGCGCACATGGCTAGGAGTCAATGTTATGTGTTCTAGTGGTGCCCCCCTTATATATATAGGTTGGAGGGGAGGAGAGGCAGCCAAGGGGGTGCCCCAAGTAGGAGGAATCCTACTTGGGCGCCTCCCAATTCGGCCTCCCCCTTTCCATATTCATCCGGGAGGGGGGGGGGGAGGAGGGAGGAGAGAAGGAAGGGGGAGGCCGAATCCCTCCCCTTCCTTTCCCTCTTCTCCTCTTTCCTTCTCCCTTATTTTGGCCTACATGGGGCGCACTAGCCCCCTAGGGGCTGGTCTGTCCCCTTCTTGGCCCATTAGGCCCATGTAGTTGCCGGGGGATGCCCGGAACCCCTTCCGGTGACCCGATATGTATCCGGTACCCCCAGAACAGTTCTGGTGTCCGAATATCATCGTCCTATATATGGATCTTTACCTCTCGACAATTTTGAGACTCCTCGTCATGTTTGTGATCTCATCCGGGATTCCGAACAGCATTCGGTCACCAAATCACATAACTCATATAATACAAAATTGTCATCGAACGTTAAGCGTGCGGACCCTACGGGTTCAAGAACTATGTAGACATGACTGAGACACCTCTCCAGTCAATAACCAACAGCGGAACCCGGATGCTCATATTGGTCCCCACATATTCTACGAAGATCTTTATCGATCGTACCGTAATGACAACATGCGTTATTCCCTTTGTCATCGGTATGTTACCTGAGATTCGATCGTCGGTATCTTCGTACCTAGTTCAATCTCGTTACCAGCAAGTCTCTTTACTCATTTCGTAATACATCATCCCACAACTAACTCATTAGTCACATTGCTTGCAAGGCTTATTATGAAGTGCATTACCGAGAGGGCCCAGAGATACCTCTCCGATACTCGGAGTGACAAATCCTAATCTCGATCTATGCCAACCCAACAAACACCTTCAGAGATACCTGTAGAGCATCTTTATAATCACCTAGTTACATTGTGACGTTTGATAGCACACAGGGTATTCCTCTGGTATCTGGGAGTTGCATAATCTCATAGTCGATGTATTTGACATGAAGAAAGCAATAGCAATAAAACTGAACGATCAACATGCTAAGCTAACGGATGGGTCTTGTCCATCACATCATTCTCCTAATGATGTGATCCCGTTCATCAAATGACAACACATGTCTATGGTTAGAAAACTTAACCATCTCTGATTAACGAGCTAGTCTAGTAGAGGCTTACTAGGGAAACGGTGTTTTGTCTATGTATCCATCGGTTAACACAATTATAGCATGGATAATAAACATTTATCATGATATAAGGAAATATAAAATAACAACTTTATTATTGCCTCTAGGGCATATTTCCTTCATTCTCCCACTTGCACTAAAGTCAATAATCTAGTTCACATCGCCATGTGATTTAACACCAATAGTTCACATCACCATGTGATTAACATCCATAGTTCACATCGCCATGTGACCAACACCCAAAGGGTTTACTAGAGTCAGTAATCTAGTTCACATCGCCATGTGATTAACACCCAATGAGTACTAAGCTGTGATCATGTTTTGCTTGTGAGAGAGGTTTAGTCAACGGGTCTGCCACATTGAGATCCGTATGTATTTTGCAAATATTTATGTCTACAATGCTCTGCACAGAGCTAATCTAGCTAAATGCTCCCACTTTCAATATGTATCCATATTGAGACTCAGAGTTATATGGATCAGTGTAAAAGCTTGCATCGACGTAACCCTTTATGACGAACTCTTTGTCACCTCCATAACCGAGAAACATTTCCTTAGCCCTCTTTAGGTACATAAGGATAAATTTGACCGTTGTCTAGTGATCTACTCGTAGATCACTATTGTACCTGTCGTGGAATTGTCACGGCAGATATCCTAGAGCAAGGACTTAGTCGTAGGGCCATCACACTAGGAAGCTTAAAGGGGTTAATCGGGACAAAGGACATGAGAGGGTTTTATACTAGTTCGGCCCCTTACGATGAAGGTAAAAGCCTATGTCTAGTTGGGATTGATATTGCTGGGGTTTCGATCACCAAGAGGCTCAACTCGCCGGCTTGGTTATCGACTTGTTGTTTCTTGCCCTAAGCCGCCACCGGGTCGTCCCCTTATATGCATGGGTTGACGCCTGGCAGCCTACAGAGTCCCGGCCGGCTCATAATCGTGTCCGGCTCGGTGACTTCCTTTACATGTCTTTGTTCACAAGTCTTTCCTTACGTACGGCGGTTCACAATATCAGGCCTTAAACCGCCTTCAGGCCTTTGGGTTTTCTATAAGAGTTAATAAATTATAATCTTGAATGTTTACTGGGCTTCTTGTGTAACCCGCCGTTGGGACTAACCCGGCCCCTCCTGGGCGGGTCATAACTGATAGTAATATCCCCAACATTAGGCCCCAGGTTGACTTTGAACTTCGTTCTTTGTCAATCTTCAATACTTAGACAAAAATCCATCTTCTTATCTTTGCTGAAATTTTCTTGTAACCCATCGTGACGTCATCTCTTGAAAACGCAAAAAACTTTCATGACATCATCTTCCAACGGATCTTTTATCTTTAATGTTTCCCGATAATCGAAGCGCCCGTTAGCTGGATAACCATTATTCGGGTCTCCCTTGATTTTCGTGCCCGTCTGTTCGCACCTTTTCCTTATAAATAGGCACGCCTCGACCTTCTCATTCTCCTCTCTCGCTCCGTATTCTTCCTCTCACAAACCCCCTGCTGCTCGAGCTTCGCCACCGCCGCGCTTCACCTCCGTCTCCGTCGATGTTGGCCGCTGCATCAACCCGAACCGATCCAGAGAACAGCGACGACCTCCGCAGAAGATCCGCAATCGTAAGTGTCTCCCTTTTTACTTCTCAGATCCTCATTTTAGGGTTTCCAAGCTCCTGCGTGTTCTTCATAGTTCTTCATAGTTCATCGTAGTTCTTCCACCGCCAGCCTTTTCTGATCCAAAAAGTTATATATATGCTCGCGCGGTAGTGTTTTTGTACCTCCTCTTGATCCATAGATCCCTTTCTCTGATTAAAAGGCTGCTTCAGAACTTACCGACTCCTCTGTACTGAACTTTTTAGGTCTAGAATTGTTTTCATTTTGAATAACCATTTGATCTAGAATAATACCAAGCAATGCAGGAAACTTGTTTGTCTCAATACTTAGCTGAATTTGCCTTCTTCAAATATCTGTAGTCATGGCGGCTTATCATGCCGGCTTAATTTTCCTTATATATCATTAGCCCTTAACTAAGCCGCCATTATTTGTTTGCATCTTCATCACTTAACTGTCAATCTCACCATTAAACTGAACTGGCATGTTGCTTTTCTTTTCAGTTCTTCTTTGCACATCATGCCGTCCAAAACACCAACCATATGTAACTGGGTTACCTCAACCATAACCGAGGAACGTTTAAAAGAGTTCTTCACCATAGGATTTCTGCCAACGAAAACCGTCATGTCTTACCGTGCCCCTGACCCGGAAGAAGAACGGCCCAATCCAAGAGACGGTGAGGTGATCGTTTTTACTAACCACATGAACCATGGATTCTCACCGTCCGGCTCAAAGTTCTTCAGAGAGGTCCTCCACTTTTTCAAGCTCCACCCTCAAGATATCGGGCCCAACTCCATAACTAACATTTGTAACTTCCAAGTGCTCTGTGAGGTATATCTTCAACAAGAGCCGACCGTGGAGTTGTTTAGAGAATATTTTTATCTAAACCGGCAGAACGAGTGCACCAACGGCCTTAGCTTAGAGCTTGGAGGCATATCAATTCAGCACCGGCAGGGTGCCGTCTTCCCCCTCATTGTCTTACCAAGTCACCCAAAGGACTGGAACCAGACTTGGTTCTACTGCCAGGACATTTCACCAGCAAACGAGAAGCCACTGCCGGGTTATCGCCCTGACCGTCTTGACTCCAAGTCCGCGCTTCCTGATAAGCTTACCGTCGCTGAACGCAAGAGGCTGATACCATCTATCAAAAGGATCAATGCTCTGTTGGGGAACGAGTTAACTAGAGTTGATCTGACCCACTGCTGGATCTTATGGCGGGTCATCCCTTTGAGACGCCGGTCAAAGCTGATGTATGAGTATGGTGGAGGCCCGGATGATTCTCTTCGTCAAAGCCCCGTTCAATTGACAGAAGAAGATATTGTCGCAATGTCAACTCTTCTGGTGAACGGGAAGTACGAAGATTGCAGTGTCGTCGGGTTAAACCCCTTCTGCCAGCTTAACCCGGTGCCAGAAGTAAGGATGTTGTTATTTCTCTCTTTTGTATTTTCCCAGCCGTATTGTTTTAATACTTGCCTGACTCTTTATCTTGTTTTTACCTATCTGCAGGCCAATTCTGACTTCTGGAAAGTTAAGTATGACCACGAGGCTGCCAAGAAAGCGAAAGCCGCCGCCATAAACGCCAAGAAAACGACCCGGAGGTTGAAAAAGAAGAAAATGAGCACTGCTGAAGATTTGATGAAGCTTGATGATACATCTGACTCGGAGGTAGCCCTTGATTCCCTTGGCCAATGTTTTAACAATCTTATTGACACTGATCAGGATGACACTGGGGCCAGTCAGGCTGTGGAAGCAGAGGTAACTATCATTCCTCCAACTTAGAGCCCTTGCCAAGACAAAAAGTTCGACGAGTGATCCATAAAGTAAGTTTTTCTAACCCTTTAGCTCACTTGGATCCCAACTTTCGTTTGAAAAAGCAGCAACATGAAAGCCGCCGTTAAGCTTGGACTGAAGATGAGCCGGCTGTCGTTCTTCAACAAACTCCTCAGAAGCGTTCGAATGAGGTTTTACTTCTTTCTACCTTTAACTCTTTTTAATGGATCCTTCCCCTTGTATTACTTTTAACTCTATTTTATCCTTTCAGGAGGTGTCTCGCTCTTCTGGCGACTCATCACAGACACAATTTCTAGCCTTCAAGACTGCCCCTGGGTAATGAAAAATCCTCATATTTTCCGGGTTGTTCAAATTGTATCTTTATACTGATGATCTTGCAACATTTTCCTTAGTGGCCAAGCTAAATCCAAGAAAGCGAAGGTAGCTAAACCGGTGGAAGACCCGCCAGTGCTTGCATCTGACCCGGCCAGGCCATCGTTTCTATTAACCGACGCTCCAGCAGACCCGCCTGTTGATGTAGAAGCAAATCCTTTTGAGCCATCGTTTGAGGAGACCACTGTAAACCCTTCCGCAACTGGACCATCAAGCTCAGCCAACCCGCCGTCACCGTCTGCCCAAGACGTTCAGATCACCGGGAGCCGTTTTATTGAGTCGGGGAATCCAACCGTGCTGGCTCGGTGTACTGCGAAACAAGAGGCATTGGAGAGGCAGAAATTTTGTTTTGACGTTGCCATCTACAACCATCTAAATGCCAATGATATTTTATCCGGCTATCTCAGCCATGTACACTCCAATCGCGACTCTAAGATTGAAATGTCAAACAACTGCAGTTGAAATATGAGGTACATTTTTCCGGCTTATCTATATTCCTTCAACCCCCAAGTCTTCAGATTATGAGAGAACCGGAATGATCTGTAGACTTTATAATATAGGCCAAGACCTTTACCTTTGACACTTTTTCTTGAATTCAATAAAACAAAGCTTCACCTGTAGTCCCCAAGGGCCGGTTCATTTTGATCATAAATGAGCTGGTATTTTGAATTGTTTGGTACCGTATTCAAAGTACTTAATACTCCGACTTAACCTTGAGAAACTTGCTGAACTGCATACATTAGCCCCCAAGTGCCAAGTGCTGTTACTTTGTAAAGTAGTTGGGACTTAAAGTATGTCTTTAGAATCATAAAAAAATTGTTTTGGCATACATTAGCCCCCAAGTGTCAAGTAGTTTTTGTAAAGTACTTGAGACTTAAATCTTGACTTTTGAACTTGAAGCAAAATCTTGACTCATCTGAATGTTTTGCAGAATGCCTTATCTGAATTGAACTCGCAATTGACTGATGCGAAGACCCGGCTAGCGAGTCAGGAGGCAGAAATCAAATCTTCTAACTCCAAACTGCAAATAAGTCTCTCTGAGACGGAAAATTTAAAGACCAACTTTGCTGCCAAGAAGAAAACCCGGGAAGAGGAAAAAACGCTTCTGACCCAACGTGCTGAGAAGGCCGAAACAGCCCTTGAAGAGATTTCAACAGAGCTGAACGGTTTAAAGGGCCGGGTGTCTCAAATGGTGGCTGCCATCTTTGGTAAGCCGTCCGACTTTAATTTTGTGTGCTTTTTGCTGATCCGGTGTATAAACCACCAGCTGACTTTGTCTATAAAATATGTGCAGGCCCTCGAAGCAAAAATCTGAGCCAAGACCCTTTGATTAAACTGAAGGCAGTGTATACTTTGGTAGAACAACTATATATTGGCGCACAGCGGGCTCTTGCCGCCATCTCTCCTGCCAATCAAGGACCCAACCGGCTCAGTGACGTTTTGAAGAAGTTGTCGATCCTGCCTGCCAGATTTCAAGAAGTGAAGCGTTCCTGTGTGTGAGCCGGAGCTTTGACTGCCCTGAGCCATTCCAAGGCTTGGGTGCCAGACCTAGACCTGGCAGACGTGGCCAGAGGCTATCCCACCGTGAAAGAAGACATATCTCCTTTTGAGCAAGATGACTTCATGGCTTGCGTGCGCGGAGTCCGTCCTCATGCAACTATCCTTGGAGATGAAACCAACATCGACAAGTACCAGCCGGGTTTTAATAGTGAGAATAAGAAGATGGCCACTCCCTCATACAAGGTAACAGATTTGATCCCGCCTGTAAGAGAAAACACATTTGCCCCGGAAGTTGACCCGGTCGGCCTGATTGACGACAAAGCCGAATTTGTCACCGTGAATGGTTTTGATTGGTCAAAACCCAACTTCCAGCCAACAGAAGGCGGTGAACCGGCGAGGGAGGAACAATGATCATCTTCATGGGCTTGTAAAGCCTTGTAATAGCTTAACTGTGAAAACACTGTATGCTTTGCTTATGCCATCGTGCATAAAACACTTCTATGTGATTCTGTGTTTCCTGATGTCAATGTATGCATCGTATTTAATGATTGTTTCTGCAATATTTGAACTCTGTTCCTGTAGATACAAAGAAAAGACTGGCTTGGCAGTTTAGAATAAAACGGGTTAAAACACCCTGCTTATAGCCAATATGTTTACCACAATATTAATCAGAAACAGATATAAACAAAGGACAAGAGCTGAGACTAACTCTTTTAGTTAATGCAACAAGCAATTGCGTATAAGTAACAACCATACTTTGTACCTTTTGATCCTTAGACCGCCGGCTTGAATAACCTGGGTGATGAAGTTGATAATTCAAACCTTATGAGAAGTCAATGCTTCTGAATACTCAATGATCATTATACCTTGGTAGCTGTGTTGTCAAATAGTCGAGCCGGTGAAGAAGACCAGGCTAATTATTTGTAATATTGAGACAACAAAGACTAAAAGGGAATCAACAGATAATAAGTTTGATTTAACCTTATATTTAAAGGTTGATGGCTTCTGATTTGAATACAATCAGTAAACCGGACCAAAGGGGTTAAGCTAAGGTTCGAATACGACCATATAGCCCCCAATGGCTGTGGCGTTGCACCGATCAAGAGGGTACCGATAGCTATGTTCTCTTTGGTTCGAATACGACCTATGTTTGAACAGGAAGCCCCCAAATGACCTTGAGAGGTTTTTAACGACCTTGATTTGAATACGATCCAAGTCGGACCCAAAAGGGGTTAAGCTATGATTCAGATACGATCAAGAAGCCCCCTAGTGAGTTTGGCCTTGAGCCGATCAAGAGGGTTACGGCAGCTATGTTCTCTTTGGTTCGAATACGACCTATGTTTGAACATGAAGCCCCCAAGTGACCATAATAATTGCAGCTAGATTCAAATACGATCATAAGCCGGACCAAAAAAGGTTAGACTTGATTCAAATATGATCAACTCCTTAATAGTCATTTGAGAATAAGAAATAACAAAGATGCATAATCTTTGAAAAGAAAAGAGACCGATGGTCTTACTTTATTACTTATCATGGTATATACAATGTTGAAGTATGTACATGACGAGAGCCGGTGGCTCAGGTGTAGTATGGCCGAAGTTGAGCAATGTTCCATGGCCGGCGGGTCTCCTCCTCCGACTTACGTGAATCTTTGTGTTCTCGAACATCAATGAGGTAATACAACCTGTTGTTTAAGTTCTTGCTGACCACAAAGGGTCCTTCCCAAGGTGGGGATAGCTTGTGTGCATCCGACAGATCCTGGATGAGCCGGAGCACCAGGTCGCCTTCCTGAAAAGTCCTGGATTTGACCCGGCGGCTGTGATAACGGCGCAGGTCCTGTTGATAAATTGCTGATCGAGCCGCTGCTAAATCTCTTTCTTCATCCAACAAGTCAATTGCATCCCGTCTGGCTTGTTCATTATTATCTTCAACATAAGCCGCCACACGGGGCGAGTCATGACGGATGTCACTAGGCAACACTACTTCTGCTCCATAAACCATGAAGAAAGGCGTGTAACCTGTAGACCTGTTAGGTGTGGTGTTGATACTCCACAACACCGAGGGTAATTCCTCTACCCAGCAACCCGGCGTTTGCTGTAAGGGAACCATAAGACGGGGTTTGAGACCTTTTAAAATTTTCTGATTTGCTCTCTCAGCTTGACCATTGGATTGAGGATGAGCTACAGAAGAAACATCAAGCCGGATATGCTCACGTTGACAAAACTCCTCCATAGCCCCTTGGGACAGATTAGTGCCATTGTCAGTGATAATGCTGTGTGGAAAACCAAAATGGAAGATCACATTTTTCATGAACTGAACCGCCGTGGCCGCGTCACACTTACTCACTGGCTCTGCCTCAACCCACTTAGTGAATTTATCAACTGCCACCAAGAGATGTGTCTTTTTATCCTTAGACCTTTTGAAAGGTCCCATCATGTCAAGCCCCCAGACCGCAAATGGCCAAGTGATTGGAATCGTCTGGAGTTCTTGAGCCGGCACATGCGCTCGTCGTGCAAAATTTTGACATCCATCACATCTGCTGACCAGATCCTCTGCATCAGTGTGAGCCGTCAACCAGTAAAAACTGTGACGAAAAGCTTTGGCCACTAGAGATTTTGACCCGGTGTGATGACCACAATCGCCTTCATGGATCTCACGAAGTATTTCTTGACCTTCTTCGGGGGAAACACACCGCTGAAACGCTCCGGAGACACTGCGATGGTATAATTCTCCATCCGAAATCGTCATTGACTTAGACCACCGGGTTATCTGTCGAGCCAGGGTCTCATCCGCTGGCAACTCTCCCCGGGTCATGTAAGCCAAGAACGACACTATCCAATCCGGGATGACATGGAGAGACACCACCAATTGCGCCTCTGGGTCAGGAACAGCTAAATCTTCTTCTGTGGGCAACCTGACAGACGGGTTATGCAAAACATCCAAAAAGGTGTTAGGAGGTACCGGCTTACGCTGAGACCCCAACCGGCTTAAAGCATCAGCCGCTCTGTTCTTTTGACGGTCAATGTGCTCCACCTGATAACCTTTAAAATGCAACCTCCCGGCAATAAGCCACCATGAGAGGGTCCTTGGAATCCCACTTGCCTGATACCTGTTGAGCCACTAAATCTGAGTCACCAAGACATCTGACCCGACTCAAACTCATATCTTTTGCCACTCGAAGACCATGGAGCAAGGCTTCATACTCTGCTGCGTTGTTACTGCAAGCAAACATCAACCGTAACACATAACAAAATTTGTCACCTCGCGGAGAGGTTAACACAACTCCAGCCCCCGAGCCTTCCAACTGTCTGGACCCATCAAAATGAATAGTCCAATACGTGTTGTCTGGTTTCTCTTCTAGCATCTGCATCTCTGTCCAGTCATTAATGAAGTTAACCAGTGCTTGAGATTTGATGGCAGTATGTGGCACATACTTCAACCCATGAGACCCAAGCTCAATTTCCCACTTGTGACTCGCCCAGTGGCTTCTCTATTTTGAATGATGTCTCCCAAAGGAGCAGAGCTAACCACGGTGATTGGATGTCCCTGAAAATAATGCTTAAGCTTCCGGCTTGCCATGAACACCCCATATATGAGCTTCTGCTAATGTGGATATTGTTGCCTGGATTCAATTAGCACCTCACTGACGTAGTAAACTGGCCATTGAACCGGATGCTCCTTGCCAGCCTCCTTGCGCTCCACCACAATAGCCACACTAACAGCTCGTGAGTTGGCGGCCACATATAACAGAAGCGGCTCTTTCTCAACTGGAGCAGCCAGGATCGGCGGCTCAGCAAGTTGTGTCTTCAAATCTTCGAAAGCAGAGTTTGCAGCATCGCTCCAAACAAAATCATCTGTTTTCTTCATCATCTGATACAGGGGCATCGCCTTCTCCCCTAACCGGCTTATGAACTGGCTCAAAGCAGCGACACGACCCGCCAGTCGTTGAACGTCATGGATGCATGTTGGTTTGGCTAGGGATGTAATTGCCTTGATTTTCTCTGGGTTAGCCTCAATACCTCGGTTAGACACCAAAAAACCCAAGAGTTTGCAGGCTGGGACTCCAAAAACACACTTGGCCGGGTTAAGCATCATTTTGTAGACCCGGAGATTATCAAAAGTCTCTTTTAGATCTGCGACCAAGGTTTCCTCCTTCCTGGATTTTACCACTATATCATCCACATAAGCATGAACATTGCGTCCAATTTGATCGTGAAGACAATTCTGCACACACCGTTGATAAGTCGCCTGGGCACTCTTCAGCCCAAAAGGCATAGACACATAGTAGAAAGCTCTAAAAGGAGTGATAAAAGTCGTATTCTCCTGATCTTTGACTGCCATCTTGATCTGATGATAACCAGAATACGCATCCAAAAAACTCAAACGTGCGCAACCCGCCGTAGCATCAATGATCTGATCAATACGGAGGAGGGCAAAAGGATCAGCCGAACAAGCCTTGTTCAGATCGGTGTAATCCACACACATACGCCAGGTGCCGTTCTTTTTTAGTACAAGCACCGGGTTGGCTAACCACACTGGGTGAAAGACTTCCACAATGAACCCGGCTGCCAAGAGCCGGGCCACCTCTTCTCCAATGGCCTTGCGCCTTTCTTCATTGAACCGTCGGAGAAACTGTCTGACAGGTTTAAACTTTGGATCAATATTGAGAGTGTGCTCAGCGAGTTCCCTCAGGACACCCGGCATGTCTGAAGGTTTCCATGTGAAGATTGAAGGAAATATGCCCTAGAGGCAATAATAAAGTTATTATTTATTTCCTTATATCATGATAAATATTTATTATTCATGCTAGAATTGTATTAACCGGAAACATAATACATGTGTGAATACATAGACAAACAGCATGTCACTAGTATGCCTCTTCTTGACTAGCTCGTTGATCAAAGATGGTTATGTTCCTAACCATAGACATGAGTTGTCATTTGATTAACGGGGTCACATCATTAGGAGAATGATGTGATTGACTTGACCCATTCCGTTAGCTTAGCACTTGATCGTTTAGTTTGTTGCTATTGCTTTCTTCATGACTTATACATGTTCTTATGACTATGAGATTATGCAACCCCCGTTTACCGGAGGAACACTTTGTGTGCTACCAAACGTCACAACATAACTGGGTGATTATAAAGGTGCTCTACAGGTGTCTCCAAAGGTCCTTGTTGGGTTGGCGTATTTCGAGATTAGGATTTGTCACTCCGATTGTCGGAGAGGAGAGGTATGTCTGGGCCCTCTCGGTAATGCACATCACTTAAGCCTTGCAAGCATTGCAACTAATGAGTTAGTTGCGGGATGATGTATTACGGAACGAGTAAAGAGACTTGCCAGTAACGAGATTGAACTAGGTATTGAGATACCGACGATCGAATCTCGGGCAAGTAACATACCGATGACAAAGGGAACAACGTATGTAGTTATGCGGTCTGACCGATAAAGATCTTCGTAGAATATGTGGGAGCCAATATGAGCATCCAGGTTCCGCTATTGGTTATTGACCGGAGACGTGTCTCAGTCATGTCTACATAGTTCTCGAACCCGTAGGGTCCGCACGCTTAAAGTTCGATGACGGTTATATTATGAGTTTATGTGTTTTGATGTACCGAAGGAGTTCGGAGTCCCGGATGAGACCGGGGACATGACGAGGAGTCTTGAAATGGTCGAGACGTAAAGGTCAATATATTGGACGACTATATTCGGACATCGGAAAGGTTCCGAGTGATTCGGGTATTTTTGGGAGTACCGGGGAGTTACGGGAATTCGTATTGGGCCTTAATGGGCCATACGGGAAAGGAGAGAAAGGCCTCAAAGAGTGGCCGCGCCCCTCCCCATGGGCTGGTCCGAATTGGACTAGGGAGGGGGGGGGGCGCCCCCTTCCTTCCTTCTCCTTTTCCCTTCCCTTTCCTTCTCTCCTACTCATACTACTTGGAAGGGATCCTAGTTCTACTAGGAAAGGGGGAATCCTACTCTCGGTGGGAGTAGGAATCCCCTAGGGCGCGCCATAGAGAGGGCCGGCCCCTCCCCTCCTCCACTCCTTTATATACGTGGCCAGGTGGCACCCCATAGACACAAAAATTGATCTCTTGATCTCTTAGCCGTGTGCGGTGCCCCCCTCTACCATAATCCACCTTGATCATATCGTAGCGGTGCTTAGGTGAAGCCCTGCGTTGGTAGAACATCATCATCGTTACCATGCCATCATGCTGACGAAACTCTCCCTCAACAGTCGGCTGGATCGGAGTTCGAGGGACATCATCGAGTTGAACGTGTGCAGAACTCGGAGGTGCCGTGCGTTCGGTACTTGATCGGTCGGATCGTGAAGACGTACGACTACATCAACCGTGTTGTGCTAATGCTTCCGCTTTCGGTCTACGAGGGTACGTGGACACACTCTCCTCTCTCGTTGCTATGCATCACCATGATCTTGCATGTGCGTAGGAAATTTTTGAAATTAATATGTTCCCCAACAGTGGCATCCGAGCCTGGTTTTATGCGTTGATGTAATATGCACGAGTAGAACATAAGTGAGTTGTGGGTGATATAAGTCATACTGCTTACCAGCATGTCACACTTTGGTTCGGTGGTATTGTTGGATGAAGCGGCCCGGACTGACATTACGCGTACGCTTACGCGAGACTGGTTCTACCGACGTGCTTTGCACACAGGTGGCTGGCGGGTGTCAGTTTCTCCAACTTTAGTTAAACCGAGTGTGGCTATGCCCGGTCCTTGCGAAGGTTAAAGCAACACCAACTTGACAAACTATCGTTGTGGTTTTGATGCGTAGGTAAGAACGGTTCTTGCTCAGCCCGTAGCAGCCACGTAAAACTTGCAACAACAAAGTAGAGGATGTCTAACTTGTTTTTGCAGGGCATGTTGTGATGTGATATGGTCAAGACGTGATGAGATATAAGTTGTATGAGATGATCATGTTTTGTTGAAGTTATCGGCAACAGGCAAAAGCCTTATGGTTATCTCTCTATTGCATAAGATGCAAGCACCAAATAATTGCTTTACTTTATCGCTATGCGATAGCAATAGCTGCAAGAGCAATTGTTGGCGAGACAACCATGTGACGACACATTGATATAGATCAAGATGATGGAGATCATGGCGTCATGCCGGTGACGATGGAGATCATGACGATACTTTGGAGATGGAGATCAAAGGCACAAGATGATGATGGCCATATCATGTCACATATTTTTATTGCATATGATGTTTATCTTTTATACATCTTATTTTGCTTAGTTCGACGGTAGCTTTATAAGATGATCTCTCACTAATTATCAAGGTATAAGTGTTCTCCCTGAGTATGCACCGTTGCGAAAGTTCTTCGTGCTGAGACACCACGTGATGATCGGGTGTGATAGGCTCTACGTTCAAATACAACGGGTGCAAAACAGTTGCACACACGGAATACTCAGGTTAAACTTGATGAGCCTAGCATATAACAAATATGGCCTCGGAACACGGAGACCGAAAGGTCGAGTGTGAATCATATAGTAGATATGATCAACATAGTGACGTTCACCATTGAAACTACTCCATCTCATGTGATGATCGGACATGGTTTAGTTGATATGGATCACGTGATCACTTAGAAGATTAGAGGGATGTCTGTCTAAGTGGGAGTTCTTAAGTAATATGATTAATTGAACTTTAATTTATCATGAACTTAGTCCTGGTAGTATTAGCATATCTATGTTGTAGATCAATAGCTCGCAATGTTGCTCCCAGTTTATTGTGTTCCTGGAGAAAAATTATGTTGAAAAATGTTAGTAGCAATGATGCGGATTGGATCCGTGATCTGAGGATTATCCTCATTGCTGCACAGAAGAATTATGTCTTTGATGCACCGCTAGGTGACAGACCTATTGCAGGAGTAGATGCAGACGTTATGAACATTTGGCTAGCTCAATATGATGACTACTTGATAGTTTAGTGCACCATGCTTAACGGCTTAGAATCGGGACTTCAAAGACGTTTTGAATGTCATGGACCATATGAGATGTTCCAGGAGTTGAAGTTAATATTTCAAGCAAATACCCGAATTGAGAGATATGAAGTCTCCAACAAGTTTTGTAGCTAAAAAGATGGAGGAGAATAGCTCAAGCAGTGAGCATGTACTCAGATTGTCTGGGTACTACAATCGCTTGAATCAAGTGGGAATTAATATTCCAGATAATATAGTGATTGACAGAATTCTCTTGTCACCATCACCAAGTTAGTAGAACTTCGTTGTAACATCCCAAATTTTCAATTTGGAATGTTATACATTAGGTCATCATGCATATCATATTTTATTTTGCTCTTGGTTTTGATCCTAGAAAATCCTAAGCAACTCAAGGACCCACGTAGAGAGTTGGGGATTTCGTTATTTACATATTTGAGTTTTCTCAAATTATGTAAACAGGATCATTTGATTTTATTTATTTTATCATCAATTATTTCTATTACAAAAATATGAGAGCAGGAATAAAATGACTTTCCCAAAATATAGAAATGTTGAAGATTTAATAAAAAAATCAAATAAGTTTTATTTCGGAGTTTTTCGGTATTTTATTTGAATTTAGGAAAAATGCGCGTTTTTCAAAGTTGTAGTTTGGGCCCAGATAAATGTTCACTTTATCGGGCTTGATTTTAGGAACCCGGCAAAATTTATTTCGTGATTTTTGGAGTCCGTTTAGTATTTCTTTTTATTTTTCTTCCGAGCGGATTAAAAAAAAACGCGAACCGACTACGGGCCGTACCCGGCCGGGAAACCTCCGCCCGGGGCGCCTTTAAATAGCGCCCGAGGCCCGGGCCGAGAGAGCCAGCCCACCCCGCCGCCGAAACCCTAGCCGTCGCCTCCAGCCGCCGCCCGCCGGAGTTGCGCGCTTTTCGAGGTTCGCCGCCGCCTCGTTTTCCATGCAGTTTTTTTTAGAAAAAAATTTTCTGTTCGTCGTTTTTATTTTTCGTCGGATTTTTCGCAGTTATTTTCTGATCGCGATTTCTGATCCGATTTTCGTTTTAGTATAACTTTTCGCTCGTTTATCGGAATCAGGCGATTCAAGCGCCTGGAGTTTCGTCTCGAAACCCTCTTTCCGAATAATAAACTTAAACAAGTTTTTGCTACTGTAAAATTTTCCCTAGATCCAGATTACTAGAACGAAGTTGTTTTCTTTCGCCGTTTGATTTCTTTCGCTTCGTTCGATTTGATTCTTTTTGCCAACCAGGGTTCTTAAGTTGAACTTTCTGGTTAGATCTTCTATTTGAGTTTTACCTGTGCATTAGATGAGTACTTATTGTATGCTTGTTGTTTGTCTGCGATAGAATACCCGGAGTGCGCCGCCTGTTACTTCGAATCTCTAGGTTTCGCGGATCATCAGCAAGGCAAGTAACACTTTGATCATACTTTTTCTACAACCCAGTTTTATTGCATTAGATCAATCCTCACACATTGCATGGTTAGGATCTAATTAAACTGTGGGATGGGAAGTAGATGAGGTAGTACCTATTACCTGTTTATTATCAAACCTTTGGGAGTTACTTCCACGTTTGCTCATTATGCCAAGCTATGCTAGTAGACGTGGATTGGGTGAGAGATATCCATGACAGATGTGAGATTGATAATTAAGGGTTTATTTAAGGTGGCAATCTAACACACATCTGGGTGGATTGAGGCACCTGGGGTTACCAGGACTTGCCTGTTTTCTTTGGACCGCCACCCAGGCTCAAAGGGATCATGATATTATTCATACTAGAAACTTCCGTGTGCAGCCACAAGCCAATATGGGCTCTGGCATAGTTGACTAAGTTGTGCGAACTCTTACGGGTAGACTAGCAGATGTAGGGGAAAGTAGGTGTACCGGTCTACCCACATGTAAGGTGCTAGCGCTTCTGAAAGACTGTGTCTCGGTCATCCGCTTCTCAAACACCATGTAGTGCGAGAAACCAAACGGAGGCGATCGAGTCTTGTGGGGAAAAGTGCGCAAACCTTTGTAGAGTGTAACAAACTAATCATGGTTAGCCGTGTCCCCGGTTATGGACATCTTGAGTATCTAGTACCTGGATTATCATGTGAATCTCAACATGTTACTCTAAATTAATTTTGATGGGTTTTAATGATGTTATTTCATTGGGATTGAGAATGCTGTCAACCATTCTCAATGTTTCACAACCACCATGATAGTAATTAATTCTATTGGTTTGAAGTAGGGAAAAATTGGCTTTACGCAAAAACTGTAACCATAGAGCTTTCCACCAGCCAAATATGCATATAGTATAGTTGTTGCATTCCATTATTCTCTATGTGTTACCTTGCTAGCATATTCCATGTGCTGACCCGTTTCGGGCTGCAACGTTAATGTTGCAGACTTTTCAGACGACGATTAAGGAGTTTTTAGGTCGTGGTTCTATACTCAGTGATGCCGTTGGAGTTGATGGACTCACTTATCTTCCAAGCCTTCCGCTGTTATCGTCACTAGATGGCCTTAAGCCATATTTATTGTAATAAGTTCTTTTTTGAGACACTCGATGTAATAAGTGTGTGATTGCTACTCTGCTATAAATCCTCCGAGTAATGTGTGGTGTCAGCATTACTGATCCAGGGATGACACCGGAGCACAGAGATCAGACTGTTTGAGGTCTGGTCGCTACAGAGATGGTATCAGAGCACACGCTGACTGTAGGACACGACCACTAAGCTAAAGACCTAGATCACTAGATCACTCTCTTCTCTTCTGACCTCTCATCTTTTCTACTCTTTAGGATGGCGGATGCAAGGAACAAGTTCACACAACCGGATGAAGATGCACCCTTTGGACGCCACCTGAAGGAAGTCACTAGATACCTGAACATAGGAATACCAAGCTTCACAGGAACCTACAACGCCACTTTACCTGAAGAAGAGCGCTGGATGATTCAAGTTCAAGTTCCAGGAAGGACGTTCATGCCAGTCACTGAGCCCATAGAGTTTTCTTTTGATGCACCAACTTGGAGTCTAGGAAAGAGCATGGCAGGTCACATCGCCATGGGACGCATTGGAGAAGTCTACCGCAAGGATCTCAAGGATACTATCTACCAGATTTGTGGGCGCCGAGATGAACATTGGGAGATGATCAGCACCAGGAAAGATAGATCAATTGCAGCTTTTATCCAGGAGTTAAATCAGCACATTCGACGACAGGAGAACCAGATGTGCGCCGACATGATAGATCTGAAGAAGGCTAAGACTAGAATAAAGGAACTAGAGAAAGAACTCAAGGCTACACGCGAAGATTATGAAGAAGAAATTGAAGTATTGGTGGATAAGAATGCCGACCTAACTATGAAGATTGGAATATTTATGGGAGGCCCAACACCAGTAGATGAAGATGAGGAACCCAAGGAGATTAGCCCGGAAGACTACATCATCATCGACGGCACCGATTCGGAACAAGATAGTAGCGATGATGTCTATGTTGATGAAGCAGGAGCGGATATCATGGAGTCTACAACCGTAGAATATTTCTAGTAGACCACCTCATCAGTAGTAGTAGTCCACCATGTAAATATAGTAGTCCGAGCACTTTTGCGATAGCTAGATCGATTGTATGCCTTGTTTGTTTGATTGAAGTGAATTGTGTGTTTTTGCCTCATGTGCATATGGGTAGTGTTTTCCCTTTAGACCCCCTCTATTCTTATATCTCATCTTTTCTAAACCCTCAGATGCCTTCGAGACGTGACCCCGGATTTGCCTTTCCGCCGGAGCTCACCCAGTTGATCCAGCAGCAGAACACCTTGATGCAGTTGCTAGTTCAGAATCAGAATCAGGGGAACAACAACAACAACCCACCACCACCACCACCTGTTGACCACTTAGCCCGTTTTCTTAGGCTGAATCCGCCGGTGTTTTCCAGTAGCACCGAGCCGATAGTAGCAGATGATTGGCTCCGCAAGATATCTAGGGAGTTGACCACAGCAGGATGCACAGATGCGGAGAAGGTGAAGTTTTCCGCACATCAGTTAGAAGGACCCGCAGCATCTTGGTGGGAGAATTTCACAGCCACTTTCCCAGTCGACACTGTCACATGGGACCAGTTTCAGTAAGCTTTTCGTACCGCCCATGTTTCAGCAGGAGCAATGGCCATGAAGAAGCATGAGTTTCGTAACTTGCGCCAAGGAGGACGGACAGTTGGCTAGTATGTGGAGGAGTTTAGTAAGCTAGCACGTTATGCCCCGGATGACATTGCTACGGATGCAGCTAAGCAGGAGAAATTCCTGGAAGGACTGAATGATGAATTGAGCATGCAGTTGATGGTAGCCACCTTCAACAACTACCAAGAGTTGGTAGATCGTGCTCTTATGATTGAAGGGAAGCAGCAGCAAATTGAGAACCGCAAGAGGAAGTATGTACAAGGAAAGTATAATTCAGGAGCTCAGCAGAAGCCTCGTTTTACCCCTAGACCAGGAGGACATTTTCAGCATACCCATGGAGTAGGTAGCTCGCATAATCACAATGGCACCAAGAATGGTAATGGGAATGGAGGAAGTAATGGACAGAACCGCAGCACCCCATCAACCCCAGCCAAGAAGGATTTGAGCCACGTCACTTGCTATAAGTGTTCGAAGTCAGGACATTATGCAAATGACTGTCCTGAAGGACAAAACGGAAATGGAAGTTCTGGAAAGAAGCCGAACCCTTTCAACAGGGGACAGGTGAACCACGTTAATGTGGAGGAGGTTGAAGCTCAGCCCGATGCAGTAATAGGTAAGTTTTTGGTTAAGTCATTTACTGCACTCGTTCTTTTTGATACTGGTGCATCGCATTCATACATATCAAGGGGATTTGTGGAAAAGTATAGCCTGCCCACTAGGATTCTTAAAACACCTATGCTAGTAAGCTCACCAGGAGCGGAGTACATGGCCAGACAAGGATGTTTTCAAGTGCCATTAAGTATAGGAAGGCATGTTTTCCCAACGGATTTAATTATTTTGGAATCCCAAGGTCTGGATGTGATACTTGGTATGGATTGGCTGTCGATGTATGGAGGAAACATCGATTGCGCCAGTAAGACAATTTTGCTCACAACGCCAGAAGGAAGAAGGATCAAGTATGTATCCCGTCATGCGCCAAACCGGACACAAGTAAATTCCTTATCAGGAGTTGTGCAGGAGGAAGTACCAGTAGTAAAGGATTTTCCTGATGTATTTCCCGAAGAGTTGCCAGGCATGCCACCGGATAGAGACATTGAGTTTTTGATTGAGCTTTTGCCAGGCACTGGGCCAATATTGAAGAGACCATATAGGATGCCAGCAAAAGATTTGGTGGAAATTAAGAAGCAGATTAAGGAGTTACTGGATAAGGGATATATTCGCCCAAGTTCTTCGCCTTGGGGATCACCAGTACTTTTAGTGGAGAAGAAGGATGGATCGTTAAGGATGGTTGTTGATTATCGAGGATTGAATGAAGTAACGATCAAGAACAAGTACCCACTACCAATGATCAACGATCTGTTTGATCAGTTGCAAGGAGCTAAAGTGTTTTCCAAGATCGATTTGCGATCAGGATACCACCAGTTGAAGATTCGAGAACAGGATATACCTAAAACAGCATTCACCACAAGATATGGACTGTATGAGTATACCGTTATGTCATTTGGTCTGACTAACGCGCCTGCCTATTTTATGAACATGATGAACAAAGTGTTTATGGAGTTTTTGGATAAGTTCATCGTAGTGTTCATTGATGATATCCTGGTTTATTCGAAGGATGAAGAGGAACATAAGGAGCATTTACGTTTGGTACTTGGAAAGCTCAGAGAACATCAGTTATATGCCAAATTCAACAAATGTGAATTTTGGTTGAAGGAAGTAGGATTCCTCGGACATGTTATATCTGGAGAAGGTATAGCAGTAAATCCCGCTAAATTTGAAACCGTGACCAAGTGGGAAGCACCAACAACAGTTGGGGAGATCCGGAGTTTTCTTGGACTCGCAGGATACTACCGGAGATTTATTGAGAATTTCTCAAAGATTGCAAAACCTATGACGGAGTTGCTGAAGAAGGATACTAAGTTCAAATGGACTGAGGAGTGTGAGGCTAGTTTCCAAGAGTTGAAGAAACGTTTGGTTACCTCACCAGTGCTGATTTTGCCAGATCAAACCAAGGATTATGAGGTGTATTGCGACGCTTCACGTCGAGGACTTGGAGCAGTGCTTACGCAGGAAGGAAGAGTTGTTTCGTATGCTTCACGACAACTGAAGCCCCACGAATTGAATTATGCTACGCATGATTTGGAGTTAGCAGCCGTAGTGCATGCATTGAAGACATGGAGACATTTCCTCATTGGAAATCATTGTGAGGTGTACACGGATCACAAGAGTTTGAAGTACATTTTCACGCAGAAGGAGTTGAACCTCAGACAAAGGAGATGGTTGGAGCTTATCAAGGATTATGATATGAAATTGCATTATCATCCCGGGAAGGCTAATGTAGTAGCTGATGCATTAAGCCGCAAGAGCCATGTCAATACGTTAATGACGGGAGAAATACCCAAGGAGTTAGCAGAAAATTTTCGTGAACTATGTTTGGAAATAGTTCCGAGAGGCTATGTAGCAGCACTAGAGATTCAGTCAACTTTGATGGATAGAATCAGAGAAGCTCAGAAAACGGACAAAGAGATTGCCGCTATAAAGGAGAAACTGAGCAAAGGAAAAGCTAAAGGATTTCGTGAGGATGAGCACGACACCCTATGGTTTGAAGACCGTGTTTACGTGCCCAATGACCCTGAGATCAGAAAGTTGATTCTGCAAGAGGCCCATGATTCACCGTATTCGATTCACCCAGGAAATACCAAGATGTATTTGGATTTGAAGGATATTTTCTGGTGGACCGGAATGAAAAAGGATATTGCGGAGTATGTAGCAGTTTGTGATGTATGTCAGAGAGTAAAGGCAGAGCATCAGAAGCCAGCAGGATTGTTGCAACCATTGCCGATACCCGAATGGAAGTGGGATAAGCTAGGTATGGATTTTATCACGGGATTGCCAAGGACTCGTTCAGGCTATGACTCGATTTGGGTTGTAGTCGATCGATTGACCAAGGTAGCACATTTCATCCCAGTAAAGACCACTTACACCAGTGCTAAGTTGGCAAAGATATACATGACCAGGATCGTATGTTTGCATGGAGTTCCGAGGAGTATTGTATCAGATAGAGGAACCCAGTTTACCTCAAAGTTCTGGAAGCAGTTGCATGAGACTTTGGGTACTAGGCTAGAGTTTAGGACAGCTTTTTATCCACAGACAGATGGACAGACTGAGAGAGTTAATCAGATTTTGGAAGATATGCTGAGAGCTTGTGCGCTAGATTATGGATCTAGTTGGGACGATAATTTGCCATATGCAGAGTTCTCTTACAATAATAGCTATCAGACCAATTTGAAGATGGCACCTTTCGAGGCTTTGTACGGAAGGAGGTGCAGGACACCGTTGTCATGGGACGAAGTTGGAGACCGCCAGTTGTTTGGACCAGATTTGATTAAAGA
Source organism: Triticum urartu (assembly GCF_056163025.1). Taxonomy (NCBI): domain Eukaryota; kingdom Viridiplantae; phylum Streptophyta; class Magnoliopsida; order Poales; family Poaceae; genus Triticum; species Triticum urartu. Next base: position 100,888,641 of record NC_141877.1, read on the forward strand.
GTCTGAACAGAAAGTGAAGTTGATTCGCGATAGGCTCAAGGTAGCCCAGTCCAGGCAGAAGAGCTACGCAGATTCTAAACGCAAGGAGACAGTTTACGAAGTCGGAGACAGAGCTTATCTTCGAGTATCCCCACTTCGAGGGATTAAGCGTTTCGGAGTTAAGGGGAAGTTAGCGCCACGATTTGTAGGACCATATCGAGTTTTGGAGCGTATGGGAGAAGTGGCCTACAAGTTGGAATTGCTAGAAGGATTGGCAGGAGTGCATGATGTGTTCCACGTTTCTCAGTTGAAGAAGTGTCACGCGGAGATGGCTGACATACCTTTGAGAGACACAGTACCATTAGAAGCAATTCAGCTGGATAACAATTTGACCTATGAGGAGAAACCAGTCAAGATTCTCGAGTTTGCCAGCCGAGTTACTCGTAGCAAGGTTATCAAGTTTTGCAAAGTTCAGTGGAGCCACCACACGGAGGATGAAGCCACCTGGGAGCGAGAGGAAGATTTGCTCAAGGACCACCCTCACCTATTTTCTAGCCAACCCGAATCTCGAGGGCGAGATTCATCTTAAGGGGGGTAGGTTTGTAACATCCCAAATTTTCAATTTGGAATGTTATACATTAGGTCATCATGCATATCATATTTTATTTTGGTTTTGGTTTTGATCCTAGAAAATCCTAAGCAACTCAAGGACCCACAGAGAGAGTTGGGGATTTCGTTATTTACATATTTGAGTTTTCTCAAATTATGTAAACAGAATCATTTGATTTTATTTATTTTATCATCAATTATTTCTATTACAAAAACATGAGAGCGGGAATAAAATGACTTTCCCAAAATATAGAAATATTGAAGATTTAATAAAAAAATCAAATAAGTTTTATTTCGGAGTTTTTCGGTATTTTATTTGAATTTAGGAAAAATGCGCGTTTTTCAAAGTTGTAGTTTGGCCCCAGATAAATGTTCACTTTATCGGGCTTGATTTTAGGAACCCGACAAAATTTATTTCGTGATTTTTGGAGTCCGTTTAGTATTTCTTTTTATTTTTCTTCCGAGCGGATTAAAAAAAAACGCGAACCGACTACGGGCCGTACCCGGCCGGGAAACCTCAGCCCGGGGCGCCTTTAAATAGCGCCCGAGGCCCGGGCCGAGAGAGCCAGCCCACCCCGCCGCCGAAACCCTAGCCGCCGCCTCCAGCCGCCGCCACCGCCGCCCGTCGGAGTTGCGCGCTTTTCGAGGTTCGCCGCCGCCTCGTTTTCCGTGCAGTTTTTTTAGAAAAAAAAATTATGTTCGTCGTTTTTCTTTTTCTTCGGATTTTCCGCGGTTATTTTCTGATCGTGATTTCTGATCCGATTTTCGTTTTAGTATAACTTTTCGCTCGTTTATCGGAATCAGGCGATTCAAGTGCCTGGAGTTTCGTCTCGAAACCCTCTTTCCAAATAATCAACTTAAACAAGTTTTTGCTACTGTAAAATTTTCCCTAGATCCAGATTACTAGAACGAAGTTGTTTTCTTTCGCCGTTTGATTTCTTTCACTTCGTTCGATTTGATTCTTTTTGCCAACCAGGGTTCTTAAGTTGAACTTTCTGGTTAGATCTTCTATTTGAGTTTTACCTGTGCATTAGATGAGTACTTATTGTATGCTTGTTGTTTGTCTGCGATAGAATACCCGGAGTGCGCCGCCTGTTACTTCGAATCTCTAGGTTTCGCGGATCATCAGCAAGGCAAGTAACACTTTGATCATACTTTTTCTACAACCCAGTTTTATTGCATTAGATCAATCCTCACACATTGCATGGTTAGGATCTAATTAAACTGTGGGATGGGAAGTAGATGAGGTAGTACCTATTACCTGTTTATTATCAAACTTTTGGGAGTTACTTCTACGTTTGCTCATTATGCCAAGCTATGCTAGTAGACGTGGATTGGGTGAGAGATATCCATGACAGATGTGAGATTGATAATTAAGGGTTTATTTAAGGTGGCAACCTAACACACATCTGGGTGGATTGAGGCACCTGGGGTTACCAGGACTTGCCTGTTTTCTTTGGACCGCCACCCAGGCTCAAAGGGATCATGAGATTATTCATACTAGAAACTTCTGTGTGCAGCCACAAGCCAATATGGGCTCTGGCATAGTTGACTAAGTTGTGCGAACTCTTACGGGTAGACTAGCAGATGTAGGGGAAAGTAGGTGTACCGGTCTACCCACATGTAAGGTGCTAGCGCTTCTGAAAGACTGTGTCTCGGTCATCCGCTTCTCAAACACCATGTAGTGCGAGAAACCAAACGGAGGCGATCGAGTCTTGTGGGGAAAAGTGCGCAAACCTCTGCAGAGTGTAACAAACTAATCATGGTTAGCCGTGTCCCCGGTTATGGACATCTTGAGTATCTAGTACCTGGATTATCATGTGAATCTCAACATGTTACTCTAAATTAATTTTGATGGGTTTTAATGATGTTATTTAATTGGGATTGAGAATGCTATCAACCATTCTCAATGTTTCACAACCACCATGATAGTAATTAATTCTATTCGTTTGAAGTAGGGAAAAATTGGCTTTACGCAAAAACTGTAACCATAGAGCTTTCCACCAGCCAAATATGCATATAGTATAGTTGTTGCATTCCATTATTCTCTATGTGTTACCTTGCCAGCATATTCCATGTGCTGACCCGTTTCGGGCTGCAACGTTAATGTTGCAAACTTTTCAGACGACGATTAAGGAGTTTTTAGGTCGTGGTTCTATACTCAGTGATGCCGTTGGAGTTGATGGACTCACTTATCTTCCAAGCCTTCCGCTGTTATCGTCACTAGATGGCCTTAAGCCATATTTATTGTAATAAGTTCTTTTTTGAGACACTCGATGTAATAAGTGTGTGATTGCTACTCTGCTATAAATCCTCCGAGTAATGTGTGGTGTCAGCATTACTGATCCAGGGATGACACCGGAGCACAGAGATCAGACTGTTTGAGGTCTGGTCGCTACATTCGTGATGAACTATGATATGCAAGGGATAAAGGAAGCGATTCCCAAGCTGTTCATAATGCTGAAATCAACGAAGGTAGAAATCAAGAAAAATATCAAGTGTTGATGGTAGAAAAGACCACTAGTTTCAAGAAAAGGGCAAAGGGAAGAAGGGGAACTTCAATAAGAACGGCAAGCAAGTTGCTGCTCAAGTGAAGAAGCCCAAGTCTGGTCCTAAGCCTGAGACTAAGTGCTTCTACTTCAAAGGGACTGGTCACTGGAAGCGGAACTGCCCCAAGTATTTGGCGGATAAGAAGGATGGCAAAGTGAACAAAGGTATATTTGATATACAGATTATTGATGTGTATTTTACTAGTGTTCGTAGCAACCCCTCGGTATTTGATACTAGTTTAGTTGCTAAGAGTAGTAACTCGAAACGGGAGTTGCAGAATGAACATAGACTAGTTAAGGGTGAAGTGACGATGTGTGTTGGAAGTGGTTCCAAGATTGATATGATCATCATCGCACACTCCCTATACTTTCGGGATTAGTGTTGAACCTAAATAAGTGTTATTTGGTGTTTGCGTTGAGCATGAATATGATTTGATCATGTTTATTGCAATACGATTATTCATTTAAGTAAGAGAATAAATTGTTGTTCTGTTTACATGAATAAAACCTTATATGGTTACACACCCAATGAAAATGGTTCGTTGGTTCTCGATCGTAGTGATACACATATTCATAATATTGAAACCAAAAGATGCAAAATTAATAATGATAGTGCAACTTATTTGTGGCACTGCCGTTTAGGTCATATTGGTGTAAAGCGCATGAAGAAACTCCATGCTGATGGACTTTTGGAATCACTTGATGCTTGCGAACCATGCCTCATGGGCAAGATGACTAAGACTCCGTTCTCCAGAACAATGGAGCGAGCAACTGACTTATTGGAAATAATACATATTTATGTATGCGGTCCGATGAGTGTTAAGGCTCACGGCAAGTATCGTTATTTTCTGACCTTCACAGATGATTTGAGAAGATATGGGTATATCTACTTAATGAAACACAAGTCTGAAACAGTTGAAAAGTTTAAAGAATTTCAGAGTGAAGTGGAGAATCATCGTAACAAAAACAAAAGTTTCTACGATATGATCGCAGAAGTAAAATATTTGAGTTACGAGTTTGGCCTTCAGTTAAAACAATGTGAAATAGTTTCACTACTCACGCCACCTGGAACACCACAGTGTAATGGTGTGTCCGAACATCGTAACCGTACTTTATTAGATATGGTGCGATCTATGATGTCTCTTACCAATTTACCACTATCGTTTTGGGGTTATGCATTAGAGACAGCTACATTCACGTTAAATAGGGCACCATCTAAATCCGTTGAGACGACACCATATGAACTATGGTTTGGCAAGAAACCTAAGCTGTCGTTTCTTAAAGTTTGAGGTTGCAATGCTTATGTGAAAAAGTTTCAACCTGATAAGCTCAAACCCAAATCGGAGAAGTGCGTCTTCATAGGATACCCAAAAGAAAATGTTGGGTACACCTTCTATCACAGATCCGGAGGCAAGATATTCATTGCTGAGAATGGATCCTTTCTAGAGAAGGAGTTTCTCTCGAAAGAAGTGAGTGGGAGGAAAGTAGAACCTGATGAGGTAACTGTACCTGCTCCCTTATTGGAAAGTAGTTCATCACAGAAATCTGTTCCTGTGACTACTACACCAATTAGTGAGGAAGCTAATGATGATGATCATGTAACTTCAGATCAAGTTACTACCGAACCTCGTAGGTAAACTAGAGTGAGATCCACACCAGAGTGGTATGATAATCCTACTCTGGAGTTCATGTTACTTGACCATGACGAACCTACGAACTATGAGGAAGCGATGATGAGCCCAGATTCCGCGAAATGGCTTGAGGCCATGAAATCTGAGATGGGATCCATGTAAGAGAACAAAGTGTGGACTTTGGTTGACTTGCCCGTTGATCGACAAGCAATTGAGATTAAATGTATCTTCAAGAGGAAGACGGACGCTGATAGTAGTATTACTATCTACAAAGCTAGAATTGTTGCAAAAGGTTTCCGACAAGTTCAAGGTGTTGACTACGATGAGAGTTTCTCACTCGTATCTATGCTTAAGTCTATCCGAATCATGTTAGCAATTGCCACACTTCATGAAATCTGGCAAATGGATAAACAAAACTACATTCCTTAATGGATTTATTAAAGAAGAGTTGTATATGATGCAACAAGAAAGTTTTGTCAATCCTAAAGGTGCTAACAAAATATGCAAGCTCCAGTGATCCATCTATGGACTGGTGCAAGCATCTCGGAGTTGGAATATACGCTTTGATAAGTTGATCAAAGCATATAGTTTTATACACACTTGTGGTGAAGCCTGTATTTACAAGAAAGTGAGTGGGAGCACTACAGCATTTCTGATAAGTATATGTGAATGACATATTGTTGATCGGAGATAATGTAGAATTATTCTACAAAGCATAAAGGAGTGTTTGAAAGGAGTTTTTCAAAGAAACACCTCGGTGAAGCTGCTTACATATTGAGCATCAAGATCTATAGAGATATATCAAGACGCTTGATAAGTTTTTCAATGAGTACATACCTTGACAAGATTTTGAAGTAGTTCAAAATGGAACAGTCAAAGAAAGAGTTCTTGCCTGTGTTACAAGGTGTGAAACTGAGTAAGACTCAAAGCCTGACCACGGCAGAAGATAGAAAGAGAATGAAAGTCATTCCCTATGCCTTGGCCATAGGTTCTATAAAATATGCCATGCTATGTACCAGATCTATTGTATACCCTACACTGTTTTTGGCAAGGGGTACAATAGTGATCTAGGAGTAGATCACTGGACAACCGTCAAAATTATCCTTAGTGGAATAAGGATATGTTTCTCGATTATGGAGGTGACAAAAAGGTTCATCGTAAAGGGTTACAACGATGCAAATTTTGACACTGATCCAGATGACTCTAAATCTCAATCTGGATACATATTGAAAGTGGGAGCAATTAGCTAGAGTAGCTCCGTGCAGAGCATTGTTGACATAGAAATTTGCAAAATACTTACGGATCTGAATGTGGCAGACCTGTTGACTAAACTTCTCTCACAAGCAAAACATGATCACACCTTAGTACTCCTTGGGTGTTAATCACATAGCGATGTCAACTAGATTATTGACTCTAGTAAACCCTTTGGGTGTTGGTCACATGTCGATGTGAACTATGGGTGTTAATCACATGGTGATGTGAACTATCGGTATTAAATCACATGGCGATGTGAACTAGATTATTGACTCTAGTGCAAGTGGGAGACTGAAGGAAATATGCCATAGAGGCAATAATAAAGTTATTATTTATTTCCTTATATCATGATAAATGTTTATTATTCATGCTAGAATTGTATTAACCGGAAACATAATACATGTGTGAATACATAGACAAACAATATGTCACAAGTATGCCTCTACTTGACTAGCTCGTTGATCAAAGATGGTTATGTTTCCTAACCATAGACATGAGTTGTCATTTGATTAATGGGATCACATCATTAGGATAATGATGTGATTGACTTGACCCATTCTGTTAGCTTAGCACTTGATCGTTTAGTTTGTTGCTATTGCCTTCTTCATGACTTATACATGTTCCTATGACTATGAGATTATGCAACTCCCGTTTACTGGAGGAAAACTTTGTGTGCTACCAAACGTCACAACGTAACTGGGTGATTATAAAGGTGCTCTACAGGTGTCTCCAAAGGTACTTGTTGGGTTGGCGTATTTCGAGATTAGGATTTGTCACTCCGATTGTCGGAGAGGAGAGGTATGTCTGGGCCCTCTCGATAATGCACATCACTTAAGCCTTGCAAGCATTGCAACTAATGAGTTAGTTGCGGGATGATGTATTAGGAAACGAGTAAAGAGACTTGCTGGTAACGAGATTGAACTAGGTATTGAGATACCGACGATCGAATCTCGGGCAAGTAACATACCAATGACAAAGGGAACAACGTATGTAGTTATGCGGTCTGACCGATAAAGATCTTCGTAGAATATGTGGGAGCCAATATGAGCATCCAGGTTCCGCTATTTGTTATTGACCGGAGACGTGTCTCGGTCTTGTCTACATAATTCTCGAACCCGTAGGGTCCGCACGCTTAAAGTTCGATGACGGTTATATTATGAGTTTATGTGTTTTGATGTACCGAAGGAGTTCGGAGTCCCGGATGAGATCGGGGACATGACGAGGAGTCTCTAAATGGTTGATACGTAAAGATCGATATATTGGACGACTATATTCGGACATCGGAAAGGTTTCGAGTGATTCGGGTATTTTCGGGAGTATCGAGGAGTTACGGGAATTCGTATTGGGCCTTAATGGGCCATACGGGAAAGGAGAGAAAGGCCTCAAAGGGTGGCCACACCCCTCCCCATGGGCTGGTCCGAATTGGACTAGGGAGGGGGGGGGGGCGCCCCCTTCCTTCCTTCTCCTTTTCCCTTCCCTTTCCTTCTCTCCTACTCCTACTACTTGGAAGGGATCCTAGTTCTACTAGGAAAGGGGGAATCCTACTCCCGGTGGGAGTAGGACTCCCCTAGGACGTGCAATAGAGAGGGCCAGCCCCTCCCCTCCTCCACTCCTTTATATACGTGGCCAGGGGACACCTCATAGACACAACAATTGATCTCTTGATCTCTTAGCTGTGTGCGGTGCCCCCTCCACCATAATCCACCTCGATCATATCGTAGCGGTGCTTAGGTGAAGCCCTGCGTCGGTAGAACATCATCATCGTCACCATGCCGTCGTGCTTATGAAACTCTCCCTCAACACTTAGCTGGATCGGAGTTCGAGGGACGTCATCGAGTTGAACGTGTGCAGAACTCGGAGGTGCCGTGCGTTCGGTACTTGATCGGTCGGATCATGAAGACGTACGACTACATCAACCGCGTTGTGCTAACGCTTCCGCTTTCGGTCTATGAGGGTACGTGGACACACTCTCCTCTCTCGTTGCTATGCATCACCATGATCTTGCATGTGCATAGGAAATTTTTGAAATTACTACATTCCCCAACAAAGATGTCCCGGTTCTCACGGATGAACTCGATGAGCGCGCTTTTGTATTTTGGATCCAAGTTAGCACTGATGATGAACTGCTTGGATGAGTCGCCAGGCACAAAGTCAACCATCTTGGTGTCATCAGCTGATTTGAACTTCAACACCGGCTCATGCTCTGTTGTTGGTTTCTTTAATGACGTCATGTCTGCCGGGTCAACATGATCTTTGTAAAATTTTAACTCCTCTGTTGCACAGATAGATTCAGCATAGGCAGCATCACCTTCTTCACACTCCAAGGCTATTTTCCGGCTCCCGTGTACTGTGAGGGTGCCCTTATGACCCGGCATCTTAAGCTGCAAATGCACATAACACGGCCGAGCCATGAATTTGGCATAAGCCGGCCGTCCAAACAGAGCATGATACGGGCTTTTGATCTTAACCACCTCAAAGGTTAATTTTTCCGCTCTGGAGTCATACTCATCCCCAAAGGCTACTTCCAGTTCAATCTTACCCATTGGGTATGCCGACTTGCCAGGAACCACACCATGAGAAATAGTGTTGGATTTTTTAAGATTCTTATCAGTCAATCCCATCCGGTGGAACGTCTCATAATAGAGGACGTTGATGCTGCTGCCTCCATCCATGAGTACTTTAGTGAATTTGTATCCACCAACCTGAGGTGCCACCACCAAAGCCAAGTGACCCGGATTATTGACCCGGGGTGGGTGATCCTCTCTGCTCCACACAATAGGCTGCTCTAACCAACGTAAGTAACATGGAACCGCCGGCTCAACAACATTGACCGCTCTCTTATGAAGTTTCTAGTCCCTTTTATATAAACTGGTGGTGAATACATGATACTCCCCACTACTTAGCTGCTTCAGATTGATCTGATATCCGGACTGCTGTTGCTGATTACCTTGGCCGGGTTGCGAATTATACCCTCCTTGGTTACCAGGATGACCCTGACCGTGGAATCCTCCTCCACCTGAGCCGGCGCCCGGGCCTTGGAAACCGCCTCCACCTGAGCCGCCACCTAGGCCGTGACCTCCATCAAACGCGTTTGAATTTTTAAACGCCTTTATGATCGTACAATCTTTCCACAGGTGGGTGGCTGGCTTCTCCTGGGTGCCATGTCTTGGACAAGGCTCATTCAATAATTGCTCAAGGGTGGGACCTGACCCGCCCGACCGAGGGGGCTGTCTGCCCATACGCCATTGATTTCCGCCCTATGCATTGGTGTTAGCAACAAACTCATCAGCCTTACGTTTATTACCTCCTTGATTTGCCGGGTTATGCTGGTGACCCTTGCCGTTGCCGTTCTTCTTTCCCTTCGTTGTCTTTTCTTCGTCAGACACCGGGTCCTTGGTAGTATCAGAATCAACATACTTGACAAGAGCCGCCATTAACGTTCCCATGTCATTACAGTCACGTTTGAGCCACCCCAGCTTCTGCTTCAGAGGTTTGAAACAGCAATTTTTCTCCAACATTAAGACTGCTGAGCTGGCATCCATCTTATCAGATGAATGTATTATCTCCTTGACCCGGCGCACCCAATGGGTTGTGGATTCAGCATCCTCTTGTTTGCAATTGGTCAGGTCCACAATCGACATAGGCTGCTTACACGTGTCTTTAAAGTTCTGGATGAACCGGGCCTTCAACTCCGCCCATGAGCCGATAGAATTGGGTGGCAATCCCTTCAACCAAGTACGAGCTGTTCCATCTAACATCATAGTGAAATACTTGGCCATTGCTGCATCGCTGACCTCCAATAACTCCATAGCCATCTCATAACTCTCAATCCAAGCCCCGGGCTGTAAGTCAGTGGTATAATTAGGTACCTTACGAGGCCCCTTAAAGTCCTTTGGCAAACACTCATTACGTATGGCTGGCACCAAGCAAGGAGCGCCTCTGGTTCTTGTGGCCACTCCTGCCTCGACCGAGGTTGCTGGATAAACCGGAAAAATTTGATGAGCTGCCTGATTTGCTGCCATTTGAACTGCTCACTCCGCCTCTTGACGAATCCTCTCCTGATCCGCCAAATTAAGGGCTCCAGCCCGCACCGGCTCATGCCTGTATGGCCGGTTGTGGCGTTGAGCATTGCTTGACATATCTGCGGATTCCATATGCCTACTATAACCCAGGCTTCGGCTTGGGCGAGGAGTTGAATGGATCCTATCTCGACTGTAGGAGTATGCATCCCGCTGCGCCAGAGCTGTTTGAAGAAGTTCTCTTACCCTCCGTGTCTCAATTGCCGCCGGCGAGTCACCTTCCATCGGAAGAGCCGCCAGACGAGCCGATGCTGCGATGAGGTTTTCCAAAGGGTTGGAGAAGTGACCCGGTGGTGTTGGGACGTAATGAGGTGGAGCGGTAATTATACGAGGTGGATCCATGGCACGCGGCTGGATCGGTGCGCCGGGTGATGTAATCCAGGGTGCCTCCGGCGGGTTACTTCCCCCGGCTCCGGGTGTGTGAAAAAGATTCCTAGGATCGAGCGTCAGAGGAAGACGTGATTGGGCTTTCTGATGCCTCCTCCTCATGACCTCGACGCGTTCAGATCCACCGAGAGCCGGAAGGTCTCCGCTTGAAGCTGTTGAGCACGAACGCCCAAAGCCGCCCGCTCTGTTGCCATCCTGACTTCCTCTGTGGCTAGATTTTCCTTAGCTTGCACCATCTCTTCACGTACGCATGCCACCTCTGCGTCGTGCTGGGCTTTATCCGACGGCTCTACCACGACAGTCAACAGAGTCGTCAGTTTATCCATGAGGTCCATCAAGATCTGAGCCGGGGGGCGCGCGGGGTCTCCTGACCCGGCTGTAGCCGACCCGGTACCTGTTGTCGCCGCTGCTGTAGAGTTCTGCCCGGGCTGTGTCCCTGCCATGAAGACTCCGGCCCAATTCGGCGGCTCAAGAGGGTCCGGAATACTGCTGCTATCGGAACAGCCCCCGAGCATGCCGTCCTGCAGCTGGTACAAAGAGTCCGTCTCGCCCATTGATGATGCAGTGTCAGAACAGGCGACCGTCTCACCGCCCTCCACCGATCCTTCAGAGTATTCACCGCCGTGGATGCGGCCTACGAAGGCATGCTTCATGGCAGATTGAACACAGGCGGTCCCCGCGCGCCAAGCCGTTTCGATGAGGTCGGTGTGGACGTCCGGCTCAGGACCTGACTCGCTGATCCGGCCGATGAAGATGTGAATTCCGCCGAAGGGGACCCGGTACCCGTACTCAATTGAGCCGGCCTCGGGGCCCCAGCCTTCGTCGTCGATGTAGAGCTTGCCACGATGACTCTTGGTCATCCGGCCCACAGCGTATCCCTTGAGCCCTTCGAAGATGCCCTTCAAGAACTCAAATCCACCATGCGCTGGCCCCAGGTGGGCGCCAACTGTCGTGGAATTGTCACGGCAGATGTCCTAGAGCAAGGACTTAGTCGTAGGGCCATCGCACTAGGAAGCTTAAAGGGGTTAATCGGGACAAAGGACACGAGAGGGTTTTATACTAGTTCGGCCCCTTACGATGAAGGTAAAAGCCTACGTCTAGTTGGGATTGGTATTGCTGGGGTTTCGATCACCAAGAGGCTCAACTCGCCGGCTTGGTTATCGACTTGTTGTTTCTTGCCCTAAGCCGCCACCGGGTCATCCCCTTATATACATGGGTTGACGCCTGGCGGCCTACAGAGTCCCGGCCGGCTCATAATCGTGTCCGGCTCGGTGACTTCCTTTACATGTCTTTCTTTACAAGTCTTTCCTTACATACGGCGGTTCACAATATCAGGCCTTAAACCGCCTCAGGCCTTTGGGCTTTCTATAAGACTTAATAAATTATAATCTTGAATGTTTACTAGGCTTTTTGTGTAACCCGCCATTGGGACTGACCCGGCCCCTCCTGGGCGGGTCATAACTGATAGTAATACCCCCAACAGTACCCCCTTGCCAAACTCATGGCAAGGTATACAATAGGTCTGGCACACAACATGGAATACTTTATAGAACCTATGGCTGAGGCATAGGGAACGACTTTCATTCTCTCTCTATCTTCTGCCGTGGTCGAGTTTTGAGTCTTACTCAACTTCACACCTTATAATACAGGCTAGAATTCCTTCTTTGTCTGATCCATTTTGAATTCCTTCAAAAATCTTGTCAAGGTGCGTGCTTTGTGAAAGTCTTATTAAGCATCCCGACCTATCTCCATAGATCTTGATGCCCAATACATAAGTAACTTTACCGAGGTCTTTTATTGAAAAAATCTTATTCAAGTATCCTTTTATGCTATTCAGAAATTATATACCATTTCCAATCAGCAATATGTCATCCATATATAATATCAGAAATGCTGCAGAGCTCCCCCTCATTTTCTTGTAAATACAGGCTTCTCCAAAAGTCTGTATAAGACCATATGCTTTGATCACCTCATCAAAGCGTATATTCCAACTCCGATATGCTTGCACCAGTCCATAAATGGATCGCTGGAGCTTGCACACTTTGTTAGCACTTTTAGGATCGACAAAACATTTTGGTTGCATCATATACAACTCTTCTTTAATAAATACATTAAGGAATGCAATTTTGACATCCATTTGCCAGATTTCATAAAATGCGGCAATTGCTAACATGATTCAGACAGACTTTAAGTATCGCTACAAGTGAGAAAGTCTCATCGTAGTCAACTCCTTGAACTTGTCAAAAACCTTTTGCGACAAGTCGAGCTTTGTAGATAATAACACTACCATCAGCATCCGTCTTCCTCTTGAAGATCCGTTTATTCTCAATGGCTTGCCGATCATCGGGCAAGTCCACCAAAGTCCACACTTTGTTCTCTTACATGGATCCTATCTCAGATTTCACTGCCTCAAGCCATTTATCGGAATCTGGGCTCATCATCGCTTACTCATAGTTCATAGGTTCATCATGGTCTAGTAACATGACTTCCAGAATAGGATTACTGTAACATCCCAATTTTCAATTTGGATGTTATACATAGGTCATCATATGCATATCATATTTTATTTGCATTTCTGGTTGTGATCCTAGAAATCTTAAGCAACTCAAGGACCCAAGGAGAGAGTTGGATATTTCACAAATTTTTCATATTTGATTTTTTCTCAAATTTGAATAAAGGATCAATTTGATTTTTATATTTTTCTCTCCAATTATTTCCAATAATAAAAATAAATGAGTGAAGATAAAATGACTTCTTCAAAAGAGAGGAATATTGGAGAAACAATTTTAAAATCAAATTATTATTTTATCTATAATTTATTTGCTATTTTATTTGAATTAGAATTTTTTTTTGCATTTTAGGCCAGAAAAATGTTCACCTTGTCCTAAATATTAGGTTTGGACGGTGAAAATCGTTTCTGGTATTTTTAGAATTTTTTCTATTTGATTAGGAATTTTCTTTCGGGCGAAATTTATTTTAAAAAAACTTCGTCGCCCGACTAGGCCGAAGGCCCAGCCGAGCCGGCCCGCTACTGCGCCACCGCCGCCTTCCCGCGCCGGGACGGAGTCCCACTCACGCCCGACTCGCCGAAGTCCGGACCGGACTCCGAGTCCACCGCTGCCTTGCGCCCCCTTCCCCAAGTCGCGCCCCCGGCCCCTTTATAAGCAGAGGAGGCCCGGCCTCTCCTCCCCACCGAGCCGGCGCCGCCTTTAGTCGCCGTCGCCGCTGCCGTCGCCGCACGCTGCGTGCCGCCGATGCTGCCTCGCCCCGTTCGCCACCGCCCCGCCGACGCCACCGGATCCCGCCACCCCGCCATTGACCTCGCCGCTGCCGGTTAACCGACAAAAACCGTTCGATTTTCTTTTGATTTATTTTTAGGGTTAGGGTTTTTCTTGGTTTTTCCGATCGGTTCTAAGTAGCGGACGTTCGTCCGTTAATCCGCGGTAGCGAACGTTTTCGTTCGTTAGTTCCTGTTAGCGAACGTTCGTCCGTTAGTTCCGGTTAGCGAATGTTCGTTCGTTAGGTTTTTCTTTTTATTTTATTTTTTAGCCAGGGAGCTATCTGCGATTATTTTTATGACAGATTAGTCCCTGATCTTCAAACCCTCGCTACTTTTTGCTCGTTTATCCAAATCAAGTGAAACCAACGCCTAAATCTTCATCTTGTTCCCCTCTTTCCAGATAACCAACTTGAACATGGTTTTGACAAATTAAAATTTGGTTTCAAGCAGATTTGAATTCGAACTTCTTTTGATCGCAATTTGAGTTTCGTACTCCGATTCGATTGATTCTTTTTACAAATCGAAGCTCTTTAGTTGAACTTTCAGTTTGGATCTTTTCTCTTGAGTTTTACCCTTGCATCTTATGCTGGAGTGCTTATGTATGCTATTGTTTGTTCCCGATAGAGTTTCCGGAGTGCGAAGCGTGCTACTACGAGTCACTAGGGTTTTCAGATCGTTAGCAAGGCAAGTAACACTTTGATCATATCCATTTTACCCGGTTTTTATGCATTAGTTTCACCCCTCAAACATTGCATGAGTAGGATTTTATTACATGTGGGTATTGGGAAGTAGTTGATTAGGTAGAACCTATTGTCCTTTGTTCAAACCTTGGGAGTTGCTACGTATGCTTATACTGCTATGCTATGCTCGTAGACGTGGTTTGGTTTGAGAGAATTCATGAAAGATGTGAGAGGTTATTGTTAACTAAGGTTTAACTTAAGGTGGCTACTTTAATACACATCTGGGTGGGTTGGTTTGTGGGCACCTAGGGAATCCAGTGTTGTCCAAAGGAGATCCCGGGGTATCCGTGTGATTTTCCTATGGTTTGCCACCCAGGCTCAAAGGGATCATTATGTTATTCATGCTGGAAACTTCCGTGTGCAGCCACAAGCCATTATGGGCTCTAGCATAGTTGAGTATGTTGTGTGACCTCTTTCAGTGGTAGACTAGCAGATGTAGGGGATTGTAGATGGTACGGTCTACCTGTCGTAAAGAGCTAATGCTTCTGAAAGACTGTGTCTCGGTCATCCGTTTCTCAAACATCATGCAGTGCGAGAAATATAACGGAGGAGATCGAGTCTTGTGGGGAAAAGTGCGCAAACCTCCGTAGAGTGTACAAACTAATGATGATTAGCCGTGTCCCCAGTTATGGACATGTTGAGTATCTGGTGCTTGAATTACTACGTTGATCTCATCACTTTACCTAATTAATTTTGTTGGGTTGTTAACTTTTAATTTGGAATTGAGATGGGGTTACCATTATCAATTTTTTCAATCAACTTTGTAGTTAAACAAAATATATTCCTTTGTTGTAGGGAAAAACTGGTTTTACGCAAAATGATAAACATAGAGCCTCCACCAGCCATATATGCATATAGTTATAGCTATTACTTGTTCATTGCTCTATCGTGTTATCTTGCCAGCATATTCCATGTGCTGACCTACACAGGCTGCAACATATTATGTTGCAGAGTTTTCAGATGAAGAGTAACGTGCGCTAGGTCATTGTCGTGCACTCAGCTATGATGTTGGAGTTGATGGACTCATTTACCTTCTGAAGCTTCCGTTGTTATCTTATTTAGATGGATTTCAGCCATATTATTGTAATAAGTTCTCTTTTGAGACCTTCGATGTAATAAGTGTGTGTTTGAACTCTGTTATAAATCCTCGAGTACTATGTGTGTCAGCATTACCAATCCAGGGATGACACTTATGCACAGAGATTTGACCGTCTGAGGTCGGATCGCTACAAGATGGTATCGGAGCACACGCTGACTGTAGGATGCGACCACTAGGATGAGCCATAGGACATTTTTCTCTACTCATTTCTGACTCTTCTCCACTTTCTACTCTTTAGATGGCAGACCCAAGGAACAAGTTTGCTCAACCAGATGAAGACACTCCTTTTGGACGACACTTGAAGGAGGCCACTAAGTACCTGAGCATCGGAATATCAAGCTTCACCGGGACCTACACCGCCACTCTACCTGAAGAAGAGCGCTGGACAATTCGAGTACATGTTCCAGGAAGGACATTCACACCAGTTACTGTGCCCATAGAGTTTTCCTTTGATGCACCAACCTGGAGTCTAGGAAAGAGCATGGCAGCCCACATCGCCATGGGACGCATCGGCGAGGTATATCACAAGGATTTTGAAGGACACCATCTACCAGATATGTGGATGCTGAGATGAGCAATGGGAGATGATTTTCTCCAGAAGGGATAAATCCATTGCAGCCTACGTCCAGGAGTTAAACCAACACATTCGCCGTCAGGAGAACCAGATGTGCGCCAGCATGATAGACCTGAAGAAGGTGATGACCATGAACATGCAGCTAGAAGAGGAACTCAAGTCTACACGCGATGGATATTGATACATCTCCTACGTATCTATAATTTTTGATTGTTCCATGCTATTATATTATCAACCTTGGATGTTTTATATGCTATTTTATATGATTTTTGGGGCTAACCTATTAACCCAGAACCCAGTGACAGTTTCTGTTTTTCCCTTGTTTCAGTGTTTCGCACAAAAGGAATATCAAACGGAGTCCAAACGGAATGAAACCTTGGGAAAAGTTATTTTTGGAAAGAAAACAATACAGGAGACTTGGAGTGCACATCAAGGGATCAACGAGGAGAGCATGAGGCAGGGGGGCGCGCCCTCCATCCTCGTGGGCCCCTCGTGGCTCCCCTGATGTATTTCTTCCGCCTATATATATCCATATACCCTAAAACTATCGGAGACGAGAATAGATCGGGAGTTCCGCCGCTAGAAGCCTCCGTAGCCACCGAAAACCAATCTAGACCCATTCCGGCACCCTGCCGTAGGGGGCAATCCCTCTCCGGTGGCCATCTTCATCATCTCGGCGCTCTCCATGACGAGGAGGGAGTAGTTCTCCCTCGGGGCTGAGGGTATGTACCAGTAGCTATGTGTTTGATCTCTCTCTCTCTCTCGTGTTCTTGATTTGGCACGATCTTGATGTATCATGAGCTTTTCTATTATAGTTGGATCTTATGTTTCTTCTCCCCCTCTACTCTCTTGTAATGGATTGAGTTTCCCCTTTGAAGTTATCTTATCAGATTGAGTCTTTAAAGATTTGAGAACACTTGATGTATGTCTTGCCGTGCGTATCTGTGGTGACAATGGGATATCACGTGATTCACTTGATGTATGTTTTGGTGATCAACTTGCGGGTTCCGCCCATGAACCTATGCATAGGGGTTGGCACACGTTTTCGTCGTGATTCTCCGGTAGAAACTTTGGGGCACTCTTTGAGGTTCTATGTGTTGGTTGAATAGATGAATCTGAGATTGTGTAATGCATATTGTATAATCATACCCACGGATACTTGAGGTGACATTGGAGTATCTAGGTGACATTAGGGTTTTGGTTGATTTGTGTCTTAAGGTGTTATTCTAGTACGAACTCTAGGGCTGTTTGTGACACTTATAGGAATAGTCCAACGGATTGATTGGAAAGAATAACTTTGAGGTGGTTTCGTACCCTACCATAATATCTTCGTTTGTTCTCCGCTATTAGTGACTTTGGAGTGACTCTTTGTTGCATGTTGAGGGATAGTTATATGATCCAATTATGTTATTATTGTTGAGGGAACTTGCACTAGTGAAAGTATGAACCCTAGGCCTTGTTTCAACGCATTGAAATACCGTTTGTGCTCACTTTTATCATTAGTTACCTTGCTGTTTTTATATTTTCAGATTACAAAAACCTTTATCTACCATCCATATTGCACTTGTATCACCATCTCTTTGCCGAACTAGTGCACCTAATTTACCATTGTATTGGGTGTGTTGGGGACACACGAGACTATTTGTTATTTGGTTGCAGGGTTGCTTGAGAGAGACTATCTTCATCCTACGCCTCCTACGGATTGATAAACCTTAGGTCATCCACTTGAGGGAAATTTGCTACTGTCCTACAAACCTCTGCACTTGGAAGCCCAACAACGTCTACAAGAAGAAGGTTGTGTAGTAGACATCAAGCTCTTTTCTGGCGCCGTTGCCGGGGAGGTTAGCGCTTGAAGGTATATCTTTAGATCTTGCAATCGAATATTTTTGTTTCTTGTTTTAGCACTAGTTTAGTTCATAAAAGAAAATTAAAAAATGGAATTGAGTCTACCTCATACGCTTCATCTTTTTAATATCTTTCGTGAGTATGATGGAAAGGAAAATTGCGCCAAAGTGTTAGAAGAAGAATGCATTAAAATGTTTGGCACTAAATCTTTGAATGATGAGCATGATTGCAATGTTGTTAGTATGAACTACTTGAATATCCATGGTACTAATGATGATTGCACTAGTTATGATGAAAATGTCTCCTATAAACATGTCAATTTTTGTGGAGTGCATTGGGTTTGTAAGTACACACCAAATAGGGAAGATAGATATTGCAAGAGGCATAAGTACTTAGAAACTAAATTGTTGCAAGAAAGGCTAGATGATTGTGCTGAAAATTTAAATTTTCTTGGCCGTACTTGTGGACTTTGCAATGAACAGGGTCATTTAGCTATCCGATGCAAATTGTTTCATGATCTAATCGTGTCCAAAAATTGTGATGACTTGATTTCCCTTGCACATTATAATGAACTCAGTTTGCTTATGGGTTACGAAGAAATGAAACGTATAACTAAGCACCTTCCAGAATTTGCCCGTTATAAACTTCTTGGTTTTGATCTAGAGGAAATTTATATGTATTGTGCGGTGAATTGCATTGAAAATCCTTATATTGCCAATTACATAAAGAAAAGAAAACAAATAGAGGATGAAGAGAATACTAACGAAAGGGAAGAGACTTCCTAATATTCTCCTATTATTTCTTATGACGAATCAAGTAACGAGGAGGAGCCTTCTATTCAACCAATCTCATTAATAAGGAGCTCCAAAAAGAGGATTGAACCCACACATGAGGTGAAGAAGAAGAAAAGAAAATGGAAGAGAGGTAAAAAGATATCTCTCCCAAATAATGTTGCTCCCATTATTGTTGTGCCTCATGAAAATAAATCAAAAATAATTGTGGAAGATGATGCACTTGATGATGATCTCGTTATGCTTATTGCTTGTTGTGATGATTATGATTGGGAAGATAATGATACTTCTTATGATCTTGAAAATCTTTTTGGCACTTGCTTGGAAGAATATGATAATTGCTATACTATTGGTGCTATCCATACTATTAATGATGAGGATGATTATGCTTATGATATGAAAAGGCCCAAGCTTGGGGATGCTATGTTTGATAAAGATGATGTTTTTGAGAATATATTTGCTGCAATTAATGTTAGTCCCAAGCTTGGGGAAGCTATGATTAATGAAGATGATATTTGTAGTCTCCCAAGTTTTGATATGAAAATTTATTATGATGATAGCATGCCTCGTACTTATGATAATTATGAAAGTGGATTTGGAGAGGTCGTGACTTTATTTAGTAATGATTCCACTATCTTGGAAGAGGTTTCAATCGATTATGATGAGAACAAAGTTGCTACTTATGATAATTATTGTGATGATACATATTCTATAAAAAATAGTGATGATTATATTTATAAAACTTGTCATGATTATGATTACCATTTTTCTGAACATTACTCTTTTAATGTGGAAGCAATTTATAGTATTCGAGTCTCTTATGATACTCCCACTAATCCGAATGAGAAGAATTTTGCTTATGTGGAGAGTAATAAAAATTCTATGCTTGTAGACCATGAAAAGAATGCTTTAGGTGCTGGTTATATTGTTGAATTCATTCATGATGCTACTGAAAATTATTATAAGGGAGGAACATATGCTGGTAGGAATTGCAATAATATCAAGTTTCCTCTCTATGTGCTTAAAGTTTTGAAGCTATGCTTGTTTTGCCTTCCTATGCTAGTTGATTATTGTTCCCATAAGTTGTTTGCTCACAAAATCCCTATGCATAGGAAGTGGGTTAGACTTAAATGTGCTAGTCATATTCTTCATGATGCTCTCTTTATGTTACAATTCTTATCTTTTATGTGAGCGTCATTGAAATCACCATGCCTAGCTAGGGGCGTTAAACGATAGCGCTTGTTGGGAGGCAACCCAATTGTATTTTTGTTCTTTGCTTTTTGCTCCTGTTTACTAATAAATAATTCATCTAGCCTCTGTTTATATGTGGTTTTATGCTTTTAATTAGTGTTTGTGCCAAGTAGAACCTTTGGGAAGACTTGGGGAAAGTCTTTGCGATCATGCTGTAAAAAACAGAAACTTTAGCGCTCACGAGAATTGCTGCCATTTTTTATTGGAGAGTGATGTTTAGTTAATTATTTTTTAAGATGATTAATAGATAAATTACTCACGTCCAGCAACTTATTTTAGAATTTTTGGGGTTCCAGAAGTTTGCGTTAGTTACATATTACTACAGACTGTTCTGTTTTTGACAGATTCTATTTTTCATGTGTTGTTTACTTATTTTGATGAATCTATGGCTAGTAAAAGATTTTATAAACCATAGAGAAGTTGGAATACAGTAGGTTTAACACCAATATAAATAAAGAATGAGTTCATTACAGTAACTTGAAGTGGTGTTTTGTTTTCTTTCGCTAACGGAGCTCACGGGTTTTCTATTAAGTTTTGTGTTGTGAAGTTTTCAAGTTTTGGGTAAAGGTTCGATGGACTATGGAATAAGGAGTGGCAAGAGCTGATGAACCACAAGTATAGGGGATCTATCGTATTCCTTTCGATAAGTAAGAGTGTCAAACCCAACGAGGAGCAGAAGGAAATGATAAGCGGTTTCCAGCAAGGTATTCTCTGCAAGTACTGAAACAAGTGGTAACAGATAGTTTTGTGATAGGATAATTTGTAACGAGCAACAAGTAACAAAAGTAAATAAAGTGCAGCAAGGTGGCCCAATCATTTTTGTAGCAAAGGAAAAGCCTGGACAAACTCTTATATAGAGAAAAGTGCTCCCGAGGACACATGGGAATATCGTCAAGCTAGTTTTCATCACGTTCATATGATTCGCGTTCGGTACTTTGATAATTTGGTATGTGGGTGGACCGGTGCTTGGGTAATGTCCTTACTTGGACAAGAATCCCACTTATGATTAACCTCTATTGCAAGCATCCGCAACTACAAGTATTAAGGTAAACCTAACCATAGCATGAAACATATGGATCCAAATCAGACCCTTACGAAGCAACGCATAAACTAGGGTGTAAGCTTCTGTCACTCTAGCAACCCATCATCTACTTATTACTTCCCAATGCCTTCCTCTAGGCCCAAATAATGTTGAAGTGTTATGTATTCGACGTTTACATAACACCACTAGAGGAGAGACAACATACATCTCATCAAAATATCGAACGAATACCAAATTCACATGACTACTAATAGCAAGACTTCTCCCATGTCCTCAGGAACAAACGTAACTACTCACAAAGCATAATCATGTTCATAATCAGAGGGGTATTAATATGCATATAGGATCTGAACATATGATCTTCCACCAAATAAACCAGCTAGCATCAACTACAAGGAGTAATTAACACTACTAGCAACCTACTAGTACCAATCTCGGACTTGGAGACAAGAATTGGATACAAGAGATGAACTAGGGTTTTGAGAGGAGATGGCGCTGGTGAAGATGTTGATGGAGATTGCCCTCTCCCAATGAGAGGAGCGTTGGTGATGACGATGGCGATGATTTCCCCCTCTCGGAGGGAAGTTTCCCCGGCAGAACAGCTCTACCGGAGCCCTAGATTGGATCCGCCAAGGTTCCGCCTCGTGGCGACGGAGTTTCGTCCGAGGAGATGGCTTATGATTTTTTCCTCATCGAAAGACTACATATAGCAGAAGATGGCCATCGGAGGGCCACCAGGGGGCCCACGAGGTAGGGGGGCGCGCCCCCACCCTCGTGGGCAGGGTGTGGCCCCCCTGGTGAACTTCTTGCACTCAATATTTTATATATATTCTGAAAACGTCTTCCGTGAAGTTTCAGGACTTTTGGAGCTGTGCAGAATATGTCTCTAATATTTGCTCCTTTTCCAGCCTAGAATCCCAGCTGCCGGCATTCTCCCTCTTTATGTAAACCTTGTACAATAAGATAGAATAGGCATAAGTATTGTGACATAATGTGTAAGAACAACCCATAATGCAATAAATATCGATATAAAAGCATGATGCAAAATGGACGTATCAACTCCCCCAAGCTTAGACCTCGCTTGTCCTCAAGCGAAAGCCGAAATCGAAAAATATGTCCACATGTTTGGAGATAGAGGTGTCGATAAAAGTAAAATACGGACATGAGGGCATCATGATCATTCTTAGAACAACAACTTACATAATTTTTGTCATATGATTTCTTATGCTAGAGTAATAATTCAATCACAATTTCAAGTATGGATCGTAAACTTCATTGAAAACTATAATCTCAGTCATTGGAGCAATTGCAATTTATCATAACATAGGAAAGAGTCAATATATAAGAGCCTTTCAGCAAGTCCACATACTGAACTATCATATAGTCTTTCACAATTGCTGACACTCACGCAATACTTATGGGTATGGAGTTTTAATCGGACACAAAGAAAGATAGGGGCTTATAGTTTTTCCTCCCAATGTTTTACCTCAAGGGTAATGTCAACAATAATAGTTCATGAAAACTCACATCCAATTAGCCATATATACCAGGATCTTTCCAACATACTGTGCTTGCCAAAGGATAAAATGTAAAAAGGAAGGGTGAAGATCACCATGACTCTTATGTAAGGTAGGAGATAAAAGTAAAAGATAGGCCCTTCGTAGAGGGAAGCAGAGGTTGTCATGCGCTTTTATGGTTGGATGCACAAAATCTTAATGCGAAAGAACGTCACTTTATGTTGCCACTTGTGATATGGACCTTTATTATGCAGTCTGTTGCTTTTATTTCTTCCATATCACACGATCGTATAAAGATTATTTTCTCCCACACTAATAAGTCATACATATTTAGAGAGCAATTTTTATTGCTTGCACCGATGACAACTTACTTGGAAGATCTTACTCAATCCATAGGTAGGTATGGTGGACTCTCATGGCAAAACTGGTTTTAAGGGTATTTGGAAGCACAAGTAGTATGTCTACTTGGTGCGATGAATTTGGCTAGCATGAGGGGGAAAGGCAAGCTCAACCATGTTGGATGATCCATGACAATATAATTTATCTCAGATGTAAGAAA
Source organism: Triticum urartu (assembly GCF_056163025.1). NCBI lineage: Eukaryota > Viridiplantae > Streptophyta > Magnoliopsida > Poales > Poaceae > Triticum > Triticum urartu. The sequence goes on from NC_141877.1 coordinate 100,911,827, forward strand.
ACATAACCCATTACATTGTCTTCCTTGTCCAACGTCAACTCTTTAGCATGTCATATTTTAATGAGTGCTCACAATCATAAAAGATGTCCAAGATAGTATATTTATATGTGAAGACCTCTCTTTCTTTATCACTTCCTATTAATTGCAACGATGTCCAAAACTATGTTTGTCAACTCTCAACAACTTTTATTCATCATACTTTTTCTATGTGAGCTCATTACTCTCCATAAGATCCATATGATCTCTTTGTTTCCTTTTTTATTCTCTCTCTTTTCTTTTATTCACTTAGGATCATGGCAAAATAATCAAGCCCTTGACTCAACACTAATATTTATTATATATAGCTCACAGACTCGATTACATAGAAGGATCATAAAGCAAAACTCACAACTAGATCATACTAAAACTTTATTCTACTAGATCAAGATATTATCAAAAGGATCGAACTAAAAAAATAGTGAAGATAAAAGTGATGGTGATACGATACCGGGGCACTCCCCCAAGCTTGGCAGTTGCCAAGGGGAGTGCCCATACCCATGTGATTATGTCTCTCTTTTCGGGGATGGTGATGTGATATTCTTGGTGATGATGCCTCTCAGGATACGATTCTCCTCCTCGAGCTTATTGACTTGCTGCTTGAGGTCCATTATTTCCTTTCGGAGTTTTCCTATAACAACCAAAGCTCCCTGCACCCAAGGGTACTGCATAGCTGCGGGAGAACTAGTGACACTCCTTTTCATATTCTCATAAGAAAGAAATCTAACATTGGAAGGGATAATCGAGTTTGGAATAGCCGAGCTCTGCAGTTCTCCCATTGTGAATCCAGCTCGAAAGCGGGAAGTGACTTCTTGATCCCATGGCATCTATCCTCTTCAAATCAGCCTCCATCTCTTCCTTCGTTGCTGGCCCAAAGAGGTCAACATTGTTGTTTGTCATTGATCTCAGTGTCGGATGAGACACCCGGCTCTCCCCGACTGACTCTTGCAAAGACATCTTGCTCTAATCTGCAGCAGAAACAGCTCGAAACACAAACAGAGGATAATTGCGTGATACGGGAGTCAAAACCCCCGGGAGATTATATAATGAATTTTTGTCGACCAAAATACGTGTCCTGTAAGAAAACGAAGTCCGGAGAGCGCACGAGGTGCCCACGAGGTAGGGGGCGCGCCCAGTAGGGTAGGGCGCGCCCTCCACCCTCGTGGAGGCCTCGTGTCCTTCCCGGACTGCTTCTTATTTTTCTATTTTTCTAAATATTCCAAAACAGAGAAATATTGCCTTAAAAACTGTTTTGGAGTCGGTTTACTTACCGTACCACATACCTATTCCTTTTCGGAGTCTGAAATGTTCCGGAAAGTATCCCTTATGTATTCCTCCGGGGTTACGGTTTCAATAACATTGGTTTCAACATTTATGGGATTACCTGCGATATAATGTTTGATTCTTTGACCGTTCACCACCTTCGGATTTGTGCCTTCGAAGTTGTTGATTTTTATGGCACAGGAACGATAGACCTCCTCGATAACGTAAGGACCTTCCCATTTAGAGAGAAGTTTTCCTGCAAAAAATCTTAAACGAGAGTTGTATAGCAATACATAATCACCTACATTAAACTCACGCTTTTGTATCCTTTTATCATGCCATCTTTTAACTTTTTCTTTAAATAACTTGCATTTTCGTAGGCTTGGGTTCTCCATTCATCGAGTGAGCTAATATCAAATAACCTCTTCTCACGGCAAGTTTAAAATCATAATTGAGCTCTTTAATAGCCCAATATGCCTTGTATTCTAGTTCGAGAGGTAAGTGACATGCTTTTCCATAAACCATTTTATACGAAGACATACCCATAGGATTTTTATATGCAGTTCTATAGGCCCATAATGCATCATCAAGTTTCTTGGACCAATTCTTTCTAGACCTATTGACAGTCTTTTGCAAAATTAATTTGAGCTCTCTATTACTCAATTCTACTTGACCACTAGACTGAGGGTGATAAGGGGATGCAATTCTATGATTAACATCATATTTAGCAAGCATTTTACGGAAAGCACCGTGAATAAAATGTGAACCACCATCAGTCATTAAATATCTAGGGACTCCAAACCTTGGAAAAATAACTTCTTTAAGCATTTTAATAGAAGTGTTATGAGCAGCACTACTAGTTGGAATAGCTTCTACCCACTTAGTAACGTAATCAACAACAACTAAAATATGTGTATATCCATTAGAGGCAGGAAAAGGTCCCATATAATCAAAGCCCCAAACATCAAATGGTTCAATAACAAGTGAATAATTCATAGGAATTTCTTGACGTCTACTAATATTACCTATTCTTTGACATTCATCACATGATAAGACAAACTTACGGGCATCTTTGAAGACAGTAGGCCAATAAAAACCAGATTGCAATACCTTATGTGCAGTCCTATCTCCAGCATGGTGTCCTCCATAAGCTTCGGAGTGACACTTGCATAGGATCTGTTCCTGTTCATGCTCAGGTACACAACGTCTAATAACACCATCTACTCCTTCTTTATAAAGATGTGGGTCATCCCAAAAGTAATGCCTCAAATCATAGAAGAACCTTTTCTTTTGCTGGTATGTGAAACTAGGTGGTATGAACTTAGCAACAATGTAATTAGCATAATCAGTATACCATGGAGCAGTATGAGAAGCATTTATGACATTTAATTGATCATCAGGAAAGCTATCATCAATAGGTAGTGGGTCATCAAGCACATTTTCTAACCTAGACAAGTTGTCTGCAACGGGGTTCTCAGCTACCTTTCTATCAACAATATGTAAATCAAATTCTTGTAGCAAGAGAACCCATCTAATAAGTCTAGGTTTAGCATCTTTCTTTTCCATAAGATATTTAATAGCAGCATGGTCAGTGTGAATAGTTACTTTAGAATCAACAATATAAGGTCTGAACTTATCACAAGCAAATACAACTACTAAGAATTCTTTTTCAGTAGTAGCATAATTTCTTTGAGCATTGTCTAGGGTTTTACTAGCATATTGAATAACGTTTAATTTCTTATCAACTCTTTGCCCTAGAACAGCACCTACAGCATAATCACTAGCATCATACATAATTTCAAAGGGTAAATTCCAATCAGGTGGCTGAACAATAGGTGCAGAGATCAATGCTTTCTTAAGTATTTCAAATGCTTCTACACAATCATCATCAAAGACAAATGGTATATCTTTTTGTAATAAATTAGTAGAGGTCGAGAAATAAGTCCTTAATGAACCTCCTATAAAATCCGGCGTGACCAAGGAAACTTCTTACACCTTTGATGTCCTTGGGGCATGGCATCTTTTCAATAGCATCAACCTTGGCTTTATCAACTTCAATACCTCTTTCAGAAACTTTATGCCCCAAGACAATACCTTCATTAACCATAAAGTGACACTTTTCCCAATTCAAGACAAGATTAGTTTCTTCACATCTCTGCAAAAACTCGATCAAGGTTGCTCAAGCAATCATCAAAAGAAGATCCATAGGCGGAGAAATCGTCCATGAAAACCTCACAAATCTTTTCACAGAAGTCAGAGAATATAGCCATCATGCATCTTTGAAAGGTAGCAGGTGCATTACATAAACCAAAAGGCATACATCCATAAGCAAAAGTAACAAAAGGGCAAGTAAAAGTAGTCTTTGATTGATCCTTGGCTGACACAGGTATTTGAGAGCAACCAGAATAACCATCTAGAAAGCAAAAATGTGTATGTTTGGATAATCTTTCTAGCATTTGATCGATAAAATGTAAGGGGTAATGATCCTTTTTAGTGGCCTTATTTAATTTGCGGAAATCAATTACCATCCTATAACCTGTAATAATTCTTTGAGGAATCAATTCATCTTTATCATTAGGAACAACAGTAATACCTCCCTTCTTAGGGACACAATGGACAGGACTTACCCACTGACTATCAGCAATGGGATAGATTATACCTGCCTCAAGGAGCTTTAGTATTTCCTTTCTTACCACTTCTTCAATTTTAGGATTCAGCCATCGTTGATGATCACGAACTGGTTTAGCATCTTCTTCCAAATTTATTTTATGTTGACATAGAGTGGGATTAATGCCCTTAAGATCATCAAGAGTATACCCAATAGCAGCACGGTGCTTCTTCAGAGTTTTCAATATTCTCTCTTCCTCATGCTCTGAAAGGTTAGCACTAATAATAACAGGATATATCTTTTTCTCATCAAGATAAGCATATTTAAGAGTATTAGGCAACGGTTTAAGCTCAAACACGGGATCACCCTTGGGTGGAGGAGGATCCCCTAGGATTTCGACAGGCAAATTGTGTTTCAGAATAGGTTCCTGTTTAAAGAATACTTCATCTATTTCCCTTCTTTCATTCATAAACATATCATTTTCATGGTCTAGCAAATATTGTTCTAAAGGATCACTAGGAGGTGCAGCAATAGAAGCAAGACCAATAATTTCATCCTTACTAGGTAATTCTTCTTCACGGTGTTGTCTACTAAATTTAGAGAAATTAAATTCATGAGAGATATCATCTAAACCGATAGTAACAACATCCTTTTTGCAATCTATTTTAGGATTAACAGTGTTCAAGAATGGTCTACCAAATATAATGGGACAAAAGCTATCTTGTGGGGAACCAAGAACAAGAAAATCAACAAGATATTTAGTTTTCCCACACAAGACTTCAACATCTGTAACAATTCCCATTGGTGAAATAGTATCTCTATTGGCAAGTTTAATTGTGACATCAATATCTTCTATCTCAGCAGGTGCAATATCATGCATAATTTCTTTGTATAAGGCGTAAGGTATTGCACTAGCACTAGCACCCATATCACATAAGCCATGATAACAATGATCTCCTATTTTAACAGAAATAATAGGCATGCCTACCACAGGTCTGTTTTTATCTTTAGCACAAGGTTTAGCAATTCTAGCAGTCTCATCAAGGAAATGAATAACATGCCCATCAATATTATCATACAAGAGATCTTTAACAATAGCAATATCAGGTTCAACTTTAATTTGCCCAGGAGGTGTATAAGTTTTAATATTGCTTTTACGAACCATAGTTGAAGCTTTAGCATGATCCTTTATCCTAACAGGAAAAGGTGGTTTCTCAACATAAGCGGTAGGAACAATAGGATCATTATAAGTGACAATCTTTTCTTCAACTTTAATTGGTGCAGCTACTTTTACTTCTATGGGAGGATGATATTTAAACCACTTCTCCCTAGGGAGATCAACATGAGTAGCAAAAGATTCACAGAAAGAAGCTACTATTTCAGAGTCAAGGCCATATTTAGTGCTAAATTTACGGAAAACATTGGTATCCATAAAATATTTAACACAATCAAACTTAGGTGTCATACCTGACTCCTTACCTTCGTCGAGGTCCCAATCTTCAGAGTTGCGTTTAATTCTTTCCAATAAATTCCATTTGAATTCAATAGTCTTCATCATAAAAGAGCCAGCGCAAGAAGTATCGAGCATGGTGCGATTGCTATCAGAAAGCTGAGCATATAAAATTTGAATAATCATCTCTCTTGAGAGCTCATGATTGGGGCATGCATATAACATTGATTTAAGCCTCCCCCAAGCTTGAGCGATGCTTTCTCCTTCGCGAGGCCAAAAATTATATATATAATTGCGATCACGATGAACAAGATGCATAGGATAAAACTTCTGATGAAATTCCAATTTCAATCGTTTGTAGTTCCACGACCCCGTATCATCACATAGCCTATACCATGTCAATGCATCTTCCTTCAAAGATAAAGGGAAGACCTTCTTCTTAACAACATCTCTGGATACACCCGCAAGCTTAAATAATCCACAAACTTCATCCACATATATTAGGTGCTCATCAGGATGCTTTGTTCCATCTCCTACAAAAGGATTAGCTAGCAGTTTTTCTATCATACCTGAAGGAATTTCAAAGCAGACATTTTCATTTTCAGTAGGTTCGGTAGGTTGAGGAGCAAATCTTTGCTCTACTGGTCAGGGTGAACATACCCCAAACAAGCCCCTCATAGGATTACTTTCCATAGTAACAAGTGACAGTAAATTTCAGCACACTATATAAATTTTCCTTACCAAATTCCACCTACCAAAGGCGCTTCACCCCCCGGCAACGGCGCCAGAAAAGAGTCTTGATGACCCACAATTATAGGGGATCTATCATAGTCCTTTCGATAAGTAAGAGTGTCGAACCCAACAAGGAGCAGAAGGAAATGATAAGAGGTTTCCAGCAAGGTATTCTCTGCAAGTACTGAAACAAGTGCTAAAAGATAGTTTTGTGATAGGATAATTTGTAACGAGCAACAAGTAACAAAAGTAAATAAAGTGCAGCAAGGTGGCCCAATCCTTTTTGTAGCAAAGGACAAGCTTGGACAAACTCTTATATAGAGAAAAGCGCTCCCGAGGACACATGGGAATATCGTCAAGCTAGTTTTCATCACGTTCATATGATCCGTGTTCAGTACTTTGATAATTTGGTATGTGGGTGGACCGGTGCTTGGGTAATGTCCTTACTTGGACAAGCATCCCACTTATGATTAACCTCTATTGCAAGCATCCGCAACTACAACAAAAGTATTAAGGTAAACCTAACCATAGCATGAAACATATGGATCCAAATCAGACCCTTACGAAGCAACGCATAAACTAGGGTTTAAGCTTCTGTCACTCTAGCAACCCATCATCTACTTATTACTTACCAATGCCTTCCTCTAGGACCAAATAATGGTGAAGTGTTATGTAGTCGACGTTCACATAACACCACTAGAGGAGAGACAACATACATCTCATCAAAATATCGAACGAATACCAAATTCACATGACTACTAATAGCAAGACTTCTCCCATGTCCTCAGGAACAAACGTAACTACTCACAAAGCATAATCATGTTCATAATCAGAGGGGTATTAATATGCATATAGGATCTAAACATATGATCTTCCACCAAATAAACCAGCTAGCATCAACTACAAGGAGTAATTAACACTACTAGCAACCTACTAGTACCAATCTCGAACTTGGAGACAAGAATTGGATACAAGAGATGAACTAGGGTTTTGAGAGGATATGGTGCTGGTGAAGATGTTGATGGAGATTTCCCTCTCCCGATGAGAGGAGCATTGGTGATGACGATGGCGATGATTTCCCCTCCCGGAGGGAAGTTTCCCCGGCAGAATAGCTCTGCCGGAGCCCTAGATTGGACCCGCCAAGGTTCCGCCTCGTGGCGACAGAGTTTCATCCGAGGAGATGTCTTATGATTTTTTCCTCATCGAAAGGCTACATATATCAGAAGATGGCCATCAAAGGGCCACCAGGGGGCCCACGAGGTAGGGGGGCGCGCCCCCACCCTCGTGGGCAGGGTGTGGCCCCCCTGGTGAACTTCTTGCGCTCAATATTTTTTATATATTCTGAAAACGTCTTCCGTGAAGTTTCAGGACTTTTGGAGCTGTGCAGAATATGTCTTTAATATTTGCTCCTTTTCCAGCCCAGAATCCCAGCTGCCAGCATTCTCCCTCTTTATGTAAACCTTGTAAAATAAGAGAGAATAGGCATAAGTATTGTGACATAATGTGTAATAACAACCCATAATGCAATAAATATCGACATAAAAGCATGATGAAAAATGGACGTATCAAGAGCCTAAGCTTGGGGATGCCCAAGGCACCCCAAGGTAATAATCAAGGACAACCAAGAGCCTAAGCTTGGGGATGCCCCGGAAGGCATCCCCTCTTTCGTCTTCGTTCATCGGTAACTTTACTTGGAGCTATATTTTTGTTCGCCACATGATATGTGTTTTGCTTGGAGCATCATTTTATTTTATTTAGTTTTGCTTGCTGTTTGAATAAAATACCAAGATCTGAAATTCTTAAATGTTAGAGAGTGTTCACATAGTTGCATAATTATCCGACTACTCATTGAGCTTCACTTATATCTTTCGAAGTAGTTTGTTGTTGCTCTAGTGCTTCACTTATATCTTTTTAGAGCACGGTGGTGGATTTATTTTGTAGAAATAGATGAACTCTCATGATTCACTTATATTATTTTGAGAGTCCTAAACAGCATGGTAATTTGCTTTGGTTATGAAACTAGTCCTAATATGATGGGCATCCAAGAGGGATATAATAAAAACTTTCATATGAAGTGCATTGAATACTAAGAGAAGTTTGATACTTGATAATTGTTTTGAGATATGGAGATGGTGATATTAGAGTCATGCTAGTTGAGTAGTTGTGAATTTGAGAAATACTTGTGTTGAAGTTTGTGATTCCCGTAGCATGCACGTATGGTGAACCGTTATGTTAAGAAGTCGGAGCATGATGTATTTATTGATTGTCCTCCTTATGAGTGGTGGTCGGGGACGAGCGATGGTCTTTTCCTACCAAACTGTACCCCTAGGAGCATGCGCGTAATACTTTGTTTTGATAACTAATAAATTTTTGCAATAAGTATGTGAGTTCTTTATGACTAATGTTGAGTCCATGGATTATACGCACTCTCACCCTTCCACCATTTCTAGCCTCTCTAATACCGCGCACCTTTCGCCGGTATCATAAACCCACCAAATACCTTCCTCAAAACAGCCACCATACCTACCTATTATGGCATTTCCATATCCATTCCAAGATATATTGCCAGGTAACTTACCACCATTCCGTTTATTATGACACGCTTCATCATTGTCATATTACTTTGCATGATCATGTAGTTGACATCGTATTTGTGGCAAAGCCACCGTTCATAATTATTTCATACATGTCACTCATGAGTCATTGCACATCCCGGTACACGGCCGGAGGCATTCATATAGAGTCATATCTTGTCCTAAGTATCGAGTTGTAATTCTTGAGTTGTAAGAAAATAAAAGTGTGATGATCATCATTATTAGAGCATTGTCCCAGTGAGGAAAGGATGATGGAGACTATGATTCCCCCACAAGTCGGGATGCGACTCCGGACTAAAAAAAAGAGGCCATAAAAAAAGAGAAAATGCCCCAAAAAAAGAGGCCATAAAAACGAGAGAAAAGGCCGAAATAAAAAATGAGAGAAAAAGAGAGAAGGGGCAATGCTACTATCCTTTTACCACACTTGTGCTTCAAAGTAGCACCATGATCTTCATGATAGAGAGTCTCCTATGTTGTCACTTTCATATACTAGTGGGAATTTTACATTATAGAACTTGGCTTGTATATTCCAATGATGGGCTTCCTCAAAATGCCCTAGGTCTTTGTGAGCAAACAAGTTGGATGCACACCCACTAGTTTATTTTGTTGAGCTTTCATACACTTATAGCTCTAGTGCATCCGTTGCATGGCAATCCCTACTCACTCACATTGATATCTATTAATGGGCATCTCCATAGCCCGTTGATACGCCTAGTTGATGTGAGACTATCTTCTCCCTTTTGTCTTCTCCACAACCACCATTCTATTCCACCTATAGTGCTATGTCCATGGCTCACACTCATGTATTGCGTGAAGATTGAAAAAGTTTGAGAACACCAAAAGTATGAAACAATTGCTTGGCTTGTCATCGGGGTTGTGCATGATTTAAATACTTTGTGTGGTGAAGATGGAGCATAGCCAAACTATATGATTTTGTAGGGATAACTTCTTTGGCCATGTTATTTTGAAGAAACATAATTGCTTAGTTAGTATGCTTGAAGTATTATTATTTTTATGTCAATATTAAACTTTTGTCTTGAATCTTATGGATCTGAATATCCTTGCCACAATAAAGGATAAATATGTTAGGTAGCATTCCACATCAAAAATTCTGTTTTTATCATTTACCTACTCGAGGACGAGCAGGAATTAAGCTTGGGGATGCGGATACGTCTCCAACGTATCTATAATTTTTGATTGTTCCATGCTATTATATTATCAACCTTGGATGTTTTATATGCATTTATATGCTATTTTAGATGATTCTTGGGACTAACCTATTAACCCAAAGCCCAGTGCCAGTTTCTGTTTTTCCCTTGTTTTAGTGTTTCGTAGAAAAGGAATATCAAACGGAGTCCAAACAGAATGATACCTTCGGAAAAGTTATTTTTGGAAAGAAAGCAATATGGGAGACTTGGAGTGCACGTCAGGGGATCAACGAGGAGAGCACGAGGCAGGGGGGGCGCCCACCCCTGGGCGCGCCCTCCACCCTCGTGGGCCCCTCGTGGCTCCCCTGATGTATTTCTTCCGCCTATATATATATATATCCATATATCGTAAAACTATCGGAGACGAGAATAGATTGGGAGTTCCGCCGCCAGAGGCCTCCGTAGCCACCGAAAACCAATCTAGATCCGTTCCAGCACCCTGCCGGAGGGGGCAATCCCTCTCTGGTGACCATCTTCATCATCACGGTGCTCTCCATGACGAGGAGGGAGTAGTTCTCCCTCGGGGCTGAGGGTATGTACCAGTAGTATGTGTTTGATCTCTCTCTCTCTCTCTCGTGTTCTTGATTTGGAACGATCTTGATGTATCGCGAGCTTTGCTATTATAGTTGGATCTTATGTTTCTTCTCCCCCTCTACTCTCTTGTAATGGATTGAGTTTCCCCTTTGAAGTTATCTTATCAGTTTGAGTCTTTAAAGATTTGAGAACACTTGATGTATGTCTTGCCGTGCGTATCTGTGGTGACAATGGGATATCATGTGATTCACTTGATGTATGTTTTGGTGATCAACTTGCGGGTTCCGCCCATGAACCTATGCATAGGGGTTGGCACATGTTTTCTTCATGATTCTCCGGTAGAAACTTTGGGGCACTCTTTGAGGTTCTATGTGTTGGTTGAATAGATGAATCTGAGATTGTGTGATGCATATCGTATAATCATACCCACAGATACTTGAGGTGACATTGGAGTATCTAGGTGACATTAGGGTTTTGGTTGATTTGTGTCTTAAGGTGTTATTCTATTACGAACTCTAGGGCTGTTTGTGACACTTATAGGAATAGCCCAACAAATTGATTGGAAAGAATAACTTTGAGGTGGTTTCGTACCCTACCATAATCTCTTCATTTGTTCTCCACTATTAGTGACTTTGGAGTGACTCTTTGTTGCATGTTGAGGGATAGTTATATGATCCAATTATGTTATTATTGTTGAGGGAACTTGCACTAGTGAAAGTATGAACCCTAGGCCTTGTTTCAACGCATTGCAATACCGTTTGTGCTCACTTTTATCATTAGTTACCTTGCTGTTTTTATATTTTCAGATTACAAAAACTATTATCTACCATCCATATACCACTTGTATCACCATCTCTTCGTCGAACTAGTGCACCTATACAATTTACCATTGTATTGGGTGTGTTGGGGACACAAGAGACTCTTTGTTATTTGGTTGCAGGGTTGCTTGAGAGAGACCATCTTCATCCTATGCCTCCTACGGATTGATAAACCTTAGGTCATCCACTTGAGGGAAATTTGCTACTGTCCTACAAACCTCTGCACTTGGAGGCCCAACAACGTCTACAAGAAGAAGGTTGTGTAGTAGACATCAGATATGAAGAAGAAATTGCAGTGCTACTAGAGAAGAATGAAGACCTGAAGAAGATGCTAGGAATATTCATGGGAGATCCCAAACCTAATGAGGACAACATCGATGACACTGACTCCGCCCCCGACAGTGATGACGATTATGAAGACGGACCTGGAGCGGATATCATGGAGTCTTTTGCTGTTCAAAATTTCTAGTCGATCACCATATTATCAATAGTATTCCCCCATGTATACAGTAGTAGTCCGAGTATTTTGTAATGGTAGATTAGATCGATTGTATGATCTTGTTTAAATTGAGTGGTGTGAAATGAATGTGTTTGTCTCATGTGCATATGGGTAGTGATTTCCCTTTAGACCTCACTCTATTCTATTCTCACCCCTCTAAACCTATCAGATGCCTCCGAGACGTGACCCCGGATTTTTCTTCCCACCGGAGCTCACTCAGTTGATCCAACAGGAGAATGCCTTGATGCAGCTACTAGTCCAGAACCAAGGCAACAAAAACAACAACCCACTGCCACCGCCTCCAGTTGACAACTTAGCCCGTTTTCTGAGGTTGAATCCGCCGGTGTTTTCAGTAGCACCGAGCCGATTGTTGCTGATGACTGGCTCCGCAAGAATGGAAGGGAGCTGACCATCGCAGGTTGCACAGATGCTGAGAAGGTGCGCTTTGCTGCACATCAACTGGATGGACCTGCAACCTCATGGTGGGAGAATTACACCGCCACTTTCCCCATAGCCAATGTCACTTGGGATCAGTTTAGCAAGCTTTCCGCACATCCCATGTCTCAACCGGAGCTATGAGTATGAAGAAGCATGAGTTTCGCAACTTACGCTAGGGAAATCGTACTGTGGGGCAGTACGTGGATGAGTTCAGTAAGTTAGCTCATTATGCCCCAGATGATGTAGCCACAGATGCCGCAAAACAGGAGAAGTTTATGGAAGGGCTGAATGATGAGCGGAGTATGCAGTTGATGGTTGCAACATTCACCAACTACCAGGAGTTGGTAGATAGGGCTCTTATGATAGAAGGCAAGCAGCAGCAGATAAAGAGGCGCAAAAGGAAGTATGGACATGGGAAGTACAATTCTGGAGCCCAACAAAAACCCCGTTTTACCCCAAACTCAGGAGGATACACCCATAACCATGGGGCCACACTCACAATGGAGGAATTCCACATAACCATAGTGGCCCTAAGAATGGAAATGGGAATGGAGCAAGCAGCAGATAGAACCGTTCCAACCTAGCAACACCTGCTAAGAAAGGACCTGAGTCATGTCACCTGTTACAAGTGCAGGAAGACTGGACACTATGCCAATGATTGTTCTGAGCTGAAGAATGGCAATGGAAATGGAAACTCTAGGAAGAAGCCCAACCCCTTCACCAGAGGTCAGGTGAACCACATCAACGTGGAGGAAGTTGAAGATCAGCCTGACGCAGTGATTGGTAAGTTTTTGATTAAGTCATTTACCGCTCTCGTTCTTTTTGACACTGGTGCATCGCATTCATACATATCAAGGGGATTTGTGGACAAGTTCAAGTTGCCAACCTTAGCCCTTAGGTCACCCGTGTTAGTAAGCTCGCCAGGAGCAGAATATATGGCCAGCCGATGGTGTGATCGGTTACCGTTAACCATTGGTAGCCACGTTTTCCCCTCAAACCTAGTAATTTTGGAGTCACAAGGATTGGATATAATAATAGGCATGGATTGGCTATCGAAGTACGGAGGAAACATCGACTGTGCTAGCAAGTCGATATTACTCACCACCCCTGAGGGAAAGAGGATCAAGTATGTATCTAGGCATGCGCCAAGGAGGACCCAAGTGAATTCCCTCTCGGGAGTTGTTCAGGAAGAAGTGCCTGTTGTGAGGGATTGCCCGGATGTATTTCCATAAGAATTATCGGGCATGCCTCTAGATCAAGACATAGAGTTTTTAATAGAGCTGTTGCCAGGCCCAGACCTATATCGAAGAGACCATATCGGATGCCCGCAAATGATCTGGAGGAAATCAAGAAGCAGATTAAGGAATTATTGGAGAAAGGTTGTATCCGACCAAGTTCATCACCATGGGGAGCCCCGGTGTCCTAGTTGAGAAGAAGGGTGGATCCTTGAGAATGGTTGTTGATTATCGAGCATTGAATGAGGTGACGATCAAGAACAAGTACCCACTACCGATGATCAATGATCTATTTGACTAGCTGCAGGGAGCTAAAGTATTCTCCAAGATCGATCTTCGATCAGGATACCACCAGCTAAAGATCCGAGAACAAGATATACCTAAGACAACTTTTACCACAAGGTATGGGCTTTATGAGTACACAGTCATGTCTTTTGGATTGACTAACGCCCCTGCCTATTACAAGAGTATGATGAATAAGGTGTTCATGGAATTCTTGGATAAATTTGTTGTGGTGTTCATTGATGATATTTTGGTGTACTCGAAGAATGAAGAGGAGCACATGGAGCATTTGCGCTTAGTTCTCGAGAAGCTCAGGGAACATCAGCTATACGCCAAGTTCAGCAAATGTGAGTTTTGGTTGAAGGAAGTCGGATTGTTTGGACATGTTATATCGGGAGAAGGTATAGCAGTAGACCCTACCAAGGTTCAGTCTGTCACTGAGTGGTTGGCACCCACCTCAGTAGGAGAGATCCGCAGTTTTCTGGGACTCACAGGATATTACAAGAGGTTCATTGAGAATTTTTCCAAAATTACGAAACCCATGACGGAGTTGTTGAAGAAGGACACCAAGCTCAAATGGACCGAGGAATGTGAGGCCAGTTTTCAGGAGTTGAAGAAACGTTTGGTTACAACCGCAGTACTAATTTTTTCGGATATACGTAAGGATTTCCATGTGTATTGCGACGCTTCTTGCTTGGAACTTGGAGGTGTACTGATGCAAGACGGGAGAGTTGTTTCATATGCCTCACGTCAACTTCAACCTCGTGAGTTGAATTATGCCATGCATGATTTGGAGTTAGAAGCCGTAGTGCATGCACTCAAGACCTGTAGACATTTTCTTATTGGAAACCGTTGTGATGTGTACACGGACCATAAGAGTTTGAAGTATATTTTCACACAGAAGGAGTTGAATCTCTGGAAGAGGAGATGGTTGGAGCTAATAAAGGATTATGACATGAAGCTACATTATCATCCAGGAAAGGCCAATGTCGTAGCAGATGCTTTGAGCTGCAAGAGCTATGTCAATACCTTCGTAAGCGAAGGATTACCACAGGAGTTAGTCGACGATCTCAAGGAACTTTGTTTGGAGATAGTTCCAAGAGGTTTTGTTGCAGCAATGGAGGTTCAGTCCACATTATTGGGAAAGATTCGAGAAGCTCAGAAGGATGATAAGGAAATTGCTGAGATAAAGGAGAAGATGAGCAAAGGAAAAGCCAAGGGTTTTTGTGAGGATGAGCACGAAACTTTATGGTTTGAGGATCGTGTATATGTGCCCAATAATGCAGAGATCAGGAAGTTAATACTTCAGGAAGCTCATGACTCGCCATACTTGATTCACCCCAGAAACACCAAGATGTATCTGGATTTGAAGGAACGTTTCTGGTGGACAGGTATGAAGAAGGATATTGCCGAGTATGTAGCAGTATGTGATGTATGTCAGAGAGTGAAGGCAGAACTCAGAAGCCACCGGGATTACTTCAGCCTATGCCAATACCAGAATGGAAGTGGGACAAACTAGGCATGGACTTTATCACCGGATTACCCAGGACCAGATCAGGACATGACTCCATCTGGGTAGTAGTTGATCACTTGACCAAAGTGACTCACTTTATCCCCATGAAAACTACTTATACGAGCGCGAAGTTGGCCAAGATATATATATATATATATATATATATATATATATATATATATATATATATGACCAGGATCGTATGTCTGCATGGGGTTCTGAGGACCATTGTCGTGGGTTTTTCACGATAGATGTCCTTGTGAAAGGACTTAGTCATGGAGCCATCGCTACGGGTTAGCTTAAAGGGGTTAAACCGGACAAGGGACACGGGGATTTTATACTAGTTCAACCCCTTCAATGAAGGTAAAAGCCTACGTCTAGTTGTGATTGGTATTGCTGGGGTTTCGATGACCAGGGAGCGAATCCGCTTTGCCTGGCTCTCGAGTTGTTGTCTGTTGTCCCCCAAACCACTGCCGGGTCGTCCCTTTATATACATAGGTCGACGCCCGCCGGTTTACAGAGTCTCGAGGTCAGATCATAAACGTGTCCAGCTCGGTCTCTATTCCTTCTAACTTACAATACAAGTTACATGAAAGAGTCGGTTTACATCTACAGGCCTTAACTCGCCCTTGGGCCTTGGGCCTTCGTAAAGCGCCACCATCCTCACGTCTTCATGGGCTTCTATATTCATGAAGTTAACTCGGCCACTCCTAGCCGGTTTACCTCCAATAGTCATATCCCCAACATTAGGCCCTAGATTTATTTGAACTTGTTCATGTCAATCTTCAATACTTAGAAAAATTCTTGCCCTGGCACCTTCGTATAGATCTGGCAAACCGCCATGATGTCATCCTTTAGATCCGTAGTAAACCGCCATGACGTCATCTATTCGTTGAAGCCGAAGATACCCTTCATTAATGAATATCCGACCATCGAGGCAACACCCTTATTAACTATCCATTTTAATCTCCTTGATTCATGCACTGGTCGCTTATCACTTTGCCTTATAAATAGGACCAAGGGCCATTCCCTTTTCCCCCTTCGTCTCCTTCGCCTCTTCTTCCTCCTTGCGACTCCTCTGCAACTGAGCGCTGCCGCTGTCGCCGAGCTTTGTCTCCGCCTCTCCGTTGGCCGCTGCATCAACCTGGTTGCACCAGAAAACCGCGGCGTACCTCCGCTGCTTCAACAGCCGCCGTAAGTCCTTTTCCTTTTTTCCTTTGTAGATCCGCCTAGGGTTTCCTTGTTCATCGGAGTTCATCGAGGCTCCGGCAATGTTCTTCCCTGTTTCTCCTTAGTCCATGGATAAAAACCTCAAACTTGATGTATTCCACGTAATGGCTCATCTTTTGTTACCACAACAAACCCTTATGCGCATAAAAACTGACCTGGTCCTTTGTGAACCGCTTCGGGACCAACCTTTTTAGGTTTAAATCTGTTTGCTTTCCTGTCTTACGGTAGATCCAAAATTTCCATGCAACCTTGTGAAACCTATTTTACCTTACTTAGTCGTACTTACCTTAGATCTGTATCCTCTTTATCACATAGGCGGTTTACCTTTGTAGAAAGCGATCTATCACATACCATTAGTCCCCTTGTAAACTGGCAATTCCTTTATCTCCGTTGTCATTTATTATTGTATCAGCCTTCGGTTTACGAAATTGACATACTTGGGTTTCTTTATCCCATTGCACCTTATGCACCACCATGAATGAATTGTTAAACCGGCACTTCTTTTCAGCTTTTCACTTGCAATGGCCAAGCAGTTTTATGCCTGCAACTGGGCTCCCTCCCGGGTTACCGAAGAACAGCTTAGTGGAATGGTCAAAATTGGTACCTTACCAAAAAGGAGAGAGATCAGATGGCGAGTTCCTGGACCGGAGAACCCTCCTACTCCCAAGCAGGGTGAAGCAGTGGTATTTGTTGATGACATAGGCCGTGGCTTCAAACTGCCCGGGTCAAAGTTTTTCCGGGGTGTGCTTGCCAGTTTTCAGCTCCACCCTCAAGATATTGGACCCAACTCGGTATCCAATATATGCAACTTCCAAGTCTTCTGTGAAGTGTACTTACAAGAAGAGCCAATGATTGAGTTGTTCCGAGACTTCTTTCATCTAAACCGGCATACTGAATTCGTAGACGGTCCCAACACTGAACTTGGCGGCGTCTCCATTCAGAAAAGAAAAGAAGTTGAATTTCCTCATTCTAAGCTGCACAGTCACCCCAAAGACTGGAACCAAACTTGGTTCTATTGTAAAGACACCTCTCCTGAAGATGAGAACCCTCTGCCTGGTTACCGTGCTCACCGGCTCACCAACACTCATCCACTGCCGCAACGTCTAAGTTCCCAGGAACGGGCCTCATATGCCCCTCAACTCGCCAAGATTCGAGCCTTTATGGCCAACGGTTTATCAGGTGTCGACTTTGTTCGTTGCTGGACATCATGGAGCATCCTGCCATTGAGTCGCCGCACCGGTTTAATGTGCGAATATACTGACAACGTAGAAGACTCCCAACACCATATCAACATTCAGCTAACAGACGAAGAAGTAACAGAGTCTGTCAAAAAGATATTGAATGAATCGGAAGCTGTCTGTCGCCAAACCGGATTAAACCCCTTTTATACTAAAAACAAACCGCCTGCTGTAAGTATTATCTTCCACTTTTCACTTGTTATCCTTGTACTGTATAAGCTTTGAATATCCTTTGCCCCTCTTTTAAATAGGGTGATGATCCGTTCTGGAAAAGGAAGCCTCAAGAGAAAGCGGCAAAGCCTTCCCGTCCTAAAACAAAAGTCGTCAAGAAAACCTTAAAGCGGAAGGCAGCTGAACGCATCAGCATGGAACTGGATGACGACCCGGATGAACCGGAAGTTGAGGTAGAACTTGATTCACTTGGTTCCCTTTTCATGCATTTCATTGACAATGATACTTATCAGGAGGACATGGAGGGCAGCCAGGCTGACGATGTAGAGGTAATTACCCTTTCTTCCAGTTCAGACTCTATGCCAACACAAAAAAATCCATCAAGCAGTCCAGAAAGTAAGCTTTTCTCATCCTCTTGCTCATTTGGACCCAACATTTATTTTGAAGACGCAGCAGCACGAGGCTCGCCGCACCACACGGCATAGCGGCCAAAAGGTCACGTTCGCCAGTTTACCTGACACCCCGGTTCGAAAGCGCCGATCTGAGGTCTCACCCACTTCTGACAATTCTTATCCCAAGGCAGGTTATTTCCGACAACCTCTTAATCCGTCCAATTCAAATTATCAGGTGACACCTCCCTCATCCTCTGGCGAGTCAACAGCTACCCAACTTCCTCCTCTCAAAACAGTAGCTCGGTAAGTACTTGAACCCCTTCTTTGAATGTTTCCATACTTTGTATACTATGCTTAACTTTCGCATCTTTTTCTGTTTTTAGAGCCAAAGCCAGACCCGGCAAAAAGGCTCGGGTGAATGATACGTCTCTGTCGTATCTACTTTTCCAAACGCTTTTGCCCTTGTTTTGGACTCTAACTTGCATGATTTGAATGGAACTATCCCGGACTGACGCTGTTTTCAGCAGAATTACCATGGTGTTATTTATGTGCAGAAACAAAAGTTCTCGGAATGACCTGAAACTTCACGGAACAACTTTTCAGAAATAATAAAAAATCCTTGCAAAAGATGAAGGCCAGGGGGCCCACCACCTGTCCACGAGGGTGGGGGGCGCGCCCCCCTACCTCGTGGGCCCCCTGGAGCTCCTCCGACCTCAACTCCAACTCTATATATTTGGTTTCGGGGAGAAAAAAAATCAGAGAGAAGGATTCATCGCGTTTTACGACACGGAGCCGCCGTCAAGCCCTAAAACCTCTCAGGAGGGCTGATCTGGAGTCCGTTCGGGGCTCCGGAGAGGGGAATCCGTCGCCATCGTCATCATCAACCATCCTCCATCACCAATTTCATGATGCTCACCGCCGTGCATGAGTAATTCCTTTGTAGGCTTGCTGGACGGTGATGGGTTGGATGGGATCTATCATGTAATCGAGTTAGTTTTGTTAGGGTTTGATCCCTAGTATCCACTATGTTCTGAGATTGATGTTGCTATGACTTTGCTATGCTTAATGCTTGTCACTAGGGCCCGAGTGCCATGATTTCAGATCTGAACCTATTATGTTTTCATCAATATATGAGAGTTCTTGATCCTATCTTGCAAGTCTATAGTCACCTATTATGTGTTATGATCCGTTAACCCCGAAGTGACAATAATCGGGATACTTACCGGTGATGACCGTAGTTTGAGGAGTTCATGTATTCACTATGTGTTAATGCTTTGTTCCGGTACTCTATTAAAAGGAGGCCTTAATATCCCTTAGTTTTCATTAGGACCCCGCTGCCACGGGAGGGTAGGACAAAAGATGTCATGCAAGTTCTTTTCCATAAGCACGTATGACTATATTCGGAATACATGCCTACATTACATTGATGAATTGGAGCTAGTTTTGTGTCACCCTAGGTTATGATTGTTACATGATGAACCGCATCTGGCATAATTCTCCATCACCGATCCATTGCCTACGAGCTTTCCATATATTGTTCTTCGCTCATTTACTTTTCCGTTGCTATTGCTATCATCACTACAAAATACCAAAAACATTACTTTTGCTACTGTTACCTTTTGCTACCGTTACCACTACTATCATATTACTTTGCTACTAAATACTTTGCTATAGATATTAAGTTCCGGGTGTGGTTGAATTGACAACTCAGTTGCTAATACTTGAGAATATTCTTTGGCTCCCCTTGTGTCGAATCAATAAATTTGGTTTGAATACTCTACCATTGAAAACTGTTGCAATCCCCTATACTTGTGGGTTATCAAGACTATTTTCTGGCACCGTTGTCGGGGAGCATAGCTCTATTCTTTGAGTCACTTGGGATTTATATCTGCTTATCATTATGAAGAACTTGAGAGATCCAAAAACCAAGGTTTATCCCTCAACTACGAGGGGAGGTAAGGAACTGCCATCTAGCTCTGCACTTGATTCACCTTCTGTTTTGAGTAAGCTTGCGACACCTAAACCTGCTTCTGCTATTCGTTCTGATATGTCGCATGTTATTGATGATGCCACTTCTGCTATACATGATACTTATGATGAAACTACTTCTATGCTTGATACTACTGTGCCACTTGGTGAATTTCTTGATGAACAACTTGCTAGGGTTAGAGAGAATGAAAATATTGCATACGATAATATTGATGAAAGTGATGATGAAGACTTGCCCGTTATTCCTAAGGGTTATGTTTTTGATAAAGAAGCTTCTTTAGCTATTTTAGCTTGCAAAGATAGATACGAGCTCAAGAGGTTATTAGCTAAATGGAAGCAGAAATCTCTTAATGCTAGAATGAAACTTGACCCTGCTTTTGCTACTTCACCTATCTGTGTTACTGATAAGGATTATGAATTCTCTGTTGATCCTGATATAATTACATTGGTTGAATCTGATCCTTTTCATGGCTATGAATCTGAAACTGTTGTGGCACATCTTACTAAATTAAATGATATAGCCACCTGATGTCTACTACACAACCTTCTTCTTGTAGACGTTGTTGGGCCTCCAAGTGCAGAGGTTTGTAGGACAGTAGGAAATTTCCCTCAAGTGGATGACCCAAGGTTTATCAATCCGTAGGAGGCGTAGGATGAAGATGGTCTCTCTCAAGCAACCCTGCAACCAAATAACAAAGAGTCTCTTGTGCCCCCAACACACCCAATACAATGGTAAATTGTATAGGCGCACTAGTTCGACGAATAGATGGTGATACAAGTGGTATATGGATGTTAGATAATAGTTTGTGTAATCTGAAAATATAAAAACAGCAAGGTAACTAATGATAAAAGTGAGCACAAACAGTATTGCATCATATAACTATAGTTCATACTTGGTTGAAACAAGGCCTAGAGTTCATACTTTCACTAGTGCAAGTTCCCTCAACAATAATAACATAATTGGATCATATAACTATCCCTCAACATGCAACAAAGAGTCACTCCAAAGTCACTAATAGCGGAGAACAAACGAAGAGATTATGGTAGGGTACGAAACCACCTCAAAGTTATTCTTTCCAATCAATCTGTTGGGCTATTCCTATAAGTGTCACAAACAACCCTAGAGTTCGTACTAGAATAACACCTTAAGACACAAATCAACCCAAACCCTAATGTCACCTAGATACTCCAATGTCACCTCAAGTATCCGTGGGTATGATTATACAATATGCATCACACAATCTCAGATTCATCTATTCAACCAACACACAGAACCTCAAAGAGTGCCCCAAAGTTTCAACCGGAGAATCACGATGAAAACGTGTGCCAACCCCTATGCATAGGTTCATGGGCGGAACCCGCAAGTTGATCACCAAAACATACATCAAGTGAATCACGTGGTATCCCATTGTCACCACAGATACGCATGGCAAGACACACATCAAGTGTTCTTAAATCTTTAAAGACTCAATCCGATAAGATAACTTCAAAGGGAAAACTCAATCCATTACAAGAGAGTAGAGGGGGGAGAAAACATCATAAGATCCAACTATAATAGCAAAGCTCGCGATACATCAAGATCGTATCACCTCAAGAACACGAGAGAGAGAGATCAAACACATAGCTACTGGTACATACCCTCAGCCCCGAGGGAGAACTACTCCCTCCTCATCATGGAGAGCACCGAGATGATGAAGATGTCCACCAGAGAGGGATTGCCCCCTCTGGCAGGGTGCCGGAACGGGTCTAGAGTGGCTTTCGGTGGCTACGGAGGCTTCTGGCGGTGGAACTCCCGACCTATTGTGCTCCCTGATCGTTTTAGGGTATATGGAGATACATAGGCGGAAGGAGTACGTCAGGGGGCATGAGGGCCCCACGAGGGTGGAGGGCGCGCCCAGGGTGGGTGGGCGCGCCCCCTGCCTCGTGGCTTCCTCGTTGCTTCCCTTACGTGGACTCCAAGTCTCCCGGGTTGCTTTCCTTCCAAAAATAAGTTCCGTGAAGTTTCAGGTTAATTGGACTCCATTTGATTTTCCTTTTCTGCGATACTCTAAAACAAGGAAAAAACAGAAACTGGCACTGGGCTCTGGGTTAATAGGTTAGTCCCAAAAATCATATAAAATGGCATATAAATGCATATAAAACATCCAAGGTTGATAATATAATAGCATGGAACAATAAAAAATTATAGATACGTTGGAGATGTATCAGCATCCCCAAGCTTAATTCCTGCTCGTCCTCGAGTAGGTAAATGATAAAAACAGAATTTTTGATGTAGAATGCTACCTAACATATTCATCATGTATTTCTCTTTAATGTAGCAAGAATATTCAGATCCATAAGGTTCAAGACAAAAGTTCATATTGACATAAAAATAATAATACTTCAAGCATACTAACTAAACAATCATATCTTCTCAAAATAACATGGCCAAAGAAAGTTCATCCCTACAAAATCATATAGTTTGGTCATGCTCCATTTTCATCACACAAGAATGCTCTCATCATGCACAACCCCGATGACAAGCCAAGCAATTGTTTCATACTTTAGTAATCTCAAACCTATAAACTTTCACGCAATATATGAGTGCGAGCCATGGACATAGCACTATGGGTGGAATAGAATATGATGATGGGGGTTATGTGGAGAAGATAAAAAGGAGAAACTCAATGAGGCTAATCAATGAGCTATGGAGATGCCCATCGATTGATGTTAATGCAAGGAGTAGGGATTGCCATGCGATGGATGCACTAGAGCTATAAATGTATGAACGCTCAACAAAAGAAACTAAGTGGGTGTGCATCCAACTTGCTTGCTCACGAAGACCTAGGGCACTTGAGGAGGCCCATTGTTGGAATATACAAGCCAAGTTCTATAATGAAAAATTCCCACTAGTATATGAAAGTGACAAAACAAGAGACTCTCTATCATGAGGATTATGGTGCTACTTTGAAGCACAAGTGTGGCAAAGGATAGTAGCATTGCCCCTTCTCTCTTTTTCTCTCATCATTTTTTGGGCCTTCTCTTTTTTTAATGGCCTTTCTCTTTTTTTGGGCCTTCTCTTTTTATGGCCTTTCTCTTTTTTTATTCCTCACTAGGGACAATGCTCTAGAAAATGATGATCATCACACTTCTATTTATTTACAACTCAATGATTACAACTCAATACTTAGAACAAGATATGACTCTAAATGAATGCCTCCGGCGGTGTACCGGGATTGCGATGAATCAAGTGTGACATGTATGAAAAATTATGAATGGTGGCTTTGCCACAAATACGATGTCAAATACATGATGATGCTAAGCAATATGAAAATGATGAACGTGTCATGATAAACGGAATGGTGGAAAGTTCCATGGCAATACACTACAAAAAAAAGACACATCCGTGACATTTCGGGCTGAACGAATTTTTTTTCTGTCATACATATGACACTTCTATGACGATAATTGTGACAAAATCTGGTATCATCATAGATGTGGTGGGCTCCTACTTCTATGACAAAAAATCATGACGGAAAATGGGCTTTTCGTCTTGGGCGGTCCGAAGACGTAGCTGCATGACATTCTTTGGGCCGTCCATGATGGAAAAAACCATGGTAGAAGCGAGGGGGAGGAAAATTTCAGGGAGTTCCCGGTTACGGTGGGAGGTCGGGGGCCGAGCGATGCGCGTTTCTCTCGTACATGTAGCGCATGTGTGCGAGGCGTTGGCTCTAACTGAACCCGAGCGAGGCGTTGGGCTCTAACTGAACCCGAGCGATTGCACTGCAGGCTACGCATTACTGTACCCGAGCGATCGATCAATGACTGTTAACTGAACCCGATCGAGCGATTCCTTCGCTACTGCTGCTAACTGAAGCCGATCGATGCTGCCTCTAGGATGAACAGTGAGCGTTGCGGGGGGGTTTGGATGAACAGTGAGTGGTGGCGTTGCCTCTGGATGAACAGGACCCCATGATGTGGTGGAGGGCTGGATGAATAGTAGACGGTGGAGGGGTGCCCATGGAGGGGTGGTTGAATAGGACCCCGTGGTGTGGAGGGCTGGATGAATAGTAGACGGTGGAGGGGTGCCCGTGGAGGGGTGGTTGAACAGGACCCCGTGGTGTGGAGGGCTGGATGAACAGTAGACGGTGGAGGGGTGGTTGAACAATAGCCGGTGGAGTAGCGCGCGGTGGAGGCTGGATGAACAGGAGCCCGTGGAGGCTGGAGGAGGTCGATGGTAGCCCGTGGAGGCTGGAGGAGGTCGACGGTGGAGATGAACAGTATCCCGTGGAGTCCCGTTTTGCGGTACGCCACACCCCTCTCGATGAACAGGACCCCCGTTTCGACCGTAGGAGGTCCGTTTCGTCTGTTTTGTGGTACGCCACACCCCTCCCGATCAACAGGACCCCCGTTTCGACCATAGGAGGTCTGTTTCCTTCGTTTTGCGGTACGCCACACCCCTCCCGATCAACAGGACCCCCTTTTCGACCGTAGGAGGTCCGTTTCCTCCGTTTTGCGGTACGCTAGACCCCTCCCGATCAACAGGACCCCGTTCCGAACGTAGGAGGTCCGTTTCCTCCGTTGTGCGGTATGCCAGGCCTCGTTTCCATCGCCCGTTCCGTCCAAGCCCTCCCGATGAACACGACCACGCATTCCGTTCCGACCAGCCGGTTGGCTCCCACGCGTTCCGTTGCCTCCCGATGAACACGACGCATTCCGTTGCCTCCCCATGAACAGGACGCATTCCGTTGCCTCCCCATGAACACGACGCATTCCGTTGCCCCCCCATGAACACGACGACGATGCTGTTTCTCCGCTCCGACCCAGCCATGTACACGAGCCCTGGCCGTACGTATGCGCGAGTAGGCGTTCGAGACCCCGCCAGTATGTACACATACATGGCCGTATTTTCTTTCTTGCACCCTGGCCGGTATACGTACGTGTACATGCTACGTGCGCGCCTCTACTACGACACATACGCGCCTCTACTACGACACGTGCGCGCCTCTACATCCACCAGTATATATGTACGTACACGTTCGCGACCAGAATGACAACGCTACGTACGCTTCGACCAGGTGGGTCCCGACTGTCAGGCACTTCCTTGCCTGCGAAGATGTAGTTGGTGGGTCCCAGCAGTCAGCGGGCGAATCGTTTTTTTGCCCGGACGCACTTCCTTGTGTGCGAAGATGTAGCTGGTGGGTCCCAGCAGTCAGGGGTAAACCTTTTTTTCACGAAATACGGTGGCCCGTCCGGTGGGTCCCCGTTGTCAGGTGGAGGAATAATTATTTTGCACGTAATAAGGAGGCATTTCCTTGCTGCGGCCGTGGACCCAACTGTCAGCCTCTCTGTCGATGTCAAAACCGGCGGATCTCGGGTAGGGGGTCCCGAACTGTGCGTCTAGGCGGATGGTAACAGGAGGCAGGGGACACGACGTTTTACCCAGGTTCGGACCCTCTTGATGGAGGTAAAACCCTATGTCCTGCTCGATTTATTCTTGATGATATGGGTATTACAAGAGTTGATCTACCACGAGATCTGAGAGGCTAAACCCTAGAAGCTAGCCTATGGTATGATTGTTGTTGTCCTACGGACTAAACCCTCCGGTTTATATAGACACCGGAGAGGGTTAGGGTTACACAAGGTCGGTTACAAAGGAGGAAATATCCATATCCGTATTGCCTAGCTTGCCTTCCACGCCAAGTAGAGTCCCATCCGGACACAAGACGAAGTCTTCAATTTAGTATCTTCATAGTCCAATAGTCCGGCCGAAGGATAGAGTCCGGCTGTCCGGAGACCCCCTAATCCCGGACTCCCTCAGTAGCCCCTGAACCAGGCTTCAATGACGACGAGTCCGGCGCGCAGTATTGTCTTCGGCATTGCAAGGCGGGTTCCTCCTTCGAATACATCATGGAAGAATTTGAATACAAGGATAGTGTCCAACCCTGCAAAATAATTTCCACATACCACCGTAGAGAGAATAATATTTCCACAAATCTAATCTGCCGACACGTTTTGGCAACGTAACATTATGCCATAGCCCGGTGATTATTCGAACCGTTTCCTTTGACAAGCCCCGCTCATAACGCGAGGCAGTTTCTTGACACATCTTGTCAAAGCAGAGATCATGTTCCCCTTATTACGGGATTTTCATCAATACGGGCGTGGGTAACCCAACCGCGCCATCGATTACGGTGCTTGGGGGGTAAGCGAGTTTTACTAGGCTAGTGGGGGCGCATAGTTTTGGCCGCCCTTATAAAGGGATAAGGTTTAACCTTTCTCTACCCACGCCTTCTTCCTCCTTGCCCATCCATTCTTACGCACTCGAGCCCCAACGCCCAAGTCCACATCTTTCTCCTCAACCTCCTCCAAACATGTCCGGAGCGGGAGGCAAGTGGATGGCTTCCTCCGTTACGGAGGAACACATCAAAAAGCTGCGCGGAGCCGGATACTTAGCCGCGAATATCGCGCATCGGCTGCCCGCTGCGGGGCAGATCGTCCCTACCCCAGAACCCCATGAGAGGGTAGTTTTCCTCCACCACTTCCTCCACGGACTGGGGTTTCCCCTTCATCCATTCATCTGCGGTCTCATGTTCTACTACGGGCTAGACTTCCATGATCTGGCCCCGAACTTCATCCTCAACATTTCGGCGTTCATCGTCGTCTGTGAGGCTTTCCTCCGCATCCGCCCCCACTTCGGCCTATGGCTAAAGACCTTCAATATCAAGCCGAAGGTGGTGGGGGCCAACAAGCAGAATGCGGCGGAGCCATGGTGGGCAAGATGCCCAATGTTATATGGCTTGAAGGCTCCTTCGTGGAGACCATAAAGGGGTGGCAATCGGCGTGGTTCTACATCACCGAGCCGCGCGGCACCAAATGGGTGGCTGCCCCCAAGTTTTGATCCGGATTCCCTACACGGCTCACTTCCTGGAAAGAGAAGGGCTTGTCGTGGGGTTCATCGGTAGAGCTGGACGGACTCCATAAATGTATCCTGAACATGACAAGCAAGAAGCTCAAGTTTGTCAACATAGTCCAGGTCATGCTTATCCGCCGGATCCTCCCGTGCCAACAACGGGACTTCAACTTGTGGGAGTTCGACCTGGCCGAGCACCAGACTCTGAGCGAGCTCTTCAACACGACGCACAAGGACGTCTGGAAGGTGCTGTTCAAGGGCGCTGAGGTCCCTCCCTCTCTCACAGAGGACCGCGGGCTAAGCGCGAAGCGCCGAGCACATTCGGTGAGTTCTATACATCCGGTAGGATATTTATTTTCCCTAGCTTAACCATGTGCGGGGTCTGATCTTCATGCATTTGACAAGACTGGGTGGAGACGTCGAGGCAGATTAACTGTCCGGCCCCTCTGCCCGAAGACACTGCGGACGCTCTCCTGACGGAGATGCTGACTCCGGCTCCTTACAAGGTGCCGGAGAAGACCAAGAAGGCCAAGGGAACCCGAAAGAGCTCCTGGCGCCAGGTGTTATCAGACTCATCGTCCGATAACTCCGAGACGCACTCCTCCCCCGAAGATGAGGAGGAAGATGAAGATGTTCCCCCTCCATTCGGGGGAGACAAGAAAAGGAAGGCCACCCCTATTGGGGGGGCCGAAGGGTCCAAGAAGGGAAGGAATCTCCTTCCGGACTACTCCACCACCGCTGCTGAAGGCGAAGACGAGTGGCTGCTCAGGGCCAAGCCCCTGGCGAAGTCGTAAGTATTCGGATACCAGAGTAACTCATAGCATTCCTTTGTCACACTGCTTCTCCTAACGCTGAATTATGATTGTGCAGACCGCCCCGAACCCGTATCGACGTATCCTCGTCGGACGGCTCCCTGGGCTTGTCGGATATGGATAGAGATCCACTTCCGACCGCCACCTCCCCTTGCCCTACGGACAACACCGAGGTGTTGTCTCAAGAGGCACTGGGTCGAGGGGAGACAATCCCGGAGGCGCCTCAAAGTAACCTTCCGGACTCCGGGAGCAGGGGGAGCAAAGCCCCCGAGGGCTCCGAGTTTGGCCCTCAGCCGAACACCGCGCCGGAACCTCCAGTGGTTCCGGACTCGGGCAGGCGACCTCCTTCCAAGAGGGGCAAGACGCCTGTGCCGGTGACCTCTGCCCATCCAGAGGCACCGGACAATCTGCTGGGCATTGACGAAGAGCACCGCACTATTATGAGTGCGGTGGTCCAGAAGGTTCAGTCCGCCAAGAGCGGACTGACTGAAGCCTGTGCCAGCCTTCTAACAGCCTTTGAGGTAAGTTTTTGAAATATAGGAGAAATATTACCGCATAGACAGTAGCCCCTGATGCTCTATTCGGTGTTCACAAAGAAAAGCTGAACAGAGGATCAAACAATATCACAGGAGTCTAATATAAGTATGTCTATATGCGTATACAGGCTTCGCTGCTGGCCTCTGCCGCACTGACTATGGAGGTTGCCGCACTGAAACAAGAGCTTAAAGGGTCCAAGGAAGAGCTCGGCCTTGCCAAGAGGCAGCTCGAGGAGAACAAAGGTAAGTAGTACCTAGTCTATGGATCTATATAAAAGGAAAGTGATTGCAAAATGACAGGATTATCGTAAATTTGCCAGGGGCCACGACCGAGGTGGTGACCCTGAAGCAAGCGCTGTCTGAGGCCGAAAACAAAGCGGCCAAGGAGCGCACCGAGCGGGAGAGGCATGAGGCACGGGTGGGCGAGGTGCAGCAAGAGCTCCACGCTCTCGTGACGAAGCACGAGGCACTGGAGCTTGACTTGAAGATGCAAGAGTCCGAGCTTGCCACGGCCCTTGAGGGTGCAAAGAGTGCCAAGGCCGAAGCCCAAAAGGCCCTCTAGGAGATTGATGCGATGAAGAAGATAGCGGCGAGTAAGGCATTCTATATGCAAAGTAAGCATGTGAAAGTAAATTACTTGTTACTTACCCGAATCCGGAGCTCTCCAAGAGCATTCACAGATTTGCCCCGCAGCGTGTCGGATGCCGCAAAATTTTACTGGGTCGAGGAGGGAAGCTCGACGGAGAAGTTGTTCTGGGCCCAGTATACTGGGACCGAACACCCAGTACCTATGAGCGACCAGCTAAAGCAGCTGGTCGAGCTACACAAGGCGGCCGAACAGGCCATGAAGGGCTTGATAGTCCGGATGTGGCCTGGCGACGCCCTTCCCAACACCTACTTCGGCTTGGTGAGGCGGCTTGTGGATGCCTGCCCACGGTTGGAAGTTATCAAGCGGTCCGTTTGCATCGAAGGTGCACGCCGGGCTTTCGCCCGTGTGAAGGTACAATGTGTTGGGGAACGTTGCAGAAAAAACAAAAATTTTCCTACTCGTTTCACCAAGATCATCTAGGAGTTCATCTAGCAACGAGTCATCTAATGCATCTACATACCAGATTGCGCACGGAAGCGTTCAAAAGAACGGTGATGATGTAGTCGTACTCGACGTGATCCAAATCACCGATGACCAGCGCCGAACGGACGGCACCTCCGCGTTCAACACACGTACGGGACGGGAGACGTCTCCTCCTTCTTGATCCAGCAAGGGGGGGAGGAGAGGTTGGTGAAGATCCAGCAGCACGACGGCGTGGTGGTGGATGCAGGACGTCACAGAAGCAGGGCTTCGCCAAGACTACGAGGGAGAGACGTAACGGGGAGAGAGGGAGGCGCCAGGGGCTGGTGTGAAATCCCTCCTCTCCCCCCACTATATATAGCGGTGCCAGGGGGGGTTGGTGCGCAGCCTAGGAGATCTGATCTCCTAGGTGCGGCGGCCAGGGGAGGGTTTCCCTCCCCCCCAAGGCACCTCGGGGTGCCTTCCACCACTTGGACTCCTCCTTGGTGGAAACCCTAGGCGCATGGGCCTAGTAGGGCTGGTGCCCTTGGCCCATGTAGGCCAAGGCGCACCCCCTACAGCCCATGTGGCCCCCCGGGACAGGTGGCCCCACCCGGTGGGCCCACGGGACCCCTCCGGTGGTCCCGGTACAATACCGATAACCCCGAAACTTGTCCCGATGCCCGAAACAGCACTTCCTATATATAATTCTTTACCTCCGGACCATTCCGGAACTCCTCGTAACGTCCGGGATCTCATCCGGGACCCCGAACAACATTCGGGTTACTACATATACATATCTTCACAACCCTAGCGTCACCGAACCTTAAGTGTGTAGACCCTACGGGTTCGGGAGACAAGCAGACATGACCGAGACGACTCTCAGGTCAATAACCAACAGCGGGATCTGGATACCCATGTTGGCTCCCACATGCTCCATGACGATCTCATCGGATGAACCACGATGTCGAGGATTCAATCAACCCCGTATGCAATTCCCTTTGTCAATCGATATGTTACTTGCCCGAGATTCGATCGTCGGTATCCCAATACCTCGTTCAATCTCGTTACCGGCAAGTCACTTTACTCGTACCGTAATGCATGATCCCATGACCAGACACTTGGTCACTTTGAGCTCATTATGATGATGCATTACCGAGTGGGCCCAGCGATACCTCTCCGTCATACGGAGTGACAAATCCCAGTCTCGATCCATGTCACCCAACAGACACTTTCGGAGATACCCGTAGTCTACCTTTATAGTCACCCAGTTACGTTGTGACGTTTGGCATACCCAAAGCACTCCTAC
This sequence comes from Triticum urartu, assembly GCF_056163025.1. NCBI lineage: Eukaryota > Viridiplantae > Streptophyta > Magnoliopsida > Poales > Poaceae > Triticum > Triticum urartu. The sequence continues at coordinate 100,942,654 of NC_141877.1, forward strand.
GGTATCCGGGAGTTACACGATCTCATGGTCAAAGGAAAAGATACTTGACATTGGAAAACTCTAGCAAACGAACTATACGATCTTGTGCTATGTTTAGGATTGGGTCTTGTCCATCACATCATTCTCCTAATGATGTGATCTCGTTATCAGTGACATCCAATGTCCATAGTCAGGAAACCATGACTATCTGTTGATCAACGAGCTAGTCAACTAGAGGCTTACTAGGGACATGTTGGTGTCTATTATTCACACATGTATTACGATTTCCGGATAACACAATTATAGCATGAATAAAGACAATTATCATGAACAAGGAAATATAATAATAATGCTTTTATTATTGCCTCTAGGGCATATTTCCAACACAATGGGCCAAGCTGGACACCGTGAAGCTGATCAAGGAAGGGCCGCCGGAGGGCATGGAGCATCGCCACCCCGAGATGTACTATGAGGGTGTCCTGAAGGGCGCCCGTCTCGTAGCGGACGAGTGTACGAAAGATATAATATTTGAGTGAACTCGCTCGTGTAATCCTGTATTCATGAAAACTTGTTCATATGCGCTATGCAACGCTTGTTTGAATTGAAAATATTACCTTCTGTTCGGCTGTTTATCAGATCTGACAGATGGCTAGTCGTCGGCTTCTGCCCCCATGCCACGAGTGCTGGGGTGTTCGGGATAAACCTGAGCACTCTTGTTCCCATTTTTGGGTCCTTCGAGGGAGGTGCTCAGCACAACGAACAAGGCAATCGGACTATAATGCGTTATCACTCTCACTTAGCCATAGAATTCTATAATTTTAAAATTCGGCGAAGCCCCTAGTATTCGGAAGGCCGAATTTGGGGCGCGATACATGCCTTAAGCCGGACAGGGCCGACTCCTCGCTCTAAGTGGCATAAGTCTTTAAGGACTTGAAAACCTCTCGAACAGTGACCAGTCTCTCGCCTTATCATGACAGTCAGTTTTAGCTTTCTCTACCGAGGTGCTTAGCCCAGCAGAACCGGGGCACAATCGCAGTAGTTCTCCCAGTGCTACTTTAGCCGATATAGCGGAACGTAAGGTACCAAAACATGGGAGCCGGGCAAACCCAACTATTGACCCAAGACATGATTCGGAGCTGATGCATATAATGCTATAAGTTCGGGGTGCCGCACTGTCGAAAGTGTTTGGACTTCTCACGCCGTAATGTGGGGTATGCTTAAGCCCCTAGCGTATTGGCCGTACCAGAGTGTACGGGTGCTGGATGTCACGAATGAACATATATATATATATATATATATAAGAAGAATGCAATAAAAGCCTTAATGCAATGCATTGTTTATTAAAAAACATGCGTTAGAGCAGAATGATACAGGTAGTGCGATAAGCAAAAAGTAGGACTATGTCCCCTCCAAGGGCAAGCTGAGGAATAATATTAAAGCAAGTATTTCACTCGTTATCGTAATCCACCTGGGAGTTCCGTGGTGTGATGTAGCTTTCTGCCTCCTTGGTTGCTGCATCATGTGTTTGGCAATCATGCTGCCGGACATGGTTTCCAGAGATTAATGTTCTGAAAGAGAGAAAAATAACAAAGCGGGAAGCCCCTAGTGCGGTTTAAGCCGCGTCTTGGGGCGTGCCGTAGTCGTGCCCCCTTCCCCTCCTGTGCCCATGGTATTTTTAATGCGTAATTATGTACGCGTGGCACGGGTTTCGCCGTTTGGCTGGGACCGGGGTGGGGGATGCATTACTATGCGAGCTCGGAACGTGCCAGGCGGCCTAGTTGTCGATTACTCCGGGCGCGCTTGAAGTTGTCTCGGTCCTTAATCGCCGAACTAGTGGGTTGCCTTAAGAGGCTGCTTTGTGCTTCTACTGCGAGGGCGGCAGTGTGCTCCTCCGTTCGGAGAGAGCGCTCTGTGTTTCCATTAACTATAATGACCCCCCAAGGTCCTGGCATCTTGAGCTTGAGGTATGCATAATGCGGTACCGCATTGAATCTCACAATTGCGGTTCGCCCAAGCAGTGCATGATAGCCACTGCGGAACGGGACTATATCGAAGATTAACTCTTCGCTTCGGAAGTTATCCGGGGATCCGTAGACCACTTCCAGTGTGACTAAGCCTGTGCAATGGGCCTCTACACCTGGTATGATGCCTTTAAAGGTCGTTTTTGTGGGTTTGATCCTTGAGGGGTCTATACCCATTTTGCGCACTGTGTCCTGGTAAAGCAGGTTCAGGCTGCTGCCGCCATCCATAAGGACTTGAGTGAGGTGAAATCTATCAATGATTGGGTCTAGGACCAGTGCGGCGAATCCACCATGACGGATACTAATGGGGTGGTCCCTGCGATCGAAGGTGATCGGACAGGAGGACCATGGGTTGAACTTTGGGGCGACTGGCTCCAACACATATACGTCCCTGAGCGCATGCTTCCGCTCCCTCTTGGGGATGTGGGTTGCGTATATCATGTTCACCGTCCGCACTTGTGGGGGGGACCTCTTCTGTCCTCCGGTGTTCGGCTGCCGGGGCTCTTCCTCGTCATCGCTATGTGGCCCCTTATCTTCGTTTTCGGCATTTAACTTGCCGGCCTGCTTGAATACCCAACAATCCCTATTGGTGTGGTTGGCTGGCTTGTCGGGGGTGCCGTCTATTTGACACAAGCGATCGAGTATGCGGTCCAAACTGGACGGGCCCGGAGTGCTTCTTTTAAATGCCTTTTTCCGCTGACCGGGTTTAGAGCCTTTGAATCCGGCATTGACTGCCGTATCCTTGGTATTGTCGCTGTTAATGCGGCGCTTATGTTTGTTGCGACGTGACCTGCCATTGCCGTCCTTGGTATCCGAAGTACCACGGTTCTTTGATATGTTATTACTGCGAGCCAGCCAGCTGCCTTCTCCCGCACAAAAGCGGGTCATGAGTGTCGTGAGGGCTGCCATAGATTTCGGCTTTTCCTGACCAAGGTGCCGGGCTAGCCACTCGTCACGGATGTTGTGTTTAAAAGCTGCTAGGGGCTCTGCATTCGGACAGTCGACGATTTGATTTTTCTTTATTAGGAACCGTGTCCAGAATTGCCTGGCCGATTCCTCTGGCTGCTGAATTATATGGCTCAGGTCATCGGCGTCTGGTGGTCGTGCATAAGTGCCCTGAAAGTTGTCGAGGAATGCGGCTTCCAGATCTTCCCAACAGCCAATGGACTCTGCTGGCAAGCTGTTGAGCCAATGCCGAGCTGGTCCTTTAAGTTTGAGTGGGAGGTATTTGATTGCGTGTAGGTCATCACCGCGGGCCATGTGGATGTGCAGGAGGAAATCCTCGATCCATACCGCAAGATCTATCGTGCCGTCGTATGATTCTATGTTTACGGGTTTGAAACCCTCTGGGATTTGATGATCCATTACTTCATCTGTGAAGCATAAGGGGTGTGCAGCACCTCTGTACTGGGCTATATCGCGACGCAGCTCCAATGAGTCTTGCCCGCTGTGTTCGGCCTGGCCGGATTTACTTTTATTGTATCCGGCGTGACGTTTATCATCTAGCATAGTGGCGCACCCTCGTGGTCCGTAGATCGATCTTGCATGTTTTGCTTTGTCCTCCAATACGTCTCACAGGTCTGGCGTATTTCCCCATGCCTTTTTGTTTGAATGGCGTCGGGGTGTAGGCTGAGCTTTTGGCTGGAATGCCTCTCTATCGCGGCCACGAGGTGGCCGATCAGCCGCGTCATACGCTTCTTCCTCCAGTCGGGGTAGCAACCTGCATTTTGGGTAACTCTTGGAGGGGCGTTCGAGTTTATATTCCTCGGCCGCGAGGACTTCAGTCCATCTAACAGCTAGCAGATCTCGATCAGCTTGAAGCTGTTGCCGCTTTTTCTGAAGGCTATTTGCCGTGGCTATAAGCCGGCGCTTGAAGCGCCCTTGTTCGACGGGATCCTCTGGTACGACGAATTCGTCATCGTCGAGGCTTGCCTCGTCTTCGGAGGGGGGCATGTAATTATCATCCTCTGCCTCTCCATCTGCCGCTCTCTCTGGAGGGCTGGCCTCTCCATCCTCCTGTCCTAGATCATGCTGGAGGGGATTGTTGCCATTTTCGGCACTATCCGGAGTGTTATTATCTCCTGTGCCGGTATCACCACTTTTGCTTTGGCGGGACTTAGAGCGGCGCCGCTGACGTTGGCGCTTGGGTTGCTTCTTGGAAGGGTCATCCTCCGCTGTCTCGTCGCCATTGCCTTCTTTGGGTGTGTCCACCATGTATATATCGTATGATGAGGTGGCTGTCCAGTGCCCTGTGGGCAGTGGTTCCTCTTCGTCTCCCGCATCGTCGTCCATACTGTAGATGTCTTCGGAGTCGAAGTCGAGCATGTCGGTTAAGTCGTCGACAGTGGCTACTAAGTGGGTGGTGGGTGGGCAGCGAATTTCTTCGTCATCCGCATCCCAATCCTGCCGGACATAGTTCGGCCAGGATCCTCCTGACAAGGAGAGAGACCTTAATGAGTTCAGTATGTCGCCAAAAGGCGAGTGCTGAAAAATATCCGCAGAGGTAAACTCCATGATCGGCACACAATCAAATTCGCTAGGAGCGGGAGCAGGTGGTTCGGAGTCTGTGGCCGGAGAAGGATCCGGCAGTCTGACAACACGGCTCTCGTACAGGGTAAGGTCGATGTTTGGCTCGATCGCCGCTGAGGGTAAGGCCTCCGTGGCGGGGTCCATCCACCCGTCCATGGACGGTGCAACTGGCTCCGAATTGAGGGTCGGAGCGGCTGCCGGTGCGATCTCCTGAACACTGCCTGATGGTAGAGCTAAATCGTACTCATCGTGACACACAAGGCAGAGGCTCGAATCCGTCGAAGATCAAGTCTCCGCAGATATCGGCCGTGTAGTTTAAGCTTCCAAACCTAACCTGGTGGCCAGGGGCGTAACTTTCGATCTGCTCCAGATGGCCAAGCGAGTTGGCCCGTAGTGCGAAGCTGCCGAACACCAAGATCTGTCCGGGGAGAAAAGTCTCACCCTGGACTGCATCGCTATTGATGATCGTAGGAGCCATCAAGCCTAACGGCGACGACACAGAGGAACTCTCAATGAAAGCACCAATGTCGGTGTCAAAACCGGCAGATCTCGGGTAGGGGGTCCCAAACTGTGCGTCTAGGCGGATGGTAACAGGAGGCAGGGGACACGACGTTTTACCCAGGTTCGGGCCCTCTTGATGGAGGTAAAACCCTACGTCCTGCTCGATTTATTCTTGATGATATGGGTATTACAAGAGTTGATCTACCACGAGATCTAAGAGGCTAAACCCTAGAAGCTAGCCTATGGTATGATTGTTGTTGTCCTACGGACTAAACCCTCCGATTTATATAGACACCGGAGAGGTTTAGGGTTACACAAGGTCGGTTACAAAGGAGGAAATATCCATATCCGTATTGCCTAGCTTGCCTTCCACGCCAAGTAGAGTCCCATCCGGACACGAGACGAAATCTTCAATTTAGTATCTTCATAGTCCAATAGTTCGGCCGAAGGATAGAGTCCGGCTGTCCGGAGACCCCCTAATCCCGGACTCCCTCACTCTCCACGTATAGTCCACGTCTGATGGAAGCCGTTCCTTGACCACGTTGACCACACCGCGCCGAGAGCACCAGGGCGGTGGACGACGGCGAGGCCTAGGAAGGGGACGACGCGGAGCCGGGGAAGACACAGCAGTGGATGCCCACGCGTAGAGGAGTACGAGGGTTCACTGGTTCGCTGCGGTGTGAGGCTGCTGTCGCCGCAGAATAACAGGGATGTGTGGGTGAGTAGAGGGATGGCCTGGCCAGCGGTGGGAGTAGTAGGGGGCGGTGAGGCCTCCGCCGCATCGCAGCCGGCCATGGGAGGCAGGAGCATGAGGCACGACCGGCGCTGATTTGGGCGGCTGGAGCAAGAAGACCAGAGGTTGAAGAAGCACTATGGCCGTTGGATGGACATCATACGGTCACTGGAGCTAGAATCTTGCATATTGACTAAGTTGACAAAGCCCTCCATCCCTGTCAACTTAGTAGGCCCACAAGTCAGCCTGCCACTATACGGGGTCCCAGCTAAAAGGGGAAGTATTCATTTTTTTGTGCGTAATAAGGTGGCACTTCCTTGCGTGCGAAGATATAGCTGGTGGGTCTGAGCTGTCAGCGGCGGTAACGTTTTTTCGCGAAATATAGAGGCCCTTTCGGTGGGTCCCTGATGTCAGGTGGAGGAATCATTATTTTTCGTGTAATAAGGAGGCATTTCCTTGCGTGCGACCGTGGACCCAGCTGTCAGCCTCTCCATGTACATTCCACTTCAGATGCATGTCGGTCGTTGACCACGTTGACCAGGCCGCGCCGAGAGCACCAGGGCGGTGGATGACGGCGAGGCCTAGGAAGGGAACGACGTGGAGACAGGGAAGACTCGGTAGTTGTTTCCCACACGGAGGGGAGTACGACTGTACGAGGGTTTACTAGTTCGTCTGCCGTCGCCGGAGAATAACAACAGGTGTGGGTGAGTAGAGGGATGGCTAGGCTAGCGATGGGAGTACAGTGGGGCGGTGAGGCCTGCGCGGCAGCAGAGCCGGCCGTGGGCAGGAGGGAGCAGGCAGTCCTGCCGGCGCTTGTTTGAGCGGTTGGAGCAGGAAGAGCAGAGATTGAAGAAGCACGACGGCTGTTGGATGTCCATCCAACAGTCACTGCTTGTGCGTCAACCTTTTTATTTAGGAAAGCCTCAAATCTGTGGAAAATAGCATACAACCCATCTGCCATTATTTCTAATAATTTATAGCCCATTTGCTAATTCTTAAGGCTTTTTTGGAGCCCATATTCTTTTTGTTAGCATTACAGCCCATATTGTGGCCACGGTTAAAAAATCATAAGAAATTTTGCATATTTCGATGAGGTCCGAACTGTTTTTAATCCCGAAATTTCGACTCACATTCAAACTGATTTTAAAAATAGATGTATATCAATATAAAATCTAACAAATTTTCCATGCATAAAAATTAATGTAATTTAAAATCTCAAAATGAAAAAAATATATTTGAAACTAATTGCCGGTTTGATGTGTTTTAAAAATGTACATCCCATTTCTCATTACTGATAGGCCATTTTCTTGGCCAGCCGAATGAAGCTCTCCTCGTCTTGAAAGATTTGCAGCCCAACAGGCCTGACAAAGCGACTTACTTGGCAAATCACAAAAAAACTGGGCTGTGGTCGTGGACCCGGCTGTCAGTCCATTTGTTTTTTAGTCCATTTGGTGGGCTAGGTGAAACAATGATGTAGCATCTATGCAGCCCGTTTAAATCCCATTTGCATTTTTCTCAAAATCCACGGACTTGCTGGGCTGGGTGAAAATATCATGTTGGGCTAGACAGAGAAATGTTATAAAAACATAAACACATGATTGCATGTCAGTAAAATCTTTGCAAGCTTATGTACGCAATCACTAGGAGTTAACTTGCCAAGTTATATATAAACAATTATTATTATTATTTTGTAAGAACTTTCAACTTACCAAATAAAATATCATTTTAATTTGATGAGTTAATAGTACGTGGGGAATTAATATTTTTAGGCTAGACGTGGGGCAGTTGAGTTGGTTTTAGGGGAAAGTATTGGGAGAAAACTCAGTTTACATCGAAAAAGAAAGTGGGAGAAAATTCAGAGACCTACTGGGTCCACCTAAGGAGGGGAATATGTTGGGAGGAAGGAGATTCAAAGCACAGTTGCCGAGTGAACTAGTTTTTTTTACGAACAAGTGAACTAGTTTACATACATAAGCAAATAGCCACTAAAAAAAGCAATCAGGTTAATGGGTTCTTAAAATAAATATTTCGGACAAAACAGATAATTACGACACATAGGCTAATGCATGAAACACTCAGATGATAAAGGTGCTTATAAACAGATAAAGTACAACATCTAGACCTTCCTGGCACGCTTGATCATGACGCTGTGGCAGTCTGTGTACTCGTCGGTTACGGGAAGCAGACACGCCCTCATGTCCAAGATCTGCGTGTACATGTCATAGCATGTGTATGCGTCCTTGGCCGCGTAGGTTATGTAGGCTAGATTTGGAGGTACCTCCCACGTGTTCTGGTCGTCTTCTTTCATGTTGGCGTATGAGGGGTTGATGATGGTCTCAGCGAGGTCAACCACGGAGTCCTTCTCCTGCCCATTGCTGATGATCTTGTATTGCTTCTGGATGTCGATAAGCTTGTTGCACCAGATGGACGAATCGTCGCGTTCTTCCTTCTCTCCACCGTAGCGAAGGTGCAGTCACCGCTGCCGCTGAAACGAGCGAATGCTCCAGAACCTGGTGCAGCCATAGGACTGAGGCGAGGCAGAGCTTCACCGAGTCCGTATCATTGGTGTACATCACATTCAACTTGGTGCAGCCATATGACTGAACGACGAACTCAAAGGGGAACTCCTTGCTGAAGTCCATATCCAGCAGGCGACAACAGTAAGCTGAGTGTGTACAGGCAACAACAGTTACTACCCCTCCCTCGTCTGCTGCACGCCCAACAGAAGATGCACCCTCGGCCACACGTCGGTTCACGAACGGGTCTGTATTGGTACTGTAATAACAGGAGTTAGTGGTCACTTTACTTAAATTTAATTAGCTTTAATAGAAATTTATACTTAAATCAAGCAATGCATTCGCTCGTTCTATCAGTGCCACGGGATCAATATGCACAACAATTAGAATTATTATTCTCAGGACGCACATGATCAGCACATTTGTCGCACTTTCACAAAGATAATACTACCAAGTTTGAATTGTTTGTTATGGTTGTTGTCCTATGCATCATCATGCCGTGTTTCCTAGATTGCAAGATTCAGAACCAACAAATAATATCCAAATAATAAGTACAACAAAGATGCCTACACATCTCATTGATTCCCAGCTTGCAAGATTCAGAACCAATAAATAAGATTCAAATAATAAGTACAACAAAGATGCCTACACATCTCACTGATTCCCAGCTTGCAAGATTCAGAACCAACCCATTAGAGCCTTTTGATAAAGTGAATATCGGGATTAAATCTATCTTGGCTAGCCATGTCATACAATCGAAGAACTTGGCAAATGCTCTTTACCATCACAACTTCTGTAGTTGAGTATTCCTGTTTTCACAACATGTTTGCACAACATAAACAAGGAGACAGGAGAGCATGATTTCGCTTTAATAGCGGCCTCCTTGAACTCAACCTCCAGCTCTACTTGGATGAGGTCTGCCTGGAGTTCCATGATTCAATTCATGCGCCTTTTTCTGCAGTTCACCTGAAATGAAGCAAAGATTGCATCATTCAGCTAGCAAGAAGTACTTGCTCTTGTGAGCTGGCAGGTTCTTCTTTAGTAGTTGCACTAAAATTGAGGAACATTAAGGTTGGCTGTCCGGCTCATATAAGGTGCAGCTATAATTTTCTTATCCTTTTGTGCAGATCCACTAAAATAAAGTGCCATTGTGGTGACAGTGACGGCTCCATCTTGTAAAGGCTAATAAAATGTTGCACGAGATTACCAGCAGAACTTGACGGAGATTTTGGAAACTCCAATCACCATTTTGTGCAGTTCCACCAAAATTGAGAGATGTTGCCCACGTGACATTTTAGTTGAACTGCACAAGACACTCATTCCAAAAAAAAGTGTTTTGTGTAGTTCACCAAAAGGTCACAATAGCAACAAGGTGAAATGGATATCCCTATCTGCACAAAAAGATAGAAAGTAAACAGTTGCTGGTCAATAAGAATATACGGAACATATACAAAATGAAAAGAAGCATCTTAATTATGTTCATGGCAATCACGCAAGGACAGTAGAAATTTTAAAACGTCAGCAATGCTTCATGTTACCAGAAGCATTACGATCAACAATGAGATTCCTCAAATATGGGATTACTTTAATGGTGGCATTGCTTGTTTACCAGACACTTTAAATCAACAACAGCTAAAGAGTTGGTTTAAGGGCATGGGACCATGGGGACACCAGGACACTCAGTAGTGTAAAGGAGCAACTTACTTATCATACTGGGGAAAACAGCAGGAGTGCCATTGTACTATGTGAGGGCAGCAAATCTAATCCCTGGAGACCTTGTACTATGTGAGGGCAGCAAATCTAATCCTGGAGACCTTTTACTATGTGAGGGCAGCAAATCTAACCCTGGAGACCTTTTACTATGTGAGGGCAGCAAATCTAATCCTGAGACCTTTTACTATGTGAGGGGAGCAAATCTAATCCTAGAGACCTTTTACTATGTGATGGCAGCAAATCTAATCCTGGACATACTCTGTTGACTTGTCCACCAGCCGCCACTTTCTATCCTTTTTTCAACCAATAATAGATCTGTTCCTTATCTAGTTTGTACTGCGTTTTCCCATTATTTCCCTTTTCAACCAAGAGACCGGTTGGGTATCCGGTCTCTACTACTTTCACCATATTATTTCCTCTTTGAATCAAGTCCTAGATTCATGCTACAACTTTCCCCCCTTTCTTCGTTGTTTGAACAAAGCCCTAGATTCTAATGCATGAAGTAGCTTTACCTCTAATAATACGAAAAATTTCGGTGGCTTTGGAAGAGCTGATGGGAGTAGAAAAAGATGCACATGTAGACACGTGGGGAGCTGGGGCAGTAGAGCAAGGCCGCTTTCGAAGAACTTATACCTGAGGGTCACCGGGATGTCGGTGGCGGCAGGTCGGATCTGCGGACAATACGGCAGGGAGGAAGAAGGGTCGGAGGACCTCCTGAGCCGGCCATGTGTCAGAGAGAACGACACGGGCAGAGGATCGGGCCCCTCCGGCAGCTGTGGGTTTCCTCCCTTGGCGGCGATGACCGCGTGAACGATGCACCTTTTAGTCCTCTACACACACCGGCCGAAGGGATCCGGCCGGATCTGTGACCAGCGGTGAGCAGAGAGAAAATGTCGCTACCGCTGTCTTGTTTATATCTGGAGAGGATGAGAGAAAGAAGAGAGCAACCCTAGTAAAGCAAGCGCTCAGGCCCCTACGTCCATATATAGTGGAGTGATTATCTTTTTTCTGTCCACAACAAGCGTTTCAATTTGTGTATGTGGCATTAAAGAAAAGAAACTCTCTATTTAAGGTGACTATTGTACGACTCCTACTTACTACTAGTAGTACTACAGTATTGTTCACTTGTGCTCCCCGCCCCTCCATTCATTGAACAACCCCACGGGTGAATAAACATATAGTAAGTACTGTATTTATATAGAACGAACAAGCTCGAACTATTTTCGCGTAGTTAAAAGTTGATGGCGGGGCTTTTCCGGGCAGTACGCGCGGCAGTTTTCGAGTAGGGCCAGAAGACTATTTTATTTTTTTAAAAAAACTTCGAGACGGCCACATAACATGGAGCCGACCCCAACAATTTTAAGCTTACAGGCACGGTACACGCTATCCTAGACTACTCTACACATGAAACTGCCACACGAGCGTTCGGGCTATGCTTGGCTCTTCGCCTCTTCGGGAAGTCGAACAATGATGGAATACTACTACACTAGAGGAGTACTACAGTACGCTTCTGGCCATCTGACACCGATTGAACTGCTGCATGTCCACCGCGTGCGGGAGGGAGAGCGTGTAGCGAAAGCTTCTCCTAGTCTTGCAAGCCACCACGCTCATGGGAGAGGGAGGGACGCTCCTGCCTTTGCATGTATGACAGGTGGGCCCTACAGGTGTGTGGCCAACCTATCATACAGCCAAAGGCAGGTGCAGTTAAGTCCGCGAGGGAGAGGATAATCAAACTTCTCCTTGATGTACGAGTTGACGCGACACATCAAAGCACTGCACTCGATATATTTCAATAATTTGTGTGTGTGACTCCCAGATGTAGAGGCCGGGTGTCATCATCCTCCTTTTCGAGAAAAAAACAGACGCGTGTGTGAGAGGACGAGTGTGTGCATGCACCTCTTCTCTTCCTGTATAACGTACTACTAAACTCAGAGTACAAGTTTTTGTGGGTGGCACGATGGTGCGTGCAGAAGTCCTGAGATAGGTTTAATGCATTAATTACAATGCATGCATGCATAAAGTACATGCATTGGTCAATTTTCTCTTAATACATGCATGCAATGATTTAATGCACCTTGGAATCTGAACATGTGTTGGGGAACAACCAAATTGAGCCTTATAAAATGGAAAAACTAAAATTTTGAGATAAGCCCTATAAAACCGGAAAGGAGGGAGTAGAAAAAGAAGTACTCCATCCGGGAATAGTGCCACACTTCGAAACTAGAACCGTCAATAAATTATGAGCTTGCGTCTCGTCACATTCCAAATTACTCCACGCTACCCCTCCGTCTAGGTGTGTAAGTCACCTTACGAAAACCAAATAATCCCAAAACACTTAGGCACCGTACATTAACTCCCTTCTCGTTTTTTGTTTTGTGGCATATCAACCAATAAGATATGTGGGCTGTGCATGCTTTCAATGACTTGAGACTACCAAACATAACATGCAGTGGTTAGTTCATTGCATGCAATGCTATTAATTAGCAAAAAGACATTAAGTTTTCTCATTTTCCTCTCTGCCTTGGTCGCGATGCACAACGTAAGATGACTTACACACCTAGACAGAGGAAGTATATTGAATTGCAAACCTGTTCACACCGATCACAACCTAAACGGTTTCCCAATTAGGAGCGTATTAGTACTCGGTTAAAAATACTAGTATGCCAAGATGACTGCACATTCCTCCTCAACTCCTCATCCACAAAAACAAACAAGTCATTCAACATCCTTCCCTTGCGTCTGCCATGGCCAGCATGAGTTCTGGGTCGAGAGATTGCCACCAGGGAGAGGCGAGCATGGATGCGGAAGCACAAGAGATGTCCCACCTCGCTGCGAGAGAAGCCGACATGTCCTGCCGCGCGGAAGTAGCAGCACAGAGGTCCCGCTGCACCGCTGAAGCAGCACGGAGGTCCCGCCGCATCGTCGATGCAGCAGATTGGTCCGGCCGTGCCGCGGAAGCAGCAGAGATGTTCCACCGTGCCACGAATGCAGCAGAGATGTCCCGCCGCGCCGCGACGGCCTGGGAAAATTTCTCGCGGGCAGGCGACGACCGTTATAGGCGCATGCATGCGATCGTCCATAGCCAGATGGATCAGATCTCTGGCTCGGCGAGGTTGCAGGATGACATGATAGCCTCGTTTGAACAGACTACCAGCATCATCCGACAACTAAGGGAGGGCAATGAGAGGCTCCGGGCCGAGCATGACCTGCTGAGGGAGAAGATCGTCCGAAGTGCAGACCAGCAGGAGGAGACCAGTGCCTTGTTGAAGAAACTTATGGACGAGAATGACATGCTCCGCAACGAGCGCCAAAGGTTGGTGGAGGAATCCGTGGATGTTCTCAAGCAGCGTCTTGAGGACACGAAAGAGCTCATTGCCGCTCGCCGCAGAGACTAGTTTCCTGGTTTCTTTTGATGTAATAATCGGTTTAGGATGTGGATTGTGTCGTCGGTTGTGAAATGTTGGGTTCTAGCGCGGATGTTTAGCCTTTGTTGGCCTCTTGGGATGTTGCGATTTCAATCTGGTAGCTTTTAGTCCTTCGTGTTAGGCTGGAGTTGTGCTGAACTTCTTGTGAATTGTGGTGGTTTGCAGTAATGAAAGTCGGAAGGGGCAAGCCCTTCTTTGATCAAAAAAAATTTAATCGTCGTTATATATTCAGCAGTCTTGCTATAAGTCGCAGTAGATGCTATATAGGTCCGTCGGATCTTACATCAAGATCCGTGCTTTCAGATTTTCTTTTCTCTCTCTTAAATCTCAGTCGAGTGAGACATAGCCACGCCATTAAACAGAGGCTCGGGCGCCATTAATGGAGACCTTGGGAGAGAGGTGGACGACAGTGGAGGTCAAAGGGCTCTCCTCTCGATAAGCATGCGGAGGGGTCTGATCGCACGCCTCTCGTACTCAAATAGCTACCCTGCATGACGCCTCCTAGCTAATAAAAAATGGGGACGCGTGGCGGCACGTAAATGGTACTAGTAAGTAGAATGCCCACGGTTTCAATAATACTTGTGTTTCCGATTGTAACGTGACAACTCTTGTTCCAAAATGACTTTGTTGATTGTTAATGTGTGTGCCTTCGCAAATCGGACTGTAAATTTACCACAGCATGTTGGTGCCATGTCATGGCACCAAGTCAAGTTTCATTATTTTCATGTGTGTTTTGGATTTACAGGAATTAAAAAACTAAGTTTCTCAATGTTTCCAACCCAGCCACGATGCCCAGAATTTTGAATTTCATTCCCATTTCTTGCATGGAACCTAGAAATTTACCCGAGGACACACATGTGAATTTTCAGCCAACTTTGGTGCACTGGAACATGTGCTTGTATTTCAAATTTGAATTATGCACACAAAGGTGACACGTTCCCTCCCAGAACCACGCGCCTTCTTGAGAGAAGCTCCGATTTGCGAGAAGCTTATACCAAAATTTGTTCCTATTCGGCCAATATTTTTTTACCACGGCATGGTACTACCATGACATGACACCATGCCAAGTTTCATGATTTTAAAACCAAGTTTCTCAATGTTCTCGACCGAGCCACGATGCCCAGATGTTTGAATTTTATTCTCATTTTTTGCATGGGACCTACTCCCTCCTTCCATCTATATAGGGCCTAATGTGTTTTTCAAGACAGCCTTTAACTATTAACAAGATTAATAGCACATGAGATGCATACTATGAAAATTATATTATTGGAAGCTCCTTTGACATACAAAATTGAAGGTATGCTTTGTGTAAGTTGCATGTCATATATTATTGCTCTAATGTTTGGTCAAAGTTAGCCCCGAAAAACGCATTACGACCTATATAGATGGAAGGAGGGAGTAGAAATTCACCCGAGGACACAAATGTGATTTTTCAACCAACTTTGGTGCACGGGAGCATGTGCTTGTAGTTCAAATTTGAATTATGCACATTAAATGACCAAAAACTCAATTAATGCGTAAATAAGGCCAAACGAAGCCGGAATAATTCCAAAATTTAACAGGGCACTCATGTAGTTCTATGTTGCCTTTGTATAAATAAACTCAAGGGGGACAACGTATATCGTTTTGCACTCAAAGGTGGCACGTTCCCTCTCAGAACCACGAGCCTTCTTGAGAGAAGCTTCGGTTTGCAAAAGCTTATACCAAAATCTGTTCCTATTCGGCCAATTTTTTTACCACAACATGGTAGTACCATGACATGAGATCCATGCCAAGTTTCATGATTTTCAGACGTGTTTGGGATTTATAAGAATTTTAAAACCAAGTTTGTCAATGTTCTCAGCCGAGCAACGATGCCCGGATGTTCTAATTTTATTCTCCTTTCTTGCATGGGACCTAGAAATTCAACCGAGGACACAAATGTGATTTTTCAACCAACTTTGGTGCACGAGAGCATGTGCTTGTAGTTCAAATTTGACTTATGCACATTAAATGACCAGAAACTCAATTAATGTATAAAAACGACAAACAAACCCGGAGTAATTCCAAAATTTAACAGGGCACTAATGTAGTTCTATGTTGCCTTTGTTAAGAAACTCAAGGGGGGCAGCGTATATCGTTTCACACTCAAAGGTGGCACGTTCCCTCTTAGAACCACAAGCTTCCAAATCGGCGCAATTTTTTACCACAACATGTTAGTGCCATGACATGACACCATGCCAAGTTTCATGATTTCCAGGCGAGTTTTGGATTACATGAATTTAAAATCAAAGCTTCTCGATGTTCTCAGCCGAGTCATGACACCCAGATGTTTTAATTTCATTCTCATTTCTTCCATGGGACCTAGAAATTCAACCAAGGACACACATGTGATTTTTCAACCCACTTTGGTGCACCGGAGCATGTGCATGCAATTCATATTTAGATTATGCACATTAAAAGTCCAGAAACTCAATTAATGTATAAAAAGTCCAAATGAACCTGAAATAATTCCAAAATCTAATAGGGCACTCATATAGTTCTATGTTGCCTCTGTAAATAAAAGCAGGGGGAGGCAGTGTATATTGTTTCGCACACAAAGTTGACACGTTCCCTCTCGGTACCACGAGGCTTGTTGAGAGAATCTCCGGTTTTGCAAGAGGCTTATACCAAAACTTGTCCCAATTCAGCAAAAAATTATACGTATGAAAATAGGGTTTAGATTATCCCAAACATCTCGCTACCTAGACCAATAATGTACTATGATTTGAATTCAACATAAAATGGATACAAATATTTGAATTGGAGAGCGTATGGTACATGTAGTTCATAGTGAAATATGATTACTGCTATATGTATGTTTTTTGTTATCAAGATAATATTTAAATTATTGTATAACTTGACAACAATCATATTCAAATAAGGAAAATTGATTCAAATTTAGTCCATATGGTAGACGACAATATATATGTTCACATGGTGGAGTAAAATGTTCATATATGATGGAAGATCAAAATGTACGACTACATCAATCATAAACCGCAAGGTCACCTAACGATATATTCGAATTCAACATAATGTGGATTCAAAAATTGAAATTCGAGATCATGGCATCTGTAATCATATAAAAAGGGACATTACTCTTTCTTTGGTGGGAATTGATTTGTTTTTTGTTGTTGTTGTTGTTGAGGGAAGTGCGAATCGATTTGGTACTGTGCAGGGTAATCTTGTTCTCCCGATTTTTTTACATTTTTCTTATTGTTTTTTCAATGGCATCTATAGCAATATAGTAAAAGGGGACATGACTCTCTTGTGTCTTGTATGAATTTTTTTTTTACATGTTAAGTTTGTTCTGCCGAACAAGGAACCCACACCTTGTTATCCTGAAATTTTCAAGCTCGAGTATCTTTTGTCTCACCTGCTTTGAAACTCCCGCTTCTTCAACCCGCGCCGCGCCTTGTTATCCCGAAATTTGGACGCGCGCGAGAACTCCCTCCTCATCCGAAATCGCTCCCGCAGCCCAGACACGCGAAATCCCCCTTCTACCCCTCAGCCGGAAATGAAGCTCCACGTCGCGGTGTCAAAACCGGTGGGGGTACGCTAATAACTTACCCTACATTTCGGACAAGCGCGTCCTTAAGCTTGGCTCCCCCTCCCCCTTCGCCCCCCATTCGTACACCGTGGCTGCCAAAACCCGCAAAACCCCACGCTCCTCCGTCGGCCTCCCGACCGCCGCCCAGCCGGAGACTCTTCCCTGACTACATCGTCCACCGCAACAGCTCGCCATCCCTCATCCACCGCACCGGATGAGGATCCGTTGTCGATCTCGTCGTCCCGCCGGATCAGCTGCCCTGTCCTCCACCTCCAAGGAGCTGCCCCGATGTTCGCCTCGTCTATCGCACCACCTCAATCCTCACAGCGCTGTCTTGACCTGCCCCACCGGAACCGCAACACCCTCACCAATTCCTCCGATGAAGCCGAGGCCAACTCGGCGCCACCGAGGAGGTTCTGCACTCACCGTTGCATTTTATCTTTTATTCGATCTCACGGGGCTGTCGGTGCTCGATACCGAGCAGACATGGCGTGTCTCCATCGGCGGCGCCATCGCCGGCCACATCATCCACGGCGTCTCTCCCCATGTCGTTGCTTCCTCGGCGGCGACTTCCACAATGACACTAGCTGCAGCTGCTCCGGCTCTCGCTCGCGTTGCGGCTCTGTTCTTGCTGTCGGTCGCGCTGCTGCACTGCTCCTGCTTTCGTTCGTGCTGCTGCTCTGCTCTTGCTCTCGCTTGTGCTGCTGCTGCTTCATGACCTCCGATAGCTATAAGAGTTGCTACTTTAGCACTCGCTCGCGGTGCTATTGCACGACTTGCTCTCTGCTAGTGCGTTCCCTGCTTGAGCGTCTGCTGATTTAGATCACTGCTTCTCTGCTACTAGTGCTCGAACGCCCTAGACATCTATTGCAATGCTCTGTTACTAGTTCAATCTGTTTCGACAGTAAAATTCAGTTTTGACTGTGAAGTTCATTTTCTTCAGTTAAGTTAAGAGTGAACAGTACTTACATCATCTGTTGGAGCGGCCGTGGCACGGCTGATGCGTTTTACATCTAACACTTTTTGGTGATTTATTTTACATCATCTATTGGAGATGATATTAGGGTTCCACTTCAGATTAACGTTGTCTGTCTTGTCAAGCTTCAGCCTCGTCGCCATACACCTTAGCGGAGCTGCTCCAACGAGGGAACCATCCATCACAGCGGAGCAGTACCCTCAGTGCCGTTTCCAGAGGCCTTGGATCTTCTTCCCCGCCTCCGACAGTCACACCAGCATCATCACCATCCTCCACGTCCAACCCAATGATGCTGAGGTCCACAAGGCTATGCCAAAGAGGTTGTACACTCGTCGCATCACTTTGTTTCTCCATTCCTCTATTCTTCCAATTCATGTGAGTCAAACACCCAGGTTGACTGAAATCCTATGTTTCCAAATGCTCTCTTTTGCATTCCTATCCTATTCTTGTGTTTTCCTATCCCTACATTTATAGAATCCTCAAATTCTAAGGAGCCCTTACTGATTTACTTCATTTTCAGATAGGCGTCAAAGAAAACTATGTGTGTTATGTCCTGCTCCTGCCGTGCCATCATCCACCCCACCTGAGGTGCACCATCGACAAAAGCGTTCACTGCAGCAGAGATCCCCCCTGCAGACTTCCTTTCACCGCCTCAGATCATCTTCCCCGTTGCCGGCAGCCACGCCAACTGCATTACCATCATCGACTGAGCAGATGAACCTGAGGACTACACAGTTCCGGAAGAGAGGTCGTAGTCTTTCGTGTTTGCTTACATTATACATCGGTTATTATTACCTGCTACTTTATCGTTCAATCTTGAGTTTTGAATTGCCCATGGGTCTCATATCGAGCCAGCAGCGAATAGTATCTGTCTACTATCTGGTTCATCTGGGGTCTTCTATGTGGTTCATGTTGGGTGGGCAAAAAACAATAGATGATCCATTGTCTATCTTTTTAAACTGAAGCTATAATCTACCTGCTATCATTAGTTTTGGATCCATCCACTCGTTTTCTACCATCAGTCTTGATTTTTGATTGCACCCCTTAGGCCTTACAAAATCTAACTATTTTTTTATTATGCATGTCAGATATTGTACACAATCGTACTGAACATGTAGAGAAAAAGAGAAGACTGTTGCGTGCGAATAAAATGTCATGCAGACGCCGCTCCATGGTGGGCGAAGTGCGCCCCCTCCTGCATTTCCAGATTGTATTTCAGAGGAAGATAACTATTCAGATGGAGATTCAGAAGGAGCCGACCACGCCTGTTTACCACCTGAGGTGTTTGCTCTAACCTGGCATGCTGATGTTGGTCATATCATGCATATGGCGCCTTGCATTGCTTACATTATACATCTTATATGTCATCAGCTTAGTTTAGATTTGCTTTGTGTGAATGCCACCTGGGTTTCTATATCATACTCCCACCATTCCTAAATACTTTTTAGAGATTTCAACAAGTGACTACATACGGAACAAAATGAGTGAATCTACACTCTAAAGTATGTCTATATACATCCGTATGTGGTAGTCCATTTGAAATCTCTAAAAAGACAAATATTTAGGAACGGAGGGAGTATATGGGAATTATGCAATGCCATCTTCTTTAGCCAGGCATCATATACGTGAATCATGCAATGCCATCCTGTTTAGCCAGTCATCATATATGTGAATTGTATCGTGCCATATTTTTTCCATAATGTATTCCATTTGTCAACAATGTTTATACATTCATCTACTCTTCCTGTGCATCAGCTATTTGAGTCGGTCATGGGAAAATCTGGAGTGAAAACAAGGTCTTCTAAGCAGTCAGTGCTACCTGTCGATGCAGATTTCTTGCTGGTTACAGATAGCTCCTCAGAGGAGGATTCAGAGAGAGATGACCAGTCATATCCCCCCCCCCGAGGTGCATGCTCTAACTTGGCTGGGTTATATTGCTCATATCATGCATATGGTGTCTTGCATTGCCATGCCATCTGCTTAGATTAGACATGCTTTGTGTGAATGCCTCCTGTTTGCTTTCTATATCATATATGTGAATTATGCAATGCCATGTTTTTCAGCCAGTTATCATATATGTGAATTACGCACCGCCATGGAGCCAGGCATCATATATGTGAATTATCTCATGCCGTATTTTTTTTCATTACGTATTCCATTTGTCGACAATTTGTGTATATTGAACTACTCTTCATGTGTATCAGCCATTTGAGCCGGTTATGGAAAAATCTGGAGTGAAAACAAGGTCTTTAGAGCAGGCAATGGTACCTGTTGAAGCATATATCTCAATGGTTACAGGGAGCTCCTTAGAGGAGGATTCAGAGACATATGACCAGTCCTATATCCCACCTGAGGTGTATGCTCTAAGTTGCAATGTTTATATTTCTCGTATGATGCATATGGTGTCTTGCATTGCTTAGTTTAGACATCATATGCACAATATTGAACTATATCTGCTTAGTTTAGAGATCATACATGCGAGTGCCAGTTGCTTAGTATATGAATCAATTATGTCAATTATATCATGCCATCCTATATACTTAGACAACATGTATGTGAATTATTTCATCTCAACCTATTTTAGAAAGACATCATATAGTTTTGTCATGTCATCCTGTTTAGGTACTCATCATATGTTGAATTATGCCATTATATCCTGTTAAGTTATCCATCATATATCTGAAACTTTGTCATGCTATCCTGTTTAGTCAGGCATCATATATGTGAAATTGTGTCATGCTGTCCTGTTTGGTTAGACAATATATATGTGAATTACCACATCTGTCTATCATACAATGTCTGTACGTTCAATTTCTTTTCTTGTTTATCAGCCATTTGAATTGGAGGGGGTGATGGCAGTATCTAAGGGAGCAAAACCCGTTCTTCACAAAAGACAGTGCTACCCGTCGATGCAGATAGAACCATGGTTGTACTGGCCCACAAACTAGCCCCACCACACATAATCGAGACTCTTCCAGATTGCACACTTACACCGTTGGGCAGAGAACCAGCTACAACCCATCTAACCGCAACCCCAGCGGATAGTAACCCACTTATAGTTGACAAAGCACCATGTCCACCACAGAGTACCCCCACACGAGTAGTTTGTAAAGCTACTGCAGTGCCCAAAGCACGAAGACCACCACAGCTAACCCAAACTCCACGTTTAAAGCAGAAGAGCAACTGTTCTCAGGTCAGATTCCATAGCTATGGTCCATACTCCTTTGCTGTTGCATCACTGTATTTACTCATACCAACTACTTTCGAATTTGAAGGATCCAATTGAAAGTCCAATGGTGCAACAGGTACGTTTTAAACCTATTTCTTTAACTGGATTGCTGTTCCAACTTCTTGCTCTATGTTGATTTCAGTTTAAGTTGTATAAACAGTTATGTTCTCATGTGATGCACATTACAAGTGCTGCCAATGTTGTGTAGTTTCTCACACTTATATTCTGTCTATGCTGTTGTGTCTTAAAAATATATGAGTTGAACTGTGTCTCTATCTTTATTAGGGAACATAGACTAGAATGATATGGACAATATAGTGACGATAGTACATAGATATATGTGTGTTTCATGCTATTATCCTGTCCACCTTACTACTGAACCGGTTTACCAAAATGAGTTTCGTATAATACAAGCTAAACCTGTGATGTGTCTGCTTGTTTCTCTTGTAGTATGCAAACAGAATATTGGTGAAGAGCACCCCACTATGCAATGGTAGAGAAAGTAATGCAGATAAGGTTCAAGATAGTGAGACAACCCTGTTGATCTCCAAGAAAGGTGATAAAAACGATCTTGTAGACAGTGAGAAAACCCCATAGTCCTGCGTTGATGTAGTGTTCGAGTTACTGGCCAGTACCGCTGGCACAAGCTCTTCGAACTCGCTGTCTGAATCACTTCGGCTTCTTCAGTCTCAGCTACAAGCTGAAAGGCATCAGTCAGCTGTGCCGCGGCAAGAAGCCGAAGGACTAAGGAAGTCCCTGTAGAATTCAGATGCGTACTTTCTTGTGCAACAGCAAGCGCTGGAGGATTTAAGCGCCAAACAAGAGAAAGTTAATAAGCTTGCTAAGCATCTTGCCAGCATTATGGGTACCCAGGATATTGTTTCTTGAACTCTTCTGAAGTGGTTTCAGTTCTGGACTTGTTTTGCTGCGGCGTTTATATGCTGCTTTGTTACCTATATTTGCACTGGTGGCGAACTTTGATGCCCAGTGGATGTAATATGTGTAATAGCCGTGATAGCCTAGCATAAGTTGCTTGCTTATTTATTTCCTTGTTGTCTTGTTTATTTGGTTGCTTGTAGTCAGTGCAGTTCTTTTTCCGCGGTTTGCTAGTGGCTACAATAACCTATTTTTTAAAACTAGGCCACAATAACCATGGGCTAATATTTACTGTAGTGACACTGGGCCTCCTACGGGCCGTAGAAACAGTGGGCCTTCTATGGGCCGTAGAAACAGTAGGCCTTCTATGGGCCGTAGAAACAATGGGCCTTCTACGGGCCGTAGAAACAATGGGCCTTCTACGGGCCGTATCATCAATGTGCCTTATACGGGCCGTATGATCGATTGGCCAAACATGGGCCAATAACAGGCCGCATTATGGCCGTAAACGGGCTAGAGTTGGAATCGTCCGTTCATGGGCCGACCATAACGGGCCATCGTTAATAGGCCGTATTTGATGACGCTATGAAAACGGCCCAACGTATTAACGGACCACAAACGGGCCGACTGTAACCACGGGCTGAATTTGGACCACAAGCAGAAAATGACAGTAACGGGCCGTAAGTAAACGAATGCTGGAAATGAGCCCAAGAATAAATGGGCTCTGAGAAGGCCGAAAGATAACATGGGCTGGAAACGGCCCAACGGAATAACGGGCCGTTAATGGGTATAAAGTGATACACTGTTCATTACGGACCAATTTCACCACGGGCCGTTAATGGGTGTAAAGTGATACACTGTTCATTACGGGCCAGTTTCACCACGGGCCGTTAATAGGCCAAGAGTTACATAGGGCCTCATATGGGCCGAAAGACGTCATGGGCCGTACATGGCCCAGAAGTGAAAACGGGCTGTAATCATATTGGATGGCCCAGATGATGCTACTGGGCCTAATTCGGATAGGGCGTAACGGGCCTTGGGTTAGCGGGCTGTAAATGTGCTATAAGCGAACATGCCGTTAACAGGCTTTCCATGGGCCGGCCCGCCACCTTTTGACCAAGTCAAACGGGCCGACCTTTTCACAGGAATGGGCCTCTGTTGGGCTGTGCCACGTGTCGACGTATCATAGGCGCCTTCTGTCCAATGAGTGGATGACATCTGTCCCAACGATGAGCCGACACGTGTTTCCTCCAGCCAATGATGATTTTACACGTGGAAAATCCCCATTGGTCGGGGCTGTTAATGGGTTATCGGATCCAAAACCTGACCCGATAGCTTAACGGCGTTCCGTTACGGTGGATGCCACGTGTCGGTCACCCTTGATGAAAGCACTTCTGTGACGCATGATTTATCGTCATGGAAGTGCACACTTTCGTGATGATAATTTTGGTAATGTCATGGAACACTTCTACGACAGCACATGTATGACTATCTTGATTATGTCATAAAATCGTCATGGATGTACATGCATGACAAAAAACGCGACCTACTGTGACAAACATGTATCATCACGGAAGTGTATTTTTTTGTAGTGATATATCTCGGAATGGCTATGGAAATGCCATAATAGGTAGGTATGGTGGCTGTTTTGAGGAAGATATAAGAAGGTTTATGTGTGAAAGAGCATATCATATCACGGGGTTTGGATGCACCGGCGAAGTTTGCACCAACTCTCAATGTGAGAAAGGGCAATGCACGGTACCGAAGAGGCTAGCAATGATGGAAGGGTGAGAGTGCGTATAATCCATGGACTCAACATTAGTCATAAAGAACTCACATACTTATTGCAAAAATCTACAAGTCATCAAAAACCTCGGCACTACGCGCATGCTCCTAGGGGGATAGATTGGTAGGAAAAGACCATCGCTCGTCCCCGACCGCCACTCATAAGGCAGACAATCAAATAGCACCTCATGTTTCAAATTTGTTACACAACGTTTACCATACGTGCATGCTACGGGACTTGCAAACTTCAACACAAGTATTCCTCAAATTCACAACTACCCAACTAGCACAACTTTGATATCACTATCTCCATATCTCAAAACAATCATCAAGTATCAAACTTCTCTTAGTATTCAATGCACTTATATGAAAGTTTTTATTATATCCCTCTTGGATGCCCATCATATTAGGACTAGTTTCATAACCAAAGCAAACTACCATGCTGTTTAGGACTCTCAAAATAATATAAGTGACGCATGAGAGTTCATCTATTTCTTTAAAATAAAACCACCACCGTGCTCTAAAAGGATATAAGTGAAGCACTAGAGCAACGACAAACTACTCCGAAAGATATAAGTGAAGATCAATGAGTAGTCAAATACTTATGCAACTATATGAAGACTCTCTAACATTAAAGAATTTCAGATCTTGGTATTTTATTCAAAAATCAAGCAAATCAAAAGAAAATGACATTCTAAGAATAGCAAACATCATGTGAAGAAGCAAAAACTTAGGATCGACCGAAACTAACCGATAGTTGTTGAAGAAGAAAGCTGGGATGCCAACCGGGGCATCCCCAAGCTTAGAAGCTTGAGACTTCTTGAAATATTATCTTGGGATGCTTTGGGCATCCCCAAGCTTGAGCTTTTGTGTCTCCTCAATTCCTCTCATATCACGGTCTCCCTAAATCTCAAAAGCTTCATCCACACAAAACTCAACAAGGTCTCGTGAGATAAGTTAGTATAAACCATTGCCAAAACCCTTATCATACTCTATTGTAGCAAATCACTAAAATTATTATTCAACATTGCATACTAAATGCCTCTGCATATTTAATAGTCCTATCCTCAAATATAATCATTAAAGAAGCAAACATATGCAATCAATGCAAACATAACAGCAATCTGCCTAAACAGGATAGTCTGTAAAGAGTGCAGAAAGATCCATACTTCCCTAACTCCAAAAATTATGAAAGAAAATTCCCACTGTAGTAAATTTATCAGAGCTTAATATGCAAAAGGTTTCAACATTTTATCACATTCGGTCTTCTCTAGGGAATTATTGCAACAGCGGTAAACTTTCTGTTTTCAAACAGCAACATGAAGACTTGTAACATAGGCATAGTAAAGACTATCAATGCCACTTTTATTGAAATAAAAGATGCAAAACATTGTTCTAAATAACAGCAAGCAAATCCTAACAAAATAAATTGATGCTCCAAGCAAAACACATATCATGTGGTGAATAAAAATATAGCTCCAAGTAAAGTTACCGATGGAAGTAGACGAAAGAGGGGATGCCTTCCGGGGCATCCCCAAGCTTAGGCTCTTGGTTGTCCTTGAATATTACCTCGGGGTGCCTTGGGAATCCCCAAGCTTAGGCTCTTGCCACTCCTTATTCCATAATCCATCGAATCTTTACCCAAAACTTGAAAACTTCACAACACAAAACTTAACAGAAAACTCGTAAGCTCCGTTAGCGAAAGAAAACAAAACACCACTTCAAGGTACTGTAATGAACTCATTATTTATTTATATTGGTGTTAAACCTACTTTATTCCAACTTCTATATGGTTTATAAACTCTTTTACTAGCCATAGATTCATTAAAATAAGCAAACAACACATAGAAAACAGAATCTGTCAAAAACAGAACAGTCTGTAGTAATCTGGATCAAACGTATACTTCTGGAACTCATAAAATTCTCAAATAAATTGCTGGACTGAGGAATTTATCTATTAATCATCTGGACGTGAGAAAGATACGGGAAGCTGAAATTTCCACCATGCTTGCTAATTATACTTTCAAGGGTGGAATACCAAAGAAACTTGGAGATCCCGGTGTACCAACTATACCATGCTCCATTAAAAGAAACTATGTTAAAACTGCTTTGTGTGATCTTGGTGTCGGTGTTAGTGTTATGCCTCTCTCTTTATATCGTAGACTTGATTTGAATAAGTTGACACCTACTGAAATATCTTTGCAAATGGCTGATGAATCAACTGCTATACCTGTAGGTATTTGTGAGAATGTGCCTGTTGTAGTTGCAAACGTTACTATTTTAACGGACTTTGTTATTATTGATATTCCCGAGGACGATAGTATGTCTATTATTCTTGGAAGACCCTTTTTGAATACTGCAGGGGCTATTATTGATTGCACTAAAGGCAATGTCACTTTTCATGTTAATGGTAATGAGCATACGGTACACTTTCCGAGGAAACAACCTCAAGTTCATAGTATCAAATCTATTGGAAAAATTCCATCGATTATATTTGGAGGTTTTGAATTTCATCTTCCTATTGTCAAGAAGAAATATGATATTCTTATTATTGGGGATGTGCATATCCCCGTTGAGGTAACATAGTGTTATTCGAAATTTCTCCGGTTCCATGTTATTCAGAATGAGTTCGTTAACAAGACTTGATCAACCTTGTTAGTGGATTCCTTTTGATGAGCATGAGATGGATGAAACTAGAAGGCACAACTTTCTGTACCCTCCTTTTACTTTCTGTTATTTATATAAAATAAAATAGTGTTTTCTGTCTGTTATCTGATTATCCGTGCAATATAAAAATACCCCGAAAATAAAAGTTCTCCAAATGCCCTGAAATTTAAATATGATTTTTTTTCTAGAATATTTGAGAATATTTGGCACTAAGAACACAGCAGGGGGGTCATCCCCTAGCCACGAGGGTGGAGGGCGCGCCCTACCCCCCCTGGGCGCGCCCCCTGCCTCGTGGGCCCACGATGGCCCTCCTCCACTTATTCCTGCACCCACACACTTCTTCTTCCTCCCACATACACGAATATCCAGTTCATGCCTGAGTCCAAGCTAATTTTGCTGCCATTTCGATCTCCTTGCTCAAAGCACCTCTCACAAAACTGCTTGGGGAGATTGTTCCTTGGTATGTGACTCCTCCATTGGTCTAATTAGTTTTTGTTCTAGTGCTTTATTCATTGCAAATTTGTGCTTCTTAGGTGACCCTGTTCTTGAGCTTGCATGTCAAATTTATATGGTCAAAAGTAGTTTTGATGCATGATATAGGCTCTAGGCACTTGTAGGAGTAGTTGCTATCAATATTATTGAGTTTGGTTCACTTTTATTTTGAAGTTACTAAAAATTTCAGAATTTTTCAGAAAATAATGAAGAGATTTTTGAGGGGCTTATCGAGCTGAAGCTCGAAGGAAAAGGCACAGAAGCCCAAGTATAATCTGCCTCGCACCGCGGAGGTCCGGTCGTGTGAATGGCCTTCCGATGATTTCATGAGAGCAGCCGGGATTTATGAAGATTTGTATGGATTGGCTGAGAATGCAGGCCTCACCGCCTTCCACCACAACCAATGCGACCAGTATCTCTTACTCACAAATATCTTTGTGCAAAACTTTCATTTCCATTCTAGGAGCTCACCACCTTCGGTGGAGTTTTATTTATATGATGAGCATAAGGAGATGTCACTTTATGATTTTTGTCGGGTTTGTTTGGTCCCTTCTGAGGGCACGACAGAGGAACCACACCGCAACAATGTGGATGGGTTTATTGATACCATAACTGTAGGGGAAACGAGGAAGGTTTCTGATGCACGAATCACTAGCATACATTTTCCTATTTTACACTATTTTGCAATATTTGCTAGTCCTTGCTTAATTGGTCACGGAAACTGTGGAAACCTTAGTGTTCCTGATATTATTATTTTGTTCCATAGTTCATTCAGTGATAACTCTGTTAGATGGGCAGTATTATTGCTAAACGGTTAAGTCTGAACCGTACCAAGGGGCCCATCTTTGGAGGCATCTATGCTTCACGCCTAGCTACACATTTTAACATACCTATTAGGCATTATGAGAAGGAAGAAAAATTGCTACCTCGTGTTTACTTATATTATAAGAGTATGGTAGCACATGATTTTATTGTTAAGAATAGGGAAGGAGAGCTTAAATACAAATTGTTCTTTGATAAACATCATCCTGAGACTATTACCCTGCCTGCTCCTTCCTTGTTTGATTTATCTGCAGGGCAGTACCTTGTTCCGTTAGAGGCTATTCACGCCTATCGGAACCCTACATCAGCCACACAGCCAGAGCCGGAACCACAAGTTGATCCTCCAAGACAGTCTAATTACCATTGGGATCCGGAAATGATTGCCAACCAGTGGCAGTCAGAGTCTTCTTCATCTCAGTACGACCCCAACTATTATTATGGATATCTGCCAGGCCAACCGTGGCCATAGACCAACTTAGGTCAAAATCCTAAGCTTGGGGGAGTACGTATTTCTCACCGACATTATATTCATGTTCACACACTTATTGCTAGATGTCGGTGCTCATACTTTTTCATTGTATCATCCATGCTAGTTTATTTTCCTTTTTATGCTTTCTTCTTGTGTGTTTAATAAACCTTAAGAAAAACCAAAAAAATTAGTTGTAGCTTTTAATTAGTTTACTTTCCATGCTTGTAGTAGTAATTAAAAAGAAAACCCAAAAAGATTTCTTGTTCTTCTTTAACTTGTTGGGAGCTTTCCCGTGTAAATAGTTTTATTTCTTTTCTTTTCTTTGGGGGTCGATAGGAGAAGACCATAATTAAATTGTTGAAGTAGCTCTTGTATGCGTTATTGTTGATCTGACAAAAGAGCCCTTATTGCCTTGTGTTCTCCTGTTTATTGAATGCTTGCAGATTCCAGCTTAGTCCAATGCACATGCACTATTATTATTATTCACATCGTTCGGTCGTGCAAGTGAAAGGCAATAATGATGATTATATGATGAACTTATTGAGATGAGAAAAGCTGGTATGAACTTGACCTCTCTTGTTTTTGTAAATATGATTAATTCATCGTTCCTGATTCAGCCTATTATGAATAAACATGTTTGCAATGACAACTAGAGATCATAGTTTCTTGTGCCATGCTTGATTAGCTAGGAGCTTATAACGGTTTACCTTGCGTGCCAACATGCTATTAAAATGGTTGTGATGTGGCTTGACTTGGCGCATGTTCACGCATGTAGTTGAAACAAAATCAACATAGCCTTCACGATATTTATGTTCATGGTGGATTATATCCTACTCATGCTTGCATTCGGTGTTGATTAATATTAATGCATGTTCATGACTGTTGTCGCTCTCTAGCTGGTCGCTTCCCAGTCTTTTGCTAGCCTTCACCTGTACTAAGCGGGAATACTGCTTGTGCATCCAACTCCATAAACCCCAAAGTTATTCCATATGAGTCCACCATACCTACCTATATACGGTATCTACCTGCCGTTCCAAGTAAATTTGTATGTGCCAAACTCTAAACCTTCAAATAAATATCCTGTTTTGTATGCTCGAATAGCTCATGTATCAACTAGGGCTATCCGTATCTTCCATGTTAGGCGGGTTATTCTCAAGAGGAGTGGACTCCGCTCCTCACTCACGAGAAAGTAGCTGGTCACCGGGATGCCCAGTCCCACACTTTATGCAAATCAAATCAAAATAATTGCAAAAAAAAAACTCCCCCTGGGACTCTTGTTAGTTGGAGGCACTCGTTGTTTTGAGCAAGCCATGGATTGATGCTTGTTGGTGGAGGGGGAGTATAAACTTTACCATTCTTTTTGGGAACCGCCTATAATGTGTGTAGTATGGAAGATATCTCCATCTCTTGGTTGTTATGTTGACAATGAAAGTATGCCGCTCAAAATATTATTCATCTCTATTTCAAAATCGAGCTCCGGCACCTCTACAAATCCCTGCTTCCCTCTGCGAAGGGCCTATCTATTTACTTTTATGTTGAGTCATAATCCTCTTATTAAAAATCACCAGTTGGAGAGCACCGCTGTCATTTGCATTCATTACTGTTAGTTTACATTGAGTATGACTTGACTGGATCTATTTTACCATGAATTACAATGTATAGTCAGTCCTTGATCTTTAAAGGTGCTCTGCATTTATGTTTTGGGGTCTCAGAAAGGGCTAGCGAGATACCATCTTGTTATATCATATCATGATTGTTTTGAGAAAGTGTTGTCATCCGAGATTTATTATTGTTGCTCGCTAGATGATTATGCCATTGATATGAGTAAACATGAGACCTATGCGTTATTGTGAATATGGTTAGTTCATAATCTTTGCTGAAAACATGAATGTTGGCTTTACATATTTACAACAACAAGAGCAAACAGAGTTTGTAAAAGTTTTTCTTTATCACTTCCAGTTTATCAACTGAATTGCTTGAGGAGAAGCAAGGGTTTAAGCTTGGGGGAGTTGATACGTCTCCGTCATATCTACTTTTCCAAACACTTTTGCCCTTGTTTTGGACTCTAACTTGCATGATTTGAATGGAACTAACCCGGACTGACGCTGTTTTCAGCAGAATTACCATGGTGTTATTTATGTGCAGAAACAAAAGTTCTCGGAATGACCTGAAACTTCACGGAACAAATTTTCAGAAATAATAAAAAATCCTTGCAAAAGATGAAGGCCAGGGGGCCCACAACCTGTCCACGAGGGTGGGGGGCGCGCTCCCCTATCTCGTGGGCTCCCTGGAGCTCCTCCGACCTCAACTCCAACTCTATATGTTTGGTTTCGGGGAGAAAAAAATCAGAGAGAAGGATTCATCGCGTTTTATGATACGGAGCCGCCGCCAAGCCCTAAAACCTCTCGGGAGGGTTGATCCGGAGTCCGTTCAGGGCTCCGGAGAGGGGAATCCGTCGCCATCGTCATCATCAACCATCCTCCATCACCAATTTCATGATGCTCACCGCCGTGCGTGAGTAATTTCATCGTAGGCTTGCTGGACGATGATGGGTTGGATGGGATCTATCATGTAATCGAGTTAGTTTTGTTAGGGTTTGATCCCTAGTATCCACTATGTTCTGAGATTGATGTTGCTATGACTTTGCTATGCTTAATGCTTGTCACTAGGGCCCGAGTGCCATGATTTCAGATCTGAACCTATTATGTTTTCATCAATATATGATAGTTCTTGATCCTATCTTGCAAGTCTATAGTCACCTATTATGTGTTATGATCCGCTAACCCTGAAGTGACAATAATCAGGATACTTACCGGTGATGACCGTAGTTTGAGGAGTTCATGTATTCACTATGTGTTAATGCTTTGTTCCGGTACTCTATTAAAAGGAGGCCTTAATATCCCTTAGTTTCCATTAGGACCCCGCTGCCACGGGAGGGTAGGACAAAAGATGTCATGCAAGTTCTTTTCCATAAGCACATATGACTATATTCGGAATACATGCCTACATTACATTGATGAATTGGAGCTAGTTTTGTGTCACCCTAGGTTATGATTGTTACATGATGAACCGCATCCGGCATAATTCTCCATCACCGATCCATTGCCTACGAGCTTTCCATATATTGTTCTTCGCTTATTTACTTTTCCGTTGCTATTGCTATCATCACTACAAAATACCAAAAACATTAATTTTGCTACTGTTACCTTTTGCTACCGTTACGACTACTATCATATTACTTTGCTACTAAATACTTTGCTGCAGATATTAAGTTTTCGGGTGTGGTTGAATTGACAACTCAGCTGCTAATACTTGAGAATATTCTTTGGCTCCCCTTGTGTCGAATCAATAAATTTGGGTTGAATACTCTACCCTCGAAAACTGTTGCGATCCCCTATACTTGTGGGTTATCAGTGAACAATCTGCCCAAAGAACAGGTGGTACTTGAACCGGAGCAAACAGTTGAACCGGAACAAACTGTTGAACCGGAGGGTCCCAATCCTGAAGCTAATTTTGATGAGCCACCCCCTCAAGATCACAATATCGATGAACAACCAGTAGTTGACATTGCTGTGCCAGATGCTGAACCGGTAGATCCAATCCGGGCTGATGACAGGTCTTCTAGTCCGATGAGAGCTACTGAAACTGCATCAACTCCAGAAAAAGCTGCTGAAGACAAAGAAGGTGAGGTTATCATTACTGGCATTGGTCACACCTCTCCTGGCCATCCTGTAATCTTGGCCAAACATAGTGCCAAGGAAGAGTGAGGGAGTCCTGGATTAGGGGGTCTCCGGACAGCCGGACTATATCCTCTGGCCGGACTGTTGGACTATGAAGATACAAGATTGAAGACTTCGTCTCGTGTCCGGATGGGACTCTACTTGGCGTGGAAGGCAAGCTAGGCAGTACGGATATGGATATCTCCTCCTTTGTAACCGACCTTGTGTAACCCTAGCCCCCTCCGGTGTCTATATAAACCGGAGGGTTTTAGTTCGTAGGACAACATACAATCAGACCATAGGCTAGCTTTTAGGGTTTAGCCTCTCCGATCTCGTGGTAAATCAACTCTTGTAATACTCATATCACCAAGAATAAATCAAGCAGGACGTAGGGTTTTACCTCCATCAAGAGGGCCCGAACCTGAGTAAAACATCGTGTCCCCTGCCTCCTGTTACCATCCGCCTTAGACGCATAGTTCGGGACCCCCTACCCGAGATCCGCCGGTTTTGACACCGACATTGGTGCTTTCATTGAGAGTTCCTCTGTGTCGTCGCCATTAGGCTTGATGGCTCCTTCAATCATCGATAGCGATGTAGTCCCGGGTGAGACTTTTCTCCCCGGACAGATCTTTGTATTCGGCGGCTTCGCACTGCGGGCCAACTCGCTTGGCCATCTGGAGCAGATCGAAAGTAACGCCCCTGGCCACCAGGTCAGGTTTGGAAGCTTAAACTACACGGCCGATATCCGCGGAGACTTGATCTTCGACGGATTTGAGCCCCTGCCAAGTGCGGTGCACGGTCTCGATGAGCATGATTTAGCTCTGTCGTCGGACAGTTTTCAGGATATCACACCGGCGACTGCTCTGACCCTCAATTCGGAGCCAATCGCACCATCCATGGACGGGTGGATAGACCCCGCCATGGAGGTCATACTCTCAGCGGCGATCAAGCCGAGGATCGACCTTACCTTTCACGAGAGCCGTGTTGCCGAACTACCGGATCCTTCTCCGGCCACGGACTCCGAACCGCCTGCGCCCGTGCCTGTCGAATCCGACTGGGCGCCGATCATGGAGTTTACCTCCGCGAATATCTTTCAGCATTCGCCCTTCATCGACATACTGAACTCGTTAAGGTCTCTCTCCTTGTTAGGAGAGTCCTGGCCGAACTATGTCCGACAAGATTGGGATGCGGATGACGAAGAAATTCGTCGCCCACCCACCACCCATCTAGTAGCCACTGTCGATGACTTAACCGACATGCTCAACTTCGACTCCGAAGACATCGACGGTATGGACGACGATGCGGGAGGCGAAGAGGAACCACGGCCCACGGGGCACTGGACAGCCACCTCATCATATGATATATACATGGTGGACACACCCAAAGAAGGCAATGGCGACGAGACAGCGGAGGATGACCCCTCCAAGAAGCAACCTAAGCGTCGATGTCAGCGGCGCCGCTCTAAGTCCCGCCAAGGCAAAAGCGGTGATACCGGCACCAGATATAATAGCACTCCGGACAGCGCTGAAGACAACAACAATCCCCTCCAGCAAGATTTAGAGCAGGAGGATGGAGAAGACAACCCTCCTGAGAGAGCGGCAGATGGAGAGGCGGAGGATGACATTTACATGCCTCCCTCCAAAGATGAGGCAAGCCTCGACGATGAAGAATTCGTCGTGCCAGAGGATCCCGTCGAACAAGAGCGCTTCAAGCGCCGGCTTATAGCCACGACAAATAGCCTTAAGAAAAAGCAGCAGCAGCTTCAAGCTGATCAAGATTTGCTAGCTGACAGATGGACTGAAGTCCTGGCGGCCGAGGAATATAAACTCGAACGCCCCTCCAAGAGTTACCCAAAGTGCAGGTTTCTACCCCGACTGGAGGAGGAAGCACCGAAACCTACATCCCCGGCATATGATGCGGCTGATCGGCCACCTCGTGGCCGCAACAAGGCATTCCAGCCAAAAGCTCAGCCCGCACCCCGACGCCATTCAAATAAAAAGGCATGGGGAAATACGCCAGAACTGCGAGACGTATTGGAGGACAAAGCAAAACATGCAAGATCGATCTACGGATCACGAGGGCGCGCCACTATGCGAGACGATAATCGTCACGCCGGATACAGTAAAAGTAAGTCTGGCCGGGCCGAAAACAGCGGGCAAGACTCATTTGAGCTGCGTCGCGATATAGCCCAGTACAGAGGCGCCGCACACCCCGTATGCTTCACAGACGAAGTAATGGATCATCAAATCCCAGAGGGTTTCAAACCCGTAAATATAGAATCGTACGACGGCACAACAGATCCTGCGGTATGGATCGAGGATTTCCTCGTGCACATCCACATGGCCCGCGGTGATGACCTACACGCCATCAGATACCTCCCACTCAAATTCAAAGGACCAGCTCGGCATTGGCTCAACAGCTTGCCAGCAGAGTCCATTGGCTGTTGGGAAGATCTGGAAGCCGCATTCCTCGACAACTTTCAGGGCACTTATGTGCGACCACCAGATGCCGATGACTTGAGCCACATAATTCAGCAGCCAGAGGAATCGGCCAGGCAATTCTGGACATGGTTCCTAACAAAGAAAAATCAAATCGTTGACTGTCCGGATGCAGAGGCCCTAGCAGCTTTTGAGCACAACATCCGCGACAAATGGCTCGCCCGGCACCTTGGCTAGGAAAAGCCGAAATCTATGGCAGCCCTCACGACACTCATGACCTGCTTTTGTGCGGGAGAGGACAGCTGGTCGGCTCGCAGCAATAACATATCAAAGAACCATGGTACTTCGACTACCAAGGACGGCAACAGCAGGTCACGTCGCAACAAACATAAGTGCCGCATTAACAGCAACAATACCGAGGATACGGCAGTCAATGCCGGATTGAAAGGCTCTAAACCCGGTCAGCGGAAAAAGCCATTCAAAAGAAGCACTATGTGCGGGGCTGGTTAGAGAAAAACGGTTCGAATGAACGCCGGACCATGACATGATGTCATGTTGCCAAAACGTGTTAGCAGATTAGATTTGTGGAAATATTATTCTCTCTACGGTGGTATGTGGAACTTATTTTGCAGGGTCAGACACTATCCTTGTATTCAAATTCTTCCGTGGTATATTCGGAGGAGGAACCTGCCTTGCAATGCCGAAGACAACACTGCGCGCCGGACTCATCATCATTGAAGCCTGGTTCAGGGGCTACTGAGGGAGTCCTGGATTAGGGGGTCTCCAGACAGCCGGACTATATCTTGTGGCCGGACTGTTGGACTATGAAGATACAAGATTGAAGACTTCGTCTCGTGTCCGGATGGGACTCTACTTGGCATGGAAGGCAAGCTAGGCAGTACGGATATGGATATCTCCTCCTTTGTAACCGACCTTGTGTAACCCTAGCCCCCTCCGGTGTCTATATAAACCGGAGGGTTTTAGTACGTAGGACAACATACAATCAGACCATAGGCTAGCTTTTAGGGTTTAGCCTCTCCGATCTCGTGGTAGATCAACTCTTGTAATACTCATATCACCAAGAATAAATCAAGCAGGACGTAGGGTTTTACCTCCATCAAGAGGGCCCGAACCTGGGTAAAACATCGTGTCCCCTGCCTCCTGTTACCATCCGCCTTAGACGCACAGTTCGGGACTCCTACCCGAGATCCGCCGGTTTTGACACCGACAAAGAGTGTGCTGCCATGGAAAAAGGCAAATGGAGCATTGATTTGTCAAGCTACGCTCATCTCAGCGCTCAAGAACTCCACTCCAGTTTTCTAAACCGTCTGCACTCAAACCGTGATTATGAAGCCGGTTTGGTGAACCTGATGAAAGAGCGCTATGAGGTATTTTCACCACTTCCCTTTCTTGAATCCAAAGTACAAGCATCAACCCAAGTAGCCCCCAAGGGCCGGTTTATGATGATACTCATAAACCGGGACTGTATAATACCTTAACTTTTACAAACTTATCCTCCATATACCAACTAATCGTTTGAAGTAAATCAGACGTGATCATTATATTCCTGTAGTTTTTTGCCTGTGTAGCCCCCAAGGGCCGGTTTAGCTTTGCGAGGTAAACTGGGTCTTGAATCAATGCGTTAGCTTTGAACAAATGTACATTAGCCCCCAAGTGTTAAGGATAATGCTTGCATTGTACTTGAGACTTGTGAAAAATATGTTGCCGATAGAACAAATAGACATTAGCTCCCAAGTACAAAGTGCATAACTTGTTATACGCTTGGTACTTCATAACCTGTTTTGATGATATATCTCACCTTTGTAGGCTGAGCTGAATAAGAAGGATGCTCAAACCGCAGACCTTCAAGAGAATGTAAAATCTCAACAAGCAGAGGCTGCCAAAGCCAAAGAAGAGCTGACCAATGCCTTAGTAGCTATGGACAAGCTGAAAGAAACCTTTGATAAAGAGCGTGTAGACTGGGAGACGGAAAATGCTGGTTTAACAAAGAAGGCCGAGGACGCAGAGGCAACCCTGAAACCGGTGGTTGACGAATTGACCGGCTTGAAGCGGCAGATTAACGCCATGACTTCTGCTGTGTTTGGTAAGTGCCTCCTCTTGCAGTTCATAAGATCTTATCAATTACCGGTTTACTGATGCTAAACCATGACAGGGACCCGCATTGCTCATCTGGGCTCTGATATGCGGATGAAAATTAAAGCGGCCTACACCTTGATAGAACATCTGTTCTCTGGATCCCAGCGAGCCATTTGTACTGCAGCGTATAACAAGCCTCTGCCATCGCTGATGAAGGAAACTATTTGTCGGGGGTTGGGTGCGACATATGCCAAAGGATGGCTTATCATGGTGGGGGCAAGTAGAACGTCGCCGGTGCCTGGATACGGGATGAGGCAAAGGCATGCACGCCGGCGAAACTTACCCAGCTTCGGGGCTCTCCGGGGAGATAATACCCCTACTGCTGCTCTGCGGGGTCTCCGCATGATCACTATGGCAAAGGGTGTACACGGTTGCTCCTTGAGCTGTTTCCTGGAGGTAGGAGAAGGCTGGGCTAGCTCTCTCCTTCCTATATGATCTAGTCTAGTGCTAAAATGGATTCGAGCCCTTTGCATGGGTGTCCTGGGGGGCTTATATAGGCCTACCCCCCAGGGGTACAATGGTAATCCGGCTGGGCGCGGACCCAGCCGTCAGCTTCTCCGGCCTCCGTCTTCTCCGCCGACTGCTGGGGCCCGCCAACTGGCGAGCCCCGCCGAGTGGTCTGGTACGGCGCTGACAGACCGTGTCCGCCGCTGGCGGGTCTTGCCGGCTGCTGATTACTGTAGCCGTGCTTCTAATGACGCGGGCTTGGTCATGGAGTCGTGGCAACAGCCCCGCCGCCTGGCGGGCAATCACTGTTGCCACTCTCCATCACATCTGGTTAATGGCGCGTGGGCCCCGGGGGAGGGGCTGGCCGACTCTCGGGGGCCGACTCCCAACGAGTCCGACTGGTGGCGCACTTGCCGTCTTCTAGGGTCCCGCTGGCTGATGGGACCCGTCGCCCCAGGGTCGTATAGACAAGCCGTCGTGGGCGCAGGATTCGGTCCACTGGTGCTGATGTCAGGGCCGGCATGCAACAGTGCCGCGCTGCACGGAGATCTCCGCGGGTACGGCGTACTGTGGCCATGCCTGCCTCTGGAAAGGGGTGGGAGCAGGCTTCACTGTAGCCACTCCCCTGTCTTGTCCCTCTTGATGAGGACATGGGGTTTGTTGGAGTCGCGGGCCGACTCCCCAAGGCCGGCTTCTCGGGAAGTCATCAGTCAGGAGTCAGCTTATCCTGAAGTCATTCCTGGGACTCGGCCGCGAGTGGCCAGTCAGTTGCCTTGCCGCCGACTTCTCAGAAGGCGACTCTTTGTCCTGGGGTCTTGAGGGGCGCAGCCTGCCCCGATGTCTTGAAAGGTTCTGGGACTCGGGTTAGCCTACCCATGGCCCATTACTCCAACACTATTGAAAAGCTGGCCATGCTACCTGCCCGGATTAACGAACTGAAGAGAGCAGCCGCAAGATCAGGAGCGCTGACCGCACTAATAGGGGCCAAGGCATGGATTCTGGATCTTTAATCGACAGATATCATCAAAGGGTATCCTGGCATGAAAGAGGACTACTCTAACTTCAATAATGATGATCTTCGAAGGCTGACAAAAGAGATGCGACCAATAGTAAGTAAACTGGCAGAGGACACAAATTTATCTCGTTTCGAGCCGGTTTATGATGCTGAAGGAAAAAAGACAGCCCGCGGTGATCCATAATGTTGAAGATCTTGTGCCTCCAATCCGTAAGCATAATTATGCTCCTGATATTGACCCCTCCAGTCTTATCCATGAAGAGGCCGTTTTTCAAGCTTTAACCGGAATCGATTGGTCGACGGTTGATTTCCAGCGTCTGGGGAGGGATGAAGAGAATGTGACCGCACAAGATGATCCTCAATCGTCAAGCCGGCCCGATGAGGAATCCTAAACCGGCGGCCGATTTATCGGTTACAGTCTGCCACTTCTGGAAAACAATTATTCAATATGGGCCGTTTGAATCGCCTTGTAATAGGATAGCAGGAAGACCTTTATCTGCCATGCCATCGAGCATGTTTGTTTTGCTTGATACCTTGAAGACTTGTTCCGCTTTTGGGATCTATTTATGCATAATCCATTATGATTTGCGTTCCTGCATATAAGAACTTGAAAGTGTCCTAGTGGTTTACCACTGGACGGGTCATGATGCCCAAAAATATATACATAACTTGGATGGATAACCAAGATTTGTATTGACCAGATAAAATAGATGATATCTGTGACATACCTTGTTGGCTGACCAAATGCTTGTATAGTAAAGGTGAAAAACACCAATCCGGAGTGTTGACGACTCCTTGCCCTCTTGCTGGTTCATATAAAAACCATACTTGGCTATAATAGCCGCTGATTTGTATAATACTGGTGACATCTAGTCAAAACCAGACCAGAGCAACGTACCACCAGTTTTAAACTGATCATGTACTGTCAACTAAGCGTTGAAAGTCACGCCGGGTTGTAATAAACACCGGTTTATCAGAAATATTCACAAATCCCTTATCACAAGATATTAAAAACAGCAAATCAAAAAAAAATATACAAGGCTTTTCATGGGCTGCCAGGCCCGAAATCAAGGCTTTTCATGGCTGCCAGGCAGCTGAGTTAAACCATTTTGCAAAGCCTTTTAAGATGGACCTCAATCTTTAACCAATCACCGTTTTAACTTTGACAAGTTCAGGGTCCATGGGATTGACTTGTCAAACATTCGATGGGTCATACCAGATTTACCTGGATGGAGTGGCTTACTTAAAGAGGCAGGATAACCCGGGGTTTTAGGTGAATACACCTGGCTTCCAAGCCTGGCTTGATAGCCTATTACAAGGGTGCAAGCTCGTTTGTTCTTTGAGAAGCAAGGAGCCCCCAAGCAATATTTGAGCTGTGCTCAGTGGTTACCTATGTTTGAGTTGTGATTGATGCTACAGACTCTCTTTGGTTCCACATAATTTCCTTTTGCCTTGAAGCCTATCAAGAGGTGTAGCTATGGTGTGAAGACAACCAACCCCCCGAGTGATATCCCTTTTTGGTTTTAAACCGATCAAGAGGTGTAGCTATGGTTCGGATACGACCAAGCCCCCTAGTGACTTTCTTTATATCTGTGTGGCCATATGGGCCGGGTTAACAAAACTCCGCTTTGTCAGTAGAAACCCCTGTGAAACCACACATGATGTAAAAAAGGAACAGAGACCCCACTTTAGCCGAGGATTTGGTTTATTATATAATATATACATTGTCATAAGTATGTACATAAGAAGAGCCTGTGGCTCAAGTATAGTAAGGCCGAAGAAGGGCTACATTCCACGGCCGCTTGGTCTCCTCCTCCGACTTGCGTGAGTCTTTGTGCTCTCGAACATCAATGAGGTAGTATGACCCGTTGTGCAGATTTTTGCTGACCACAAAAGGTCCTTCCCAAGGTGGGGATAACTTGTGCATATCAGTCTGATCCTGGATGAGCCGGAGCACCAGATCGCCTTCTTGAAAGGTTTTGGTCTTAACCCGGCAGCTGTGATAACGTCGGAGATCTTGTTGATAAATCGCCGAACGTGTTGCCGCTAAATCACGCTCCTCATCTAACAGGTCCAGTGAGTCCTGACGTGCTTTCTCATTCTCAGCTTCGACAAGCCGTCACACGGGGTGAATCATGATGGATGTCACTAGGGAGAACCGCCTCCGCTCCATAAACCATGAAGAAAGGTGTGTAACCCGTAGATCTGTTAGGTGTGGTGTTGATACTCCATAACACAGAAGGTATCTCCTCCACCCAACAACCTGGTGTTCTCTTTAATGGAACCATAAGTCGGGGTTTAATACCTCTCAAAATTTCTTGATTTGCCCTCTCTACTTGACCATTAGACTGGGGGTGAGCCACTGATGCTACATCAAGCCGGATGTGCTCACGTTGACAAAATTCCTCCATCTCACCCTTTGACAGATTAGTACCATTATCAGTTATAATACTGTGTGGGAAACCAAACCGGAATATCACTTTTTTGATGAATTGAACCGCCGTGGCTGCATCACACTTTGACTGGCTCTGCTTCTACCCATTCGGTGAACTTGTCAACTGCCACTAACAGGTGGGTCTTTTTGTCCTTGGATCTCTTAAAGGGTCCAACCATATCGAGCCCCCAAGTTGCAAACGGCCAAGTGATTGGAATCATTCTCAACTCCTGAGCCGGAACATGAGCGCGGCGTGCAAATTTTTGATAACCGTCACACCTTTTGACTAAATCCTCAGCATCAGCATGAGCTATCAACCAATAGAAACCGTGATGAAAAGCCTTAGCCACCAAGGATTTTGAACCGGCGTGGTGACCACAATCGCGTTCATGGATTTCTCGCAAAATCTCACAACCCTCTTGAGGAGACAAACAATGCTGAATTGCTCCTATGACGATGTAATGATGTAACTCCCCATTGATTATGGTCATTGACTTGGAACGCTGGATTATCTGCTGGGCCAAGGTTTCGTCCTCCGGTAACTCACCCCGGTTCATGTATGCCAAGTATGGGACTGTCCAATCCGGTATAACATGCAAAGCCGCCACCAACTAGGCCTCCGGGTCAGGAATAGCCAACTCCTCCTCTGTGGGTATCTTGACCGACGGATTGTGCAGTACGTCGAGGAAGACATTAGGTGGCACCGGTT
Organism: Triticum urartu; assembly: GCF_056163025.1. Classification (NCBI taxonomy): domain Eukaryota; kingdom Viridiplantae; phylum Streptophyta; class Magnoliopsida; order Poales; family Poaceae; genus Triticum; species Triticum urartu. Next base: position 100,983,877 of record NC_141877.1, read on the forward strand.
TATGCTGAGAGCCGAGACGACTTAAAGCGTCTGCCGCTTCATTCTTTCGCCGGTCTATATGGTCAACTTGATAACCCTTGAAATGACCAGCCACTATGTCCACCTCTCGTCGATATGCAGCCATGAGTGGATCCTTAGAATCCCAATTGCCAGATACCTGTTGGGCCACCAGGTCCGAGTCACCGAAGCACTTAACTTGGCTTAAGTTCATCTCCTTAGCCATATGAAGACCGTGGAGTAAGGCCTCGTACTCAGCTGCATTGTTAGTACAAGGGAATATTAAGCGAAGAACATAACAAAAATTGTCACCTCGTGGGGAAGTTAATATGACTCCAACCCCCGAGCCCTCCAATTGCCTGGACCCATCAAAATGAATAGTCCAATAAGTGTTATCTGGCTTTTCCTCTCGTGCCTGCAACTCTGTCCAACCATTGATGAAGTCCACGAGTGCTTGAGATTTGATCGCTGTGCGAGGTGTATACTTGAGCCCGTGAGGTCCAAGCTCAATGGCCCACTTGGCAATCCGGCCAGTTGCTTCCCTGTTTTGAATGATTTCTCCCAGAGGGGCTGAACTGACCACTGTGATAGGATGACCCTGAAAATAATGCTTGAGCTTCCGGCTTGCCATAAACACCCCATACACCAGCTTCTGCCAATGCGGATACCTCTGCTTTGATTCAATAAGTACCTCACTAATATAATAAACTGGTCGTTGAACTGGATACTCCTTTCCAGCATCCTTGCGCTCCACAACAATAGCCACACTAACAGCCCGGGCATTAGCAGCCACATATAGCAGTAAAGGCTCTTTATCGGCCGGAGCTGCAAGGACAGGCGGTTCAGCTAACTGCCTCTTCAAATCCTCAAACGCTTTATCAGCCGCATCACTCCAGACAAAGTCATCCATTTTCTTTAGCATCTGATATAAAGGGATAGCTTTCTCCCCGAGACGACTGATAAACCGGCTCTAAGCCACAATCCGGCCGGCTAAACGTTGAACGTCATTGATACACGCCGGTTTAGCCAAGGACATGATTGCTGAATTTTTTTTTCCGAATTAGTTTCAATGCCCCTGTTTGACACCAGAAAGCCCATGAGCTTACCTGCTGGAACACCAAAGACACATTTTTCCAGATTAAGCATCATCTTATAAACCCGGAGGTTGTCAAAAGTCTCCCTCAAGTCATCTATCAATGTTTCCTCCTTCCTGTACTTCACCACAATATCATCTACATATGCATGAACATTGCGCCCAATCTATTTATGAAGACAATTCTGAACACAACGTTGATAAGTCGCCTGGGCACTCTTGAGCCCGAAGGGCATGGAGACATAGCAGAAGGCTCCATAGGGAGTTATAAAAGTTGTCTTCTCCTGGTCCTTAACTGCCATTTTGATATGATGATAACCAGAGTAAGCATCCAGAAAACACAAACAGTCACAACCTGCCGTAGCATCAATAATCCGATCAATACGAGGGAGGGTAAAAGGATCAGCTGGACAAGCCTTGTTCAAGTATGTGTAGTCCACACACATACGCCAAGTGCTGTTTTTCTTAAGGACCAGCACTGGATTGGCTAACCACTCAGGGTGAAAAACCTCCACGATGAACCCTACGGCCAACAGCCGAGCTACCTCCTCACCAATAGCCTTACGCCTTTCTTCGTTGAAGCGGCGGAGAAACTGCCTAACCGGTTTAAACTTAGGATCTATATTAAGTGTGTGCTCAGCGAGTTCTCTCAGTACACCTGGCATGTCATAGGCTTCCGTGCAAAGATGTCCCGGTTCTCACGGATGAACTCGATGAGCGCGCTTTCCTATTTGGGATTCAGGTTAGCGCTGATGCTGAACTGCTTGGATGAATCGCCAGGAACAAAATCAACCATCTTAGTGTTTGTGGCCGATTTAAACTTCAATGCCGGATCGTACTTCGTAGTTGGCTTTTTCAAAGAAGTCATGTCTGCCGGATCAACCTTCTCTTTATAAAACTCCAGCTCTTCTGTGGCACAAACCGACTTAGCGTAAGTCGCATCACCTTCCTCACATTCCAAAGCAATCTTCCTGCTCCCATGTACTGTGATGGTCCCCTTATGACCTGGCATCTTAAGCTACAGATAAACATAACACGGCCTCGCCATGAACTTGGCATAAGCCGGTCGCCCAAACAGGGCATGACACGGACGTTTTATTTTCACCACCTCAAAAGTCAATGTTTCTGACCTTGAATCATGATCATCTCCAAAGGCCACCTCTAGGGCTACCTTACCCACTGGATACGCAGACTTACCGGGCACCACACCATGAAAAACGGTGTTCGACGGTTTAAGATTCTTATCTGTCAACCCCATACGGCGGAAGGTATCATAGTAAAGGATGTTGATACTACTTCCACCATCCATGAGCACCTTGGTGAACTTATACCCCCCAACTTGAGGTGCCACCACTAAGGCCAGATGACCCGTATTATCAACCCGAGGTGGGTGATCCTCCCGACTCCATAAAATTGGTTGCTCAGACCAGCGCAAGTACTGAGGCACTACCGGTTCAACAGAGTTCACGGCCCTCTTGTGAAGCTTCTGATCACGCTTGCACAAACTAGTGGTGAAGACATGATACTGCCCACTATTGAACTGCTTTGGATTGCTCTAGTAACCCGACTGCTCCTGCTGCTGATTCCCCTGATGGTTATAACCTCTTTGGTTACCCTGGTTCCCTTGATTGCTATGTTCGGTTTGATTGCCTTGAAATCCTGAACCGGAGCTGCTGCCTCCATAACCGAGCCCATGAAAGCCACCTCCTGAACAGCCGGGCGGGCCATTATCGTTTTGAAACATATTGGAGTTCTTGAACTCTCGCATGATGTAACAATCCTTCCAAAGATGTGAAGCTGGCCTCTCCTTCGATCCATGCTTTGGACAAGGTTGATTTAACAGGCGCTCCATATTGGGGCCTGACCTCCGCCCCTCTGGGGCTGTTTGCCCTTACGACGCTGACCGTTATCCTGAGTATTGGTGTTAGCCACGAAGTCCAAACTATTGTCTGCTTTGCACTTACCATTGTTTCCATGACCTGCTGGGTTATGCTGTTGTCCCTTGGCGTTGTCGTTCTTCTTCCCTTTTCCCGGTTTGTCCTCTTCTGAGTTAGGGTCTTTGGTACTATCTGAATCGGCATACTTAACCAAAGCGGCCATAAGTGTTGACATGTCATTGTAGTGACATTTGAGCCTTCCTAACTTCAGTTTTAACGGTAGAAACCGGCAATTGCCCTCCAATGTTAAGACTGCTGTATCCGCGTTGATACGATCCGACGAGTGCAGAATAGCTGAGACCCGCTTTTCCCAATGGATTGTAGACTCCCCATCCTCTTGAGCACAAGCGGCCAGGTCCACAATTGACATAGGCTGCTTACAAGTATTTTTAAAATTCTGGATAAACCTGTGTTTTAACTCGGCCCATGATCCGACAGAGTTAGCTGGTAAGCTCTTTAACCAAGTACGAGCTGTCCCCTCCAACATCATGGTGAAGTATTTAGCACACACCGCTTCATCCACATCCAACATCTCCATTGCCATCTCATAACTTTCAACCCATGCCTCTGGTTGCAAATCGGCGGTGTAATTGGGCACCTTACGAGGTCCCTTAAAATCCTTGGGCAGTCGTACATTACGTAAAGAGGGGGTAAGACACGGCACCCCTAGAGAACTGAAGACCACGCCTGGCTCCACTGAAGCGGTAGGAAGAACCAGAGTAGGTTGACGAGGTGCATGCAGAGCTGCTAACTCGGCTTCTCGACGTGCATGGCCATGATCCACCACATCCTGCGCATTAGCACCACCGCCTGCTGGGTTGTGTCCTCGCGGCGAGTTACGGTGACGTGCACTGCTTGATATGGCCGGTTCATCCTCAACGTGCCTGCTGTAGCTCCGAATCGGACGGGGGGTAGAATGAATCCTCTCGCGACTATGCGAATAAGCCTGCTGCTGGTTTAAAGCTGTTTGAAGGAGCTCTCTGGCCCGTCGTGTCTCACTCGCCACTGGTGACTCGCCGTCAGCTGGGAGTGCTGCTAATCGTGAAGCAACGGCCACAATGTTGTCTAATGGGTTGGAGTAATGCCCCGGGGGCGTTGGAACATACTGTGGTACAACGTTGTTCGCATGAGGCGGGTCCATCGTGCGCCTGCTGAACCGGCGCTCCTGTTCCCAGCGCCTCCGTCCGGTTTACCACTGGCTGGTTACTGGTTCCGGCTCCTGGCGCGTTGAAGAGATTTCTTGGCTCATAACCCGGCGGGAGGTGCGACCGGTATCTTGTTCTCATGACCTCATCTGAGGCATTCTGCTCCAACCTAAGCCGGTAGGCCTGAGCTTCCAACTCGGCCTATTCTGTAGCCATCTTGGCGTACTCTGCTGCCAGGTCCGCTTTAGCCTGAGTTATCTGATCTTTCACCTTTGCAATCTCTGGGGTGTGCTGATCTCGGGCTGCCGCGTCCACCTCCGCGGCCATCAATGTTGCCAAAGCGTCGAACAAATCAGACAAAACCTAAGAGGGAGGAGGCGCAGAGCCCCCTGCTCCTGCTGGCGTTGCCGTTGCTGAACCGGAGAACATCACCACGGCGGTAGAAGAGTGTTGCGCTGGTTGGGTTCCGGCCATGAAGACAGTGACCCAGTTTGGCAGATCGAGGGGGTCCGGAATACTGTTGCCATCGGAACCTCCACTAATCCGGCCGTCCTGCAACTGATACAGCGACTCGGTCTCTCCAGTTGAAGACTCATCATCAGAACAGACAACGGTTTCTCCACCAGATGCCGGTCCATCCTCATGTTCCACCCCATGGATGACACCTACGAAAACATGCCTCGCTGCGGGCTGAACCGGGGCAGGGCTTGAACGCTGAGCCGTCTCGATGATGTCGGTGCAGGTGTCCGGCTCAGGGCCTAGTTCGTCGATCTCGCTGATACGTCTCCAACATATCTATAATTTTTGATTGCTCCATGCTATATTATCTACTGTTTTGGACATTATTGGGCTTTATTAACCACTTTTATATTATTTTTGGGACTAACCTATTAACCGGAGGCCCAGCCCAGAATTGCTGTTTTTTTTGCCTGTTTTAGGGTTTCGAAGAAAAGGAATATCAAACGGAGTCCAAACGGACTGAAACCTTCGGGAATGTGATTTTCTCACCGAACATGATCTAGGAGACTTGGACCCTACGTCAAGAAACAAAGGAGGCCACGAGGTAGGGGGCGTGACTACCCCCCCCCAGGCGCGCCCTCCACCCTCGTGGGCCCCCTGTTGTTCCACCGACATACTCCTTCCTCCTATATATACCTACGTACCCCCAAAAAATCAGATACGGAGCCAAAACCCTAATTCCACCGCCGCAACTTTCTGTATCCACGAGAACCCATCTTGGGGCCTATTCTGGAGCTCCGCCGGAGGGGGCATCCATCATGGAGGGCTTCTACATCATCACCATATCCCCTCCGATGAAGTGTGAGTAGTTTACCTCAGACCTACGGGTCCATAGTTATTAGCTAGATGGCTTCTTCTCTCTTTTTGGATCTCAATACAATGTTCTCCCCCTCTCTTGTGGAGAGATGTAATCTTCTTTTTGCGGTGTGTTTGTTGAGACCGATGAATTGTGGGTTTATGATCAAGTCTATCTATGAACAATATTTAAATCTTCTCTGAATTCTTTTATGTATGATTGGTTATCTTTGCAAGTCTCTTTGAATTATCAGTTTGGTTTGGCCTACTAGATTGATCTTTCTTGCAATGAGAGAAGTGCTTAGCTTTGGGTTCAATCTTGTGGTGTGCTTTCCCAGTGACAGTAGGGGCAGCAAGGCACGTATTGTATTTTTGCCATCGAGGATAACAAGATGGGGTTTTCATCATATTGCATGAGTTTATCCCTCTACATCATGTCATCTTGCTTAAGGCGTTACTCTGTTTTCATTAACTTAATACTCTAGATGCATGCTGGATAGCGGTCGATGAGTGGAGTAATAGTAGTAGATGCAGGCAGGAGTTGGTCTACTTGTCTCGGACGTAATGCCTATATACATTATCATACCTAGATATTCTCATAACTATGCTCAATTCTGTCAATTGCGCAATAGTAATTTGTTCACCCACCGTAAAATACCTATGCTCTTTAGAGAAGCCACTAGTGAAACCTATGGCCCCCGGGTCTATCTTCATCATATTAATCTTCCAATACTTAGTTATTTCCTTTGCTTTTTTACTTTGCTTTTATTTTACTTTGCATCTTTATCATAAAAATACCAAAAATATTATCTTATCATATCTATCAGATCTCACTCTCGTAAGTGGCCGTGTAGGGATTGACAACCCCTTATCGCGTCGGTTGCGAGGATTTATTTGTTTTGTGCAGGTGCGAGGGACTCGCGCGTAGCCTCCTACTGGATTGATACCTTGGTTCTCAAAAACTGAGGGAAATACTTACGCTACTTTGCTGCATCATCCCTTCCTCTTCGTGGAAAACCAACGCAATGCTCAAGAGGTAGCAAGAAGGATTTCTGGCGCCGTTACCGGGGAGTCTATGCAAAAGTCAATATACCAAGTACCCATCACAACCCCTATCTCCCGCATTACATTATTTGCCATTTGCCTCTCATTTTCCTCTCCCCCACTTCACCCTTGCCGTTTTATTCGCCCTCTCTCTCTATACTCCCTCTCTTTTTCCGTTTGCCTCTTTTTTGCCCGCTTGCTTTTTGTTTGCTTGTGTGTTGGATTGCTTGCTTGTCACGATGGCTCAAGATAACACTAAATTGTGTGACTTTACCAATACCAACAACAATGATTTTATTAGTACTCTGATTGCTCCTCTTACCGATACTGAATCTTGTGAAATTAATGCTGCCTTGCTGAATCTTGTCATGAAAGATCCGTTTTCCAGCCCGCTGCCCATCTAAATAGCTTCAAGCGGCACCAAAGGAGTCACATCACTTAGCTGTGAAGCGAATTCTTCGATATTTGGCTCACACCCCAACTCCTGGATTATGGTATCCAAAGGGCTCAGAGTTTGATCTGGTTGGATTCTCGGATGCTGATTATGCTGGTGACAAGGTGGATCGCAAGTCTACATCAGGCACATGTCATTTTCTGGGACGATCACTTGTATGTTGGTCTTCAAAGAAGCAGAACTGTGTATCTCTCTCCACTGCTGAATCTGAATACATTGTTGCTAGATCTTGCTGCGCTCAGCTTCTGTGGATGAAGCAAACACTCAAGGACTATGGCATTCATCTGAAGCAAGTGCCACTCTACTGCGACAACGAAAGCGCCATCAAGATTGCCAACAGCCCAGTTCAGCACTCGAAGACAAAGCACATTGAAATTCGTCATCACTTTCTCAGAGATCATGTTGTGAAGGAAGATATTGAAATCATACACGTCAACACCGAAGAGCAATTGGCAGATATCTTCACCAAGCCCTTGGATGAGAAGAGATTTTGCAAGTTACGGTGTGAGCTAAATATCTTGGAATCCTCAAATGTCCTGTGATCAGGCACACATCCTAACACTTATGCATATTGATGACTTAGATGTGCGACACACGAAGTAAAGTATATCTTCAATCAATGAAGACATACATTCTAAGTGTGAATACATTAATGTGGAATTTGACTTCGGAGCGCCATGATAATTGTGCGCCGTGTCTGGGTCTAATACTTCCTATACGGTGGGTAACGCCACCACCAAATTTTCTGTTTGAAGTGTTTCACTCATGGCGTTACATTTGTTATGTCTTCACATTTGGTTTGGCTTCAATCTCAACATGTCTTCATGATTATCTTCACTATGTTGATTATATATATATACTAGTGTTCTGTCCTCTACAGCATTCACTTATAGCTATGTCTTCTTGTTGAATCTTTTGAACTAAGTGAATGTGATCGGACCCTAACCTCTCTATGCTTTCTATCTCAAACTCTATCTCTCCAAATCATATGCATTCTACAGAAACTGTCGAATGTCTTCTCTGCGTCCTTGTCATCAGAAGATACAGAGACATACATTAAGTCCGTTTTCAATGCTCATTCCTTCACCTGAAACCCGGAGAAGTGGGAATGACCACCCGACAATCCAGGCGTGCGTGGGACGTGGAACAACCCCCGATATGCTGCATGACAGCCACGTGTCCCTCAGATGTGAATCGCCAGGGGCACCTGTGTAATAACGTAGTGCCGCCCTTGTACCTATAAATACATGCCTCACCACAGTCATTATCTCTTCTTCCACTCTCGCACGAACCCTAGCGCCACCGCTAGCCCTCGACGATGCCGGCAACGAAGCGCTTCGCTGCCGCAACCTCTCCGACGTCGTCTTCACGCCTACCGCGGACATCGTCCTCTCCGCCGTCACCGTAGGTGTCCTCTGTCGCCAAGTTAGGGCACGGAAGATCAAACTGCTCGGCCTCCTCTTCCACTCCGTCTAGCAGTTCTTCGTGTGGTAAATAAAACTTCCTTTTACGGACCCTTTGATCCTATAGCTTTATCACTATCTACCACAAGCAGTTTCTATTCACACAAGTTGGATCTCTTTCATACTGCATCTCATAACATGCCTAGTATATTCACTTATGCTTCACAAAGTAGTTAGATTCCTCACTTGTACTGATCCACGGATTCGTACAAATCTGGAACCAACTCCTTATCTATGAGTGAATGTCTTCGCACGATGAGGTCAATGTCTTCTACACTGATTTATCTTCAAAATCTTCTGAGAATGCATATGACCTCTTCCCCTTCCCTCGCACCTTAATGCCGTCACAGGTACATGTCCGTGGGAGAATCCCTTGGTTCTCATAGTCTGCATTCATTTGCAGAATTCTTACAGTATCACATAAATTCTCCCGAAGCCAGTTCCTGTCTGTCCAGCAAGCGAAAGCCTTTGAAGCCTTTGAACGTATTGAAGCCTTTCAGTTTAAATTTCAGGGCTTCAGAGAAATCAGCACGGAAGGGTGGCAGAAAGCGTCGTGGAGAAACATCAAGAGATCTGCCCGATGACCTCTCAGAGCTGTAAGAGACAGATCCTGAAGAGGATTACAATCAGCGCAAGACACGAATCCAATGGATTCGACGCTATTGGGCAGAACAGTGGTTCAAGTACAGATTTGTGACAAAGGAATATGCTGAAAAGAATGCCATCAAGCGACCATGGGGAGACATCCTCTACAAAAATCTTTAACCCAGGACCAGAGATGAAGCCATTGAACAAGGCTTCTATCCCTGCATGGTCCGTGGGCCACAGCCTGCAGATGCACACTCATCGTCACTACTATGGTGTCGTGACGACATTCTGTTCAAGCGCAACTTCCAGTTTGCCCAGAACTCAGCAAAGTAGAACAAGAAGACATTGGGACTAGACTTCAACCCTGGTCCTTCTGCTCCAAGGGCTGACAGCACACGTGATGCAGAACCCAATGTCGTCGGTCCTTTCTACAACCTTGAAGGTCTCATCACCCATATCTTGGTGCAAGGGACAGTCGTGAATGAGCCTGCAGATGACACTGAATCAGATGAAGCGCCTGTAGCGCCGAAGCCAAAGAAGCAGCCTAAAGCTTCAAAGCCTGCCTCTGCTCCAAAAATCTCACGGGCGAAGCCACTGGCAACTGCACCTCCTGAAGACAGTGTGCAGTATGAAGATTTGTCACGCATCTCCAAGCCACAGAAGGTCAAGATGCCTCTGCCACACACCGGCCAAGAACTGACAGCTGCTGATGTTCTGCGTAATGATGCCATTGATCTGTCCAGTGATGAAGATTTTGCAGATGACGCTCTTGAGCAACTGATCAAGAGCAAAGAAGAAGCAGAAATCTTCAATAATCTGCCTCTCTTTGACGTGGCAATCATCCATAACTTCATTGATGAATGGTTTGACACGCCCAACATCAGCTTCGACGATCTGCAACTTCCCATTGGCCTCAGTGTCGCCTTCCATGGCGCCATTGCTTCAGAGTTAGCTATCGCCCAACGCATTGTTGAACTGAAGCAGAAGATTGACTTTGAGAAATCTCAGTTCAAGAAGCATATGGCCAAGCTCATCATGCAAGAGGTGAAGAACTTCAAGACTATGTTGCACGAGCTCAAGGAAGCCTTTCTCAAGAAACGTGCAGAAGCTCAGGGTTCTCGTGAGCGCATGAAGGTTCTGGCTGACAGGTGTGTGCAAGCCTACAATGAGGCTGAGAAGTACAAGGCCCTTGGGCGTCCTGGCATCGACCCCAGGATGGCTGCAAAGAAGAAGAAGAAGCCCGCTACGGCTGAACCCGACACACCAAGGCAGGAAGCAGATCCCATTGTCTTCCCAACTAGCATGACTGGCCCGAAGCCAAAGGCCAGGTCAACCGCTTCAGAACTGAAGAAGACAAGGACTGCTGAGGCTGAAGCCAAAAAAAGGAAACATCTTGCAGCCTCTCCTACTGCCCCCTCCAAGAAGAAGAGGAAGACCAAGAAGGAACGGGCTGCTCACACAGAGCCCTTGATTGTTGAACCCATTTCCATGGTTCACCCTGACGCTGAACCACAAGAACGTCAACTGACTGTCCATGAGCCTGCTTTCACAGAGGCTCATGAAGCTGAAGACTTTCTAGCAGCTGATCCCATCGTTGCTGAAGACATTGGTCACCATGACCATGTTGAAGATGATGCAGTCCTTCCTCAGCTCGAGCACCAACAGGTATCATCGCCTGTGCTAACGCACAGTGAACTCATCAGCATTGGTCGTCCTCTGACGCCAATTGCTCAGGATGCTTCATGGGCTGATCGCCCACAAGAAGAAGAAGACTTTGAGGCCCATCCAACACCAACTCCACAGGCGTCGCCCATGTTGCGCAGGCTTCGCAAAGGTCCAAGGCCTCCAGTCTCTCCATCTGAAGCTAAAACTGCTGAAGACATTCCGGCTACATCAGCCGATGAAGAAGAAGCCCCACAAGCTGCTACCCCCTGTCCCACCAAGAAGCGGTTCTCGAGGAGAACGTGACTGTGACCGACCCTCCAGCTCGTCAAGTGGAGGTTGAAAATCTTGAGGCTGTCACCACCAACACCAATGAAGCCACTGACGTTGTCATGGCTGAAGCTAATGTGGAGCCCTCACCAACAAAAGCACCAGAAGTCAGCGAAGCCACTGATCCCACTGCTTCTGTTCCTGCGCCTGCTGCCGGTCCTCAATTCGACTATCATGTTGAGCACATGCCTCAGGTACAAAAGCCAATCCCAAGATTGCCTAGGTTCCCAGGTCCTGCATCAGCACCTGGATCCTTCAATATCAATGGCTTCAAAGCAGACAACACTTTCTTCAATAGCTCCAGGAACCCCTACTCAAGGGAAAGAATATCATCTGATCGGTTCTGGAGCTATCCGCAGCGAAGCTATTACTCCTGCATTCTATACAATCAAGGTCACATCTTCCCACATAAGCGTCTTGAAATTGAAGCAATAGCTGGTCTGCCCTGTCTGGAACAAGCTCTGGATTGCTTCAAAGAGGTTGGCTTGCTGCCGTTCGTCACCGACCAAGAGCATTGGAATGAAGAGTTGCTGCTCCAATTCTATGCCACACTTCACATCCGCGGGTATAACAGAGATCCGAAGACTTGGGTCCTGGAGTGGATGACAGGAAACGTTCATCACGAATCCAAAGCCTTTGACATCATTGAGCTCACTGGTCTACCCACTTCTGGCGATCTCTACGAATCTGGCTGTCAACTTCACAGTGAAGCTATGGAGAGCATCTTTCAGAAGCCTGAACCTAATATAAGTCAGATGCTCAGTATGATGAAGCCATTACCCCAAGATGCTGAATATCCCAAAGAGTTCCTTGTTGAAGACCTTGAGTATCTGCCAAGGACTATTTATCACATCATAAGGCGAACTCTCTGGCCCATCAAAGGACACTCTCCACATGCCAAGTTGGAAGGTGCAATGAAGACTTTGGTCTTCTATATTCTTCATGGAAAATGCTTCAATGCACAGGACTTCTTCATTAGCCAACTTGCTGCCTCATGCTCTGATCTTTTTGGCTTGAAGTTCTACGCCCCATGGGTAACGCGGCTGATCAACCTTCACTCTGCTATCTCATATCAGCCATCTGCTCGCAATCATCGGATCTTTCTGCCTGATGTGGATATGTCTATTGAAGCCATCTATCCTGAGCCTGCCAAGGAACCTCTAAGTCTTCAGAATGCAGAGCATCAAAGTTTTTCTCAGAACATTGAAGGAGTTGAAGCCGTCACTCGTGTGTATCCCTTGGCTGGCACTACACGTGCACTACATCCTGCCCTTACTGAGGCCACTAATAGCACAATTGCCCAGCGACCCAAGAAGTGCACTCGTGTTCTCAATGACCGAGAGCTTCTTGTGGATCTTCATCAGAAACAGGATAGGCATCATGACTGGCTCAAGCGTCAAATGCAAAGCCTCTTGGTGGATGTCAACCGCATTCGCAATCTTGCCACCAAGAATGCTTTTGTTTCCCATGAAACCTCTCGACACACATGGAAGGGGCTGACGCTGATGTGCTCTGAAGATGATCTTCAAGAGGATGGCTTCTCTGAACGCTTCAAGTTTGACTCCACACCTCCTCGAAGGGCAGTGCTACGACGAACTCCATCTCTTGAAGACTCTGAGTTCTCTTCCTCTGCTGCAACTGTGAATGCCAGAGTGATCAAGGATGACGACGATGCTACTTCACCGCCACCTCCTTCAGCATGCTTCGACATTGCTCCAAGCTCTTCTACACCACCGAACACCACTGACGACCCTGCTGCTTCACCCACTCTTCATGGGAACGAGTAGATGATCTATGTCTTCGAACCTTTTTGGTCCTTACTAACAAAAGGGGGAGAAGCATACGAGTTTGATAGTCTTCAAGCGGGTCCATATGGGCGGGTGCTTTATATTTTGCTTCGTGTTTACAACTCTCGTTTTGATACATTTGGTTCTTTGAGTTGTAACACTTAAACTCGATGGTCGTCTGCTGCTTACTTGCCACCTTGTGATGCGATGATAAATTCCGCATGTGTGACGATAAATTCTGCACTTAGATCATTTTGCAGATGTACATTTTCCATTATGCATGTCATTATCTTCACATACCTTCACATGCATAGTGGATTGTCATCATAAGTTGAAGAGGATCTCCACAAGCACAACCTGCCATGTGCATTTGCATTCCAAAAGCAAATTACTTATATGCACATCTTCAGGGGGAGCCCTTGCAACTTATGAAGACAATTCCTTATCCTTTACAATTTCACATATTATATTCCCCGTTGAAAACTTCAACTAGTTTGTCATCAATCACCAAAAAGGGGGAGATTGTAAGTGCATCTAGTGCCACCCCTAGTTGGTTTTGGAGTATTGACGACAAATCTAGTTGAGGAACTAATGTGTTTGTGAGAATTGCAGGATAACACAGGTAGAAGTCCCTCATTGATTCGGTTTTCCTACCGGAGATGACCCCTAAAAATGTATGAAGACATTGATGTCAAAGGTGGTATATGAAGATATTCACATTGAAGACTATGACAAGAGAAGACATCGCATGAAGCCTATGGAGCTCGAAGACTTAGATCTTTCGTAGTTCTTTTTTCCTTCTCTGATTGAGTCATAGGAACCACCGTACTATTAAGTGGGGTCCAAGAGAACCAGTCAGAATGACTGAAGTGATGCTTAAACAAAACCTATGTCTTCGAGTGGAGACTATGAGAGCGAATCTTGTCCAGAGTCGGACAAGTCAGCTTTGCTTGTAGCCCAAGTAAAGTTGCCGTGTGAGTTTGAAATTTGACCGTTGGAACACGTGTCAGTTCCTTAGTGACCCAGGGTCATTTCGGACAAATCAGGTCGGGTTGCCTAGTGGCTATAAATAGCCCACCCCCTACAACCATAAACGGTTGGCTGCTCAGAGTTAGAGTACGGCTTTTGTCGTTTGAGAGCAACCCACCTCGAAGCCTTTGAGAGAAAATTCCTTGCGAGGATAAAGCCCTAACCACCCAGAGCCAAAGAGAATTAGGCATCACTTAAGTCTTCTTGTCTGTGTGATCTGAAGACTTATTACACTTGAGGACTGTGAATCCTCCAGCCGGTTAGGCGTCGCGTTCTGAGCATCCAAGAGACATTGTGGATCGCCAGTGAACGAAGTCTGTGAAGGTTTGGGAGTCTACCTTGAAGACTTACCAGATTGATTGGGCGAGGTCTGTGTGACCTTAGCTCAAGGGGAATATGGTGAGGACTGGGTGTCCTGAGCTGCGTGTTCAGGACTGGGTGTCCGGGACTGTGTGTCCTCAGGTTTAAATACCTAGCCGCCCTAACCAGACGTACAGTTGTCACAGCAACTGGAACTGGTCCAACAAATCATTGTCTTCAACGAGTCACTGGTTTCATCCTTCCCTTCCCTTTACTTACTGTTACTCCTTGTGAAGTCATTGTATGTTTGCACTATCTTTTGTCTTCACTGAGTGACTGCGTGATCTGTTTGGCTTCATAATATCTTCCCACCTGATCCTTACTACATTGCTGCTATTAGTCATTGTCCTCTCACTCCATTGAATACTTGACTATGGTTTGCCTAGTGTAGTCTACCTTCCGCTGCATGGTAATAGGTTTATTTCTAGCGTTTGTCTTCGAAACTTCCACGTTTTGAAGACTTTCATAAAAATCACCTATTCACCCCCCCTCTAGTCGATATAACGCACTTTCAGAAATCTTTTAGATTCGGCCGCGGGAGGCACTTTTATGGAAATCACTTTAGGAGAAGCTACTAAAATCCTAGATAATATTATGGTTAATTATTCTCAATGGCATACTGAAAGATCTACTAATAAAAAGGTGCATGCGATAGAAGAAATTAATGTTTTGAGTGGAAAGATGGATGAACTTATGAAATTATTTGCTAGTAAGAATGTTTCTTCTGATCCTAATGATATGCCCTTGTCTACTTTGATTGAGAATAATAATGAATCTATGGATGTGAATTTTGTTGGTAGGAACAATTTTGGTAACAACGCGTATAGAGGAAATTTTAATCCTAGGCCATATCCTAGTAATCCCTCTAATAATTATGGTAATTCCTACAATAATTCTTATGGAAATTATAATAATATGCCCTCTGATTTTGAATCTAATATTAAAGAATTTATTACTTCGCAAAAGAATTTCAATGCTTTGATTGAAGAAAAATTTCTTAAGATTGATGAGTTGGCTAGGAACGTTGATAGAATTTCTCTTGATGTTGATTCTTTAAAACTTAGATCTATTCCACCTAAGCTTGCTATCAATAAGTCTCTCGAAGCCATTAGAATTTCCATTGATGAGTGCAAAGAAAGAACCTCTAGGATGCGTGCTAAGAAAGATGCCTTTATAAGAGCGTGTTCTTCTAGTTCCTATGAAAATAAAGATGAAGATCTAAAAGTTATTGATGTGTCCCCTATTAAATCTTTGTGTTGCAATATGAATCTTAATAATGATGGGACTGAATATGATCCACCTTTACATAGAAGGCGTTCCAAGAATTCGGAGTTTTTAGATCTTGATGCTAAAATTGATAAAAGTGGGATCGAAGAAATTAAAACCCTAGATGTTGCTAAACCCACTATTTTGGATTTCAAGGAATTTAATTATGAAAATTGCTCTTTGATTGATTGTATTTCCTTGTTGCAATCCGTGCTAAATTCTCCTCACGCTTATAGTCAAAATAAAGTGTTCACTAAACATATCGTTGATGCCTTGATGCAATCTTATGAAGAAAAACTTGAATTGGAAGTTTCTATCCCTAGAAAACTTTATGATGAGTGGGAACCAACTATTAAAATTAAGATTAAAGAACATGAGTTCTATGCTTTATGTGATTTGGGTGCTAGTGTTTCCACGATTCCAAAGACTTTGTGTGATTTGTTAGGTTTCCTTGATTTTGATGATTGTTCTCTAAACTTGCACCTTGCGGATTCCACTATTAAGAAACCTATGGGAAGAATTGATGATGTTCTTATTGTTGCAAATAGGAATTATTTACCCGTAGATTTTATTGTTCTTGACATAGATTGCAATCCTTCATGTCCTATTATTCTTGGTAGACCTTTCCTTAGAACGATTGGTGCAATTATTGATATGAAGGAAGGAAATATTAGATTCCAATTTCCGTTATGGAAAGGCATGGAACACTTACCTAGAAATAAAATTAAATTACCTTATGAACCTATTATGATAGCCACTTATGGATTGCCTACCAAAGATGGCAATACCTAGATCTATCCTTGCTTTTTATGCCTAGCTAGGGGCGTTAAATGATAGCGCTTGGTGGGAGGCAACCCAATTTTATTTTTATTCCTTGCTTTTTGCTCCTGTTTAGTAATAAATAATTTATCTAGAATCTGTTTAGGTTGTGTTTTTTGTGTTTAATTAGTGTTTGTGCCAAGTAGAACCGTTGGGAAGACTTGGGGAAAGTCTTGATATCTTGCTGTAAAAAACAGAAACTTTAGCGCTCACGAGAACTGCTGACATTTTTATTTGGAAAGTGCTATTTAGTTAATTATTTTTGAATATGATTAATAGATAAATTCCTCACGTCCAGAAATTTATTTTATAATTTTTGGGGATCCAGATCTTGCTCTAGCTACAGATTACTACAGACTGTTCTGTTTTTGACAGATTCTGTTTTTCATGTGTTGTTTGCTTATTTTGATGAATCTATGGCTAGTAAAATAGTTTATAAACCATAGAGAAGTTGGAATAAAGTAGATTTAACACAAATATAAATAAAGAATTAGTTCATTACAGTACATTGAAGTGGTCTTTTGTTTTCTTTCGCTAACGGAGCTCACGAAATTTTCTACTTTAAGTTTTGTGTTGTGAAGTTTTCAAGTTTTGGGTAAAGATTTGATGGACTATGGAACAAGGAGTGGCAAGAGACTAATCTTGGGGATGCTCATGGCACCCCCAATATAATCTAAGGACACCTAAAATCCAAAGCTTGGGGATGCCCTGGAAGGCATCCCCTCTTTTCATCTACTTCTATCGGTAACTTTACTTGGAGCTATATTTTTATTCACCACATGATATGTGTTTTGCTTTGAGAGTCTTGTATGATTTGATTCTTTGCTTTTTAGTTTACCACAATCATCCTTGCTGTACACACCTTTTGAGAGAGCCATACATGATTTGTAATTTGTTAGAATACTCTATGTGCTTCGCTTATATCATTTGAGTTGTATAGTTTTGCTCTAGTACTTCACTTATATCTTTTAGAGCACGGTGGTGGATTTGTTTTATAGAAACTATTGATCTCTCATGCTTCACTTAGATTATTTTTAGAGTCTTAAATATCATGGTAATTTGCTTAAATAATCCCAATGTGCTTGGTATTCAAGAATAGTAAAAACTTTCTTATGAGTGTGTTGAATGCTATGAGAAGTTTGATGCTTGATAATTGTTTTGAGATATGAAGATGGTGATATTAAAGTTATGCTAGTTGAGTAGTTGTGAATTTGAGAAATGCTTGTGTTAAGGTTTGTGATTCCCGTAGCATGCACGTATGGTGAACCGTTATGTGATCAAGTTGGAGCATGATTTATTTTTTGATAGTCTTCCTTATGAGTGGTGGTCGGGGATGAGCGATGGTCTTTTCCTACCAATCTATCCCCCTAGGAGCATGCGTGTAATACTTTGCTTTGATAACTTGTAGATTTTTGCAATAAGTATATGAGTGCTTTATGACTAATGTTGAGTCCATGGATTATATGCACTTTTCTTCCTTCCACCATTGCTAGCCTCTCTAATACCGCACACCTTTCGCCGGTATCATACGTCCACCATATACCTTCCTCAAAACAGCCACCATACCTACCTATTATGGCATTTCCATAGCCATTCCGAGATATATTGCCATGCAACTTTTCACCATTCCGTTTATTATGACACACTCCATCATTGTCATATTTCTTAGCATGATCATGTAGTTGACATCATATTTTTGGCAAAGCCACCATTCATAGTTCTTTCATACATGTCACTCTTGATTCATTGCATATCCCGGTACACCACCGGAGGC
The DNA here is from genome assembly GCF_056163025.1 of Triticum urartu. Lineage (NCBI taxonomy): Eukaryota > Viridiplantae > Streptophyta > Magnoliopsida > Poales > Poaceae > Triticum > Triticum urartu. The sequence goes on from NC_141877.1 coordinate 101,001,939, forward strand.
ATTCATATAGAGTCATATTTTGTTCTAAGTATCGAGTTGTAATTGTTCAGTTGTAAGAAAATAAAAGTGTGATGATCATCATTATTAGAGCATTGTCCCAGTGAGGAAAGGATGATGGAGACTATGATTCCCCCACAAGTCAGGATGAGACTCCGGACGAAAAAAAGAAAGAAAAGAGGCCATAAAAAAGAGAAAAGGCCCAAATAAAAAAATGAGAGAAAAAGAGAGAAGGGACAATGTTACTATCCTTTTACCACACTTGTGCTTCAAAGTAGCACCATGATATTCATGATAGAGAGTCTCCTATGTTATCACTTTCATATACTAGTGGGAATTTTTCATTATAGAACTTGGCTTGTATATTCCAATGATGGGCTTCCTCAAAATGCCCTAGGTCTTCATGAGCAAGCAAGTTGGATGCACACCCACTTAGTTTCTTTTGTTGAGCTTTCATATACTTATAGCTCTAGTGCATTTGTTGCATGGCAATCCCTACTCACTCACATTGATATCTATTGATGGGCATCTCCATAGCCCGTTGATACGCCTAGTTGATGTAAGACTATCTTCTCCCTTTTTGTCTTCTCCACAACCACATTCTATTCCACTTATAGTGCTATATCAATGGCTCACGCTCATGTATTGCGTGAAGATTGAAAAAGTTTGAGAATGTCAAAAGTATGAAACAATTGCTTGGCTTGTCATCGGGGTTGTGCATGATTTAAATACTTTGTGTGATGAAGATAGAGCATAGCCAGACTATATGATTTTGTAGGGATAACTTTCTTTGGCCATGTTATTTTGAGAAGACATGATTGCTTTGTTAGTATGCTTGAAGTATTATTATTTTTATGTCAATGTTAAGGTTTTATCTTGAATCTTTCGGATCTGAATATTCATACCACAATTAAGAAGAATTACATTAAAATTATGCTAAGTAGCACTCCGCATCAAAAATTCTGTTTTTATCATTTACCTACTCAAGGACGAGCAGGAATTAAGCTTGGGGATGCTTGATACGTCTCCAACGTATCTATAATTTTTGATTGCTCCATGCTATATTATCTACTGTTTTGGACATTATTGGGCTTTATTATCCACTTTTATATTATTTTTGGGACTAACCTATTAACCGGAGGCCCAGCCCAGAATTGCTGTTTTTTGCCTATTTTAGGGTTTCGAAGAAAAGGAATATCAAACGGAGTCCAAGCGGAATGAAACCTTCGGGAACGTGATTTTCTCACCGAACATGATCCAGGAGACTTGGACCCTATGTCAAGAAACAAAGGAGGAGGCCACGAGGTAGGGGGCGCGCCTACCCCCCCAGGCACGCCCTCGTGGGCCCCCTGTTGCTCCACCGACGTACTCCTTCCTCCTATATATACCTACGTACCCCCAAACGATCAGATACGGAGCCAAAACCCTAATTCCACCACCGCAACTTTCTGTATCCACGAGATCCCATCTTGGGGCCAGTTCCGGAGCTCCGCCGGAGGGGGCATCGATCACGGAGGGCTTCTACATCATCACCATAGCCCCTCCGATGAAGTGTGAGTAGTTTACCTCAGACCTACGGGTCCATAGTTATTAGCTAGATGGCTTCTTCTCTCTTTTTGGATCTCAATACAATGTTCTCCCCCTCTCTTGTGGAGATCTATTCGATGTAATCTTCTTTTTGCGGTGTGTTTGCTGAGACCGATGAATTGTGGGTTTATGATCTAGTCTATCTATGAACAATATTTGAATCTTCTCTGAATTCTTTTATGTATGATTGGTTATCTTTGCAAGTCTCTTCGAATTATTAGTTTGGTTTGGCCTACTAGATTGATCTTTCTTGCAATGAGAGAAGTGCTTAGCTTTGGGTTCAATCTTGTGGTGTCCTTTCCCAGTGACAGTAGGGGCAGTAAGGCACGTATTGTATTATTGCCATCGAGGATAACAAGATGGGGTTTTCATCATATTGCATGAGTTTATCCCTCTACATCATGTCATCTTGCTTAAGGTGTTACTCTGTTTTCATTAACTTAATACTCTAGATGCATGCTGGATAGCGGTCGATGAGTGGAGTAATAGTAGTAGATGCAGGCAGGAGTCGGTCTACTTGTCTCGGACATGATGCCTATGTACATGATCATACCTAGATATTCTCATAACTATGATCAATTCTGTCAATTGCTCAACATTAATTCGTTCACCCACCGTAAAATACATATGCTCTTGAGAGAAGCCACTAGTGAAACCTATGGCCCCCGGGTCTATCTTCATCATATTAATCTTCCAATACTTAGTTATTTCCTTTGCTTTTTACTTTGCTTTTATTTTAATTTGCATCTTTATCATAAAATACCAAAAATATTATCTTATCATATCTATCAGATCTCACTCTCGTAAGTGGTTGTGTAGGGATTGACAACCCCTTATCGCGTTGGTTGCGAGGATTTATTTGTTTTGTGCAGGTGCGAGGGACTCGCGCGTAGCCTCCTACTAGATTGATACCTTGGTTCTCAAAAACTGAGGGAAATACTTACGCTACTTTGCTGCATCATCCCTTCCTCTTCGGGGAAAACCAACGCAGTGCTCAAGAGGTAGCACTCGCCGATGAAGACGTGAATCCCACCAAAGGGGACCCGGTACCCGTATTCGATTGAACCAGCCTCGGGACCCCATCCTACATCGTCGATGTAGAGCTTGCCGCGACGACTCTTCGTCATCCGGCCCACAGCGTATCCCTTGAGTCCTTCGAAGCTGCCCTTCAAGAACTCGAAACCATCGTGCGACGGCCCCACGGTGGGCGCCAACTATCGTGGGTTTGTCACGGCAGATGTCCTCGTGAAAGTACTTAGTCGTGGAACCATCGCTACAGGTTAGCTTAAAGGGTTTAAACCGGACAAGGGACACGAGGGATTTTATACTAGTTCGGCCCCTTCAATGAAGGTAAAAGCCTACGTCTAGTTGTGATTGGTATTGTTGGGGTTTCGATGACCAGGGAGCGAATCCGCTTTGCCTGGCTCTCGAGTTGTTGTCTGTTGTCCCCCAAACTGCTGTTGGGTCGTCCCTTTATATACATAGGTCGACGCCCGCCGGTTTACAGAGTCCTGAGGCCGGATCATAAACGTGTCCGACTCGGTCTCTATTCCTTCTAACTTACAATACAAGTTACATGAAAGAGTCGGTTTACATCTACAGGCCTTAACTCGCCCTTGGGCCTTGGGCCTTCGTAAAGCGCCACCATCCTCATGTCTTCATGGGCTTCTATATTCATGGAGTTAACCCGGCCACTCCTAGCCAGTTTACCTCCAGTAGTCATATCCCCAACAACCATCGTATCAAATAGAGGAACACAGTTTTCCTCGAAGTTTTGGAATCAGTTGCACCAGCCTTTGGGTATCAGGCTTGAGTTCAGTACGGCCTTTCATCCGTAGACAGATGGACAGACCGAGAGAGTCAATCAGATTCTGGAGGACATGTTGAGAGCTTATGCGCTAGATTATGGATCTAGTTGGGATGACAATTTGCCTTACGCAGAGTTCTCATACAACAACAATTATCATATTTGCCTTATGCAGATGAAAATTGTTTCTGGTATTTTTAGAATTTTTTTATATTTTATTAGGATTTTTCTTCTGGGCAAAATTTATTTTTAAAAAAACTTCGTCGCCCGACTGGGCCGAAGGCCCAGCCGACCCGGCCCGCTACCGCGCTGCCGCCGTCTTCCCGTGCCGGGACGGAGTCCCGCTCCCGCCCGACCCACCGGAGTCTGGACCGGACTCCGAGTCTGCCGCCGCCTCGTGCCCCCCGACCCCTTAATAAGCGGAGGAGGCCCAGCCTCTCCTCTCCACCGAGCCGCTGCCGCCAAGCGCCACTGCCGTCGCCGCACGCCGCCTACGACGCCGCCTCGCCCCGTTCGCCACCACTCCGCCCCGCCACCCCGCCGTTGACCTCGCCGCCGCCGGTTAACCGGTAAAAACCGTTCGGTTTTCCTTGGTTTTCTTTTGGTTTATTTTTAGGGTTAGGGTTTTTCTCGGTTTTTCCAATCGGTTCTAATTAGCGGACGTTCGTACATTAATCCACGGTAGCGAAGGTTTTTTTGTTAGTTCCTGTTAGCGAACGTTCGTTTGTTAGGTTTTTCTTTTTATTTTATTTTCGGCCAGTGACCTATCAGCGATTACTTTTATCACAGATTAGTCCCTAATCTTCAAACACTCGCTACTTTTTGCTCGTTTATCCAAATCCAGTGAAACCAACGCCTAAATCTTTGTCTTGTTCCCCTCTTTCCAGATAACCAACTTGAACATGGTTTTGACAAATTAAAATTTGGTTTCAAGCAGATTTGACTTCGAACTTCTTTTGTTCGCAGTTTGAGTTTCGTAGCTCCGATTCGATTGATTCTTTTTGCAAATCAAAGCTCTTCAATTGAACTTTAAGTTTGGATCTTTTCTATTGAGTTTTACCCTTGCATCTTATGCTTGAGTGCTTATGTATGCTATTGTTTGTTCCCGATAGAGTTTCTGGAGTGCGAAGCGTGCTACTACCAGTTACTAGGGTTTTCAGATCGTCAGCAAGGCAAGTAACACTTTGATCATATCCCTTTTACCCAGTTTTTATGCATTAGTTTCAACCCTCAAACATTGCATGAGTAGGATTTGATTAAATGTGGGTATTGGGAAGTAGTTGATGAGGTAGAACCTATTATCCTTTCTTCAAACCTTGGGAGTTGCTACGTATGCTTATACTGCTATGCTATGTTCGTAGACGTGGTTTGGTTTGAGAGAATTCATGAAAGATGTGAGAGGTTATTGTTAACTAAGGTTTAACTTAAGGTGGCTACTTTAATACACATCTGGGTGGATTGGTTTGTGGGAACCTGGGGAATCCAGTGTTGTCCAAAGGAGATCTCGGGGTATCCGTGTGATTTTCCTATGGTTTGCCACCCAGACTCAAAGGGATCATTATGTTATTCATGCTGGAAACTTCTGTGTGCATCCACAAGCCATTATGGGCTCTGGCATAGTTGAGTATGTTGTTTGACCTCTTTCAGTGGTAGACTAGCAGATGTAGGGGATTGTAGGTGGTACGGTCTACCCGTCGTAAAGAGTTAATGCTTCTGAAAGACTGTGTCTCAGTCATCCGTCTCTCAAACATCATGCAGTCCGAGAAATATAACAGACGAGATCGAGTCTTGTGGGGAAAAGTGCGCAAACCTCTGCAAAGTGTACAAACTAATCATAATTAGCTGTGTCCCCGATTATGGATATGTTGAGTATCTGGTGCTTGAATTACTATGTTGATCTCCTCACTTTACCTAATTAATTTTGTTGGGTTGTTAACTTTTAATTTGGGATTGAGATGGGGTTACCATTCTCAATGTTTTCAATCAACTTTGTAGTTAAATAAAATATATTCCTTTGTTGTAGGGAAAAACTGGCTTTACGCAAAATGATAAACATAGAGCCTCCACCAGCCATTTGTGCATATAGTTATAGATGTTACTTGTTCATTGCTCTATCGTGTTATCTTGCTACCATATTCCATGTGCTGACCTACAAAGGCTGCAACATATTATGTTGGAGAGTTCTCAGATGAAGAGTAAGGTGTGCTAGGTCGTTGTCGTGCACTCAGCTATGACGTTGGAGTTGATGGACTCATTTACCTTCCGAAGCTTCCAATGTTATCTTATTTAGATGGCCTTCAGCCATATTATTGTAATAAGTTCTCTTTTGAGACCTTCGATGTAATAAGTGTGTGATTGAACACTGTTATAAATCCTCGAATATTGTGTGTGTCAGCATTACCGATCTAGGGATGACACTTATGCACAGAGATTTGACCATTTGAGGTCGGGTCGCTACAATTAGGGTACCACTCTGGTGCGGATCGTGCTCTGGTTGACCTATGAGGTTCGGCAGTAACTTGATCTAAATTTTCATGATCATTATCATTAGTTTCCTCTCTGGTTGGTGTAGGCATCACGAGAACGTTTTTCTGTGATGAGCTACTCTCCAATTCGAGAGAAGGTACAGTTACCTCATCAAGTTCTACTTTCCTCCCACTCACTTCTTTCGAGAGAAACTCCTTCTCTAGAAAGGATCCATTCTTAGCAACAAAGATCTTGCCTTCGGATCTGTGATAGAAGGTGTACCCAACAGTTTCTTTTGGGTATCCTATGAAGATGCACTTCTCCAATTTGGGTTCGAGCTTATCAGGCTGAAGCTTTTTCACATAAGCATTGCAACCTCAAACTTTATGAACCGACATCTTAGGTTTCTTGCCAAACCATAGTTCATACGGTGTCGTCTCAACGGATTTAGACAGTGCCCTATTTAACGTGAATGCAGCTGTCTCTAATGCATAATCCCAAACGATAGTGGTAAATTGGTAAGAGACATCATAGATCGCACCATATCCAATAAAGTACGGTTACGACGTTTAGACACACCATTACACTGTGGTGTTCCAGGTGGCGTGAATTGTGAAACTATTCCACATTGTTTTAAATGAAGGCCAAACTTGTAACTCAAATATTCACCTCCGCGATCAGATCGTAGAAACTTTATTTTCTTGTCAGATGATTCTCCACTTTACTCTGAAATTCTTTGAACTTTTCAAATGTTTCAGACTTGTGTTTCATCAAGTAGATATATCCATATCTGCTCAAATCATCAATGAAGGTCAGAAAATAACGATACCCGCCGCGAGCTTCAACACTCATCGGACCGCATACATCGGTATGTATTATTTCCAAAAAGTCATTAGCTCACTCCATTGTTCCGGAGAACGGAGTTTTAGTCATCTTGCCCATGAGGCATGGTTTGCAAGCATCAAATTCATAATCAAGTGATTCCAAAAGCCCATCTGCATGGAGTTTCTTCATGCGCTTTACACCAATATGACCTAAACGGCAGTGCCACAAATATGTTGCACTATCATTATCAACTTTGCATCTTTTGGCATCAATATTATGAATATGTGTATTACTACGATCGAGATTCAATAAACCATTTACATTGGGTGTATGACCATAGAAGGTTTTATTCATGTAAACAGAACAACAATTATTCTCTGACTTAAATGAATAACCATATCGCAATAAACATGATCCAACCATATTCATGCTCAACGCAAACACCAAATAACATTTATTTAGGTCCAACACTAATCTCGAAGGTAGAGGGAGTGTGCGATGGTGATCTTATCAACCTTGGAATTACACATTGTCACCTCACCCTTAACTTGTCTCTATTCATTTTGCAACTCTTGTTTTGAGTTACTAATCTTAACAACAGAACCTGTATCAAAATACCCTGGGGTTACTATGAACACTAGTAAAGTACACATCAATAAGTATATCAAATATACCTTTGTTCACTTTGCCATCCTTCTTATCCGCCAAATATTTGGGGCAGTTCTGTTTCCAGTGACCATTTTTTTGCAGTAGTAGCACTCAGTTTCAGGTTTGGGTCTAGCTTCGGGCTTCTTCACGGGCTTTCTTGCCATTCTTCTTGAAGTTCCCTTTCTTTCCCTTGCCCTTTTTCTTGAAACTAGTGGTCTTGTTAACCATCAACACTTGATGCTATTTCTTGATTTATACCTTCGCTGATTTCAGCATCGCGAAGAGCTTGGAAATCGTTTTCATCATCCCTTGCATATTATAGTTCATCACGAAGTTCTAGTAAGTTGGTGATAGTGACTAGAGAACTCTGTCAATCAGTATCTTATCTGGAATATTAACTCCCACTTGATTCAAGCGATTGTAGTACCTAGAAATTCTGAGCACATGCTCACTAGCTGAGCTATTCTCCTCCATCTTGTAGGCAAAGTACTTGTCAGAGGTCTCATACCTCTTGACATGGGCATGAGTCTAAAATACCAATTTCAACTCTTGGAACGTCTCATATGCTCCATGGCCTTCAAAACGTTTTTGAAGTCCCGGTTCTAAGCCGTAAAGCATGATGCACTAAACTATCAAGTAGTGATCATACCAAGCTTGTCAAACATTCATAACGTCTGCATCTGCTCCTGCATTAGGTCTGTCACCTAGCGGTGCATCAAGGACATAATTCTTCTATGCAGCAATGAGGATAATCCTCAAGTTACGGACCCAGTCTGTGTAGTTGCTACCATCATCTTTCAACTTACATTTCTCTAGGAACGCATTAAAATTCAAGGGAATGGTAGCACGAGCCATTGATCTACAACATAGATATGCAAAAACTATCAGGACTAAGTTCATGATAAATTAAGTTCAATTAATCATATTACTTAAGAACTCCCACTTAGATAGACATCCCTCGAGTCATCTAAATGATCATGTGATCCATATCCACTAAACTATGTTCGATCATCACGTGAGGTGGAGTAGTTTTCAATGGTGAATGTCTCTATGTTGATCATATCTACTATATGATTCACGTTCGACCTTTCGGTCTCCAGTGTTCTGAGGCCATGTTTGTACATGCTAGGCTTGTTAAGTTTAACCCGAGTATTCCGCATGTGCAAAACTGTCTTGCACCCGTTGTATGTGAACGTAGAGCTTATCACACCCGATCAGCACGTGGTGTCTCGGCACGATGAAGTATCGCAATGGTGCATACTCACGGAGAACACTTATACCTTGAAATTTTAGTAAGGGATCATCTTATAATTCTACCATGGTACTAAGAAAAATAAGATGCATAAAAGATAAACATCACATGCAATCAAAATATGTGACATGATATGGCCATCATCATCTTGTGCCTTTGATCTCCATCTCCAAAGCACCGTCATGATTTCCATCGTCACCGGCTTGACACCTTGATCTCTATCGTAGCTTCGTTGTCGTCTCGCCAACTATTGCTTCTACAACTATCGCTAATGCATAGTGATAAAGTAAAGCAATTACATGGTGTTTGCATTTCATACAATAAAGCGACAACCATAAGGCTCCTGCCAGTTGCCGATAACTTCTACAAAACATGATCATCTCATACAATAATGTATATCACATCATGTCTTGACCATATCACATCACAACATGCCCTGCAAAAACAAGTTAGACGTCCTCTACTTTGTTGCTGCAAGTTTTACGTGGCTGCTACGGGCTTTTAGTAAGAACAGTTCTTACCTACGCATCAAAACCACAACGGTGATTTATCAAGTTTGTTGTTTTAACCTTCAACAAGGACCGTCCGCAATCAAATTTGATTCAACTAAAGTTGGAGAAACAGACACCCGCCAGCCACCTTTATGCAAAACTAGTTGCATGTGTGTCTGTGGAACCGGTCTCATGAACGTGGTCATGTAAGATTGGTCCGGGCCGCTTCATCCAACTATACCGCCTAATTAAAATAAGATGTTGGTAGTAAGCAGTATGATGATCACTGCCCACAACTCTTTGTGTTCTGCTCGTGCATATCATCTACGCATAACCTGGCTCATATGCCACTGTTGGGAAACATAGCATGAAATTTCAAAAACATTCCTACGCTCATGCAAGATCTATCTAGGAGATGCATAGCAACGAGAGGGGGAGAGTGTCTCCACGTACCCTCGTAGACCGAAAGCGGAAGCATTTGACAACACGGTTGATGTAGTCGAACTTCTTCTCGTTCCGACCGATCAAGCACCGAACATATGGCCCCTCCGAGTTCTGCACACGTTCAGCTCGCTGACGTCCCTCGAACTCTTGATCCAGCAAAGTGTCGAGGGAGAGTTTTGTCAGCACGACGGCGTGGTGAAGGTGATGGTGAAGTGATTCACGTAGGGCTTCACCGAAGCACTATGACAATATGATCGGATGCGTAAATTGTGGAGGGGGGCGCCGCACACGGCTAGGAATCAATGTTATGTGTTCTAGCGGTCCCCCCTCATATATATAGGTGGAGGGGAGGAGAGGTAGCCAAGGGGGCGCCCCAAGTAGGAGGAATCCTACTTGGGCGCCTCCCAATTCGGCCTTCCCCCTTCCATATTCATTCGGAGGGGGAAGGAAGGAGGAGGGAGGAGAGAAGCAAGGGGGAGGCCGAATCCCTCCCCTTCCTTTCCCTCTTCTCCTCTTTCCTTCTCCCTTATTTTGGCCTACATGGGGCGCACCAGCCCCCTAGGGACTGGTCTGTCCCCTTCTTGGCCCATTAGGCCCATGTAGTTGCTGGGGGGGAACCCCTTCCGGTGACCCGATATGTACCCGGTACCCCCAGAACACTTCCGGTGTCCGAATATCATCGTCCTATATATGAATCTTTACCTCTCGACCATTTCTAGACTCCTCATCATGTCCGTGATCTCATCCGGGACTCCTAACAACATTCAGTCAGCAAATCACATAACTCATATAATACAAAATCATCATTGAACGTTAAGCTTGCGGACCCTACGGGTTTGAGAACTATGTAGACGTGACCGAGACACCTCTCCGGTCGATAACCAACAGCAGAACCTGGATGCTCATATTGGTTCCCACATATTTGATGACCCACAAGTATAGGGGATCTATCGTAGTCCTTTCGATAAGTAAGAGTGTCGAACCCAACGAGGAGCAGAAGGAAATGATAAGCAGTTTTCAGTAAGGTATTCTCTGCAAGCACTGAAATTATCAGTAATAGATAGTTTTGTGATAAGGCAATTTGTAATGGGTAACAAGTAATAAAACTAAATAAGGTGCCGCAAGATGGCCCAATCCTTTTTGTAGCAAAGGACAAGCCTGGACAAATTCTTATATAAAGGAAAGTGCTCCCAAGGACACATGGGAATTATCGTCAAGCTAGTTTTCATCATGTCATATGATTCGCGTTTGGTACTTTGATAATTTGATATGTGGATGGACCAGTGCTTGGGTACTGCCCTTCCTTGGACAAGCATCCCACTTCTGATTAACCCCTCTTGCAAGCATCCGCAACTACAAAAGAAGTATTAAGGTAAACCTAACCATAGCATGAAACATATGGATCCAAATCAGCCCCTTACGAAGCAACGCATAAACTAGGATTTAAGCTTCTGTCACTCTAGCAACCCATCATCTACTTATTACTTCCCAATGCCTTCCCCTAGGCCCAAATAATGGTGAAGTGTCATGTAGTCGACGTTCACATGACATCACTAGAGGAGAGACAACATACATCTGATCAAAATATCGAACGAATACCAAATTCACATGAATACTTATAGCAAGACTTCTCCAATGTCCTCAGGAACAAACGTAACTACTCACAAATCATATTCATGTTCATAATAAGAGGGTATTAATATGCATAAAGGATCTGAACATATGATCTTCCACCAAGTAAACCAACTAGCATCAACTACAAGGAGTAATCAACACTACTAGCAACCCACAGGTACCAATCTGAGGTTTGGAGACAAAGATTGGATACAAGAGATGAATTAGGGTTTGAGATGATATGGTGCTGGTGAAGATGTTGATGGAGATTTACCCCCTCCCAATGAGAGGATCGATGGTGAAGACGGTGGTGATGATTTCCCCCTCTCGGAGGGATGTTTCCCCGGCAATACAGCTCCGCCGGAGCCCTAGATTGGTTCCGCCTCATGGCGGCGGAGTTTCGTCCCGAAAGCTTGCTTATGATTTTTTCCAGGGCAAAAGACCTCATATAGACAAAGATGGGCACCGGAGGCCTGCTAGGGGGCCCACGAGGCAGGGGGCGCGCCCCCACCGTCGTGGATGGTGGGTGGCCCCCCTCTGGTGCTTCCTTCGCCCAATATTTTTTATATATTCTGAAACCGACTTCCGTGAAGTTTCAGGACTTTTGGAGTTGTGCAGAATAGGTCTCTAATATTTGCTCCTTTTCCAGCCTAGAATTCCAGCTGCTGGCATTCTCCCTCTTCTTGTAAACCTTGTAAAATAAGAAAAAAATAGGCATAAGTATTGAGGCATAATGTGTAATAACAGCCCATAATGCAATAAATATTGATATAAAAACATGATGCAAAATGGACGTATCAATATTCTACGAAGATCTTTATCGGTCGTACCGCAATGACAACATACGTTATTCCCTTTGTCATCGGTATGTTAATTGCGCGAGATTCGATCGTCGGTATCTTCATACCTAGTTCAATCTCGTTCCCGGAAAGTCTCTTTACTCATCCCGTAATACATCATCCCGCAACTAACTCGTTAGTCACATTGCTTGCAAGGCTTATTATGATGTGCTTTACTGAGAGGGCCCAGAGATACCTCTCCGATACACGGAGTGACAAATCCTAATCTCGATCTATGCCAACCCAACAAACACCTTCGGAGATACCTGTAGATCATCTTTATAATCACCCTGTTACGTTGTGACGTTTGATAGCACACAAGGTATTCCTCTGGTATCCGGGAGTTGCATAATCTCATTGTCGAAGGAATATGTATATGACATGAAGAAAGCAATAGTGATGTCGCTTGAAGCTATGCCGGTATTTCCCCAAAGAGGAAGGGATGATGCAGCACATCGGCGGTAGGTATTTCCCTCAGATATGAAACCAAGGTTATCGAACCAGTAGGAGAACCAAGCAACACAACGTAAACAGCCACTGCACATAGATAACAAATCCTTGCAACCCGACGTGTTAAAGGGGTTGTCAATCCCTTTCGGGTACGGTGCTAGAAATTGGTGCGTGACGGGGAAAAGTTGTAATAGATTAAATAAATAGATCAAAAATAAATTAAAGTGCAGCAAAGTATTTTTGGATTTTTGGATTAATAGATCCGGAAATAAAGGCAAATAAAAGTAGATCGCAAAGGCAAATAATATGAGAAAGAGACCCGGGGCCATAGGTTTCACTAGTGGCTTCTCTCAAGAAAAATAGCAAAGTGATGGGTGAACAAATTACTGTTGGGAAATTGATAGAACTTCAAATACTCATGACGATATCCAGGAAATGATCATTATATAGGCATCACGTCCAAGATTAGTAGACCGACTCCTGCCTACATCTACTACTATTACTCCACACATCGACTGCTATCCAGCATGCATCTAGTGTAGTAAGTTCATGGAGAAATGGAGTAATGCAATAAGAACGATGACATGATGTAGACAAGATCTATCTATGTAGAGATCTACCCCATCGTTTTACCCTTAGTAGCAACGATACATACGTGTCGGTTCCCTTTCTCTCACTGGGATCAAGCACCGTAAGATCAAACCCACTGCAAAGCACCTCTTCCCGTTGCAAGATAAATAGATCAATTTGGCAAAACAAAACCCAAATATCAGAGAAGAAATACGAGACTATAAGAGATCATGCATAAAAGAGATCAAAGAAACTCAAATACTTTCATGGATATAAAAAGATTGATCTGATCACAAACTCAAAGTTCATTGATCCCAACAAACACACCGCAAACGATTTACATCATATGGATCTCCAAGAGACCATTGTATTGAGAATAAAAAGAGAGAGAGAGAGATGAAGCCATCTAGCTACTAACTACAGACTCGAAGGTCTACAAAGAACTACTAACGCATCATCGGAGAGGCACCAATGCAGGTGGTGAACCCCATCCGAGATGGTGTCTAGATTGGATCTGGTGGTTCTGGACTCTGCGGTGGCTGGATGAATATTTCGACGACTCCCCTAGGGTTTCTGGAATATTGGGGTATTTATAGAGCAAAGAGGTGGTCCGGGGGGCACCCGAGGTGGGCACATCCCACCACGACGCGCCTGGGCCTCCTGGCGCGCCCTGGTGGGTTGTGCCTCCCTCGGGGCACCCCCAGGCGCAACCAGGGCCCGTTGTGTTCCTTTTGGCCCATAAAAATTCTCCGTAAAGGTTTGTGGCATTTGGACTCCGTCTGATATTGATTTTCCGCGATGTAAAAAACATGGGAAAAACAGCAAACTTGGCACTATGTTAATAGGTTAGTACCAAAAAATGATATAAAATGATTATAAAACATCCAAGATTGATAATATAACAGCATGGAACAATAAAAAATTATAGATACATTGGAGACGTATCAGCATCCCCAAGCTTAACTCCTACTCGTCCTCGGGTAGGGAAGTGATAAAAACAGAATTTTTGACGTGGAATGCTGCCTAACATGTCATATCATATTTATTTCTTTAGAGCATGGACATTTGGACTTTTATATTGTTCAAAGCAATAGTCTAGTTTTGACATGACAATTTAAATACTCAAGCATATCAACAAGCAACCATGTCTTTCAATATATCAACGCTAAAATAAGCTATCCCTAGCCCATCATGCTCAACCATTGATCCATTCATGAAACACACTCGCATATTAGCTATGTCCAATACTCAAGTACGATCATATTGCCTCCTAGTTGGTGCATTTATAAGAGAAGATGGAGACTCAAATTCAATATAAAAATTGCATAAAGTAAAAGATAGAACCTTTGCAGAGGGAAGTAGGGATTTGTAGAGGTGCCAGAGCTCAAAGCGAAAAACTTAGAGATAAAAACATTTTGGAGGTGTATCCATCCCACCAACGAAAACAACTTAGAGTTCCCAATACTTTCCATGCATAGATATATCATAGGCGGTTCCCAAATAGAAAATAAAGTTTATTCATTTTTTCACCATACTTTCACTTTCCATGGCTAACCGTATCCATGGGTGCCCTCCATACCAACACTTTCCAAGGAATTTATTATTTGACAACATAAAGTAAATTATTTTTTGCATTTCGGGACTGGGCATCCCTAATACCTTTGCCTTACTCTCGTGCAATGACAAGTGAATAAACACTCATCTTGAGAATAACACATCTAGCATGGAAAATATTAGCCACCCCTCACCGCTCCACGAGCGAAACAAAAACACAAAAGAGAAGTTTATTTTGAAAATTAGAGATGGCACATGCAAATTTGCTTCGAACGGTAAAAGAATAACGCATATAGGTAGATATAGTGGACTCATGTGGCAAAACTGGTTTAAGGTTTTTGGATGCATAAGTAGTGATCATACTTAGTGCAAAATGAAGGCTAGCAAAAGATTGGGAAGCGACCAACCAAGAAACGAATAATCTCATAAGGGAGAATTAAGCATAACTAACACCGAATAATGCACCACAAGTAGGATATAATTTCATTGCATAACTATTGACTTTCATGCTTGCATAGGGAATCACAAACCTTAACACCAATATTCTTACTAAAGCATCATTACTCATCAAGATGACTCACATATCACATAATCATATCTCAAAACTATTACTAAGAACCAAGTTTATTTTGTCCAATGATCTTCATGAAAGTTTTTATTATATCCTTCTTGTATATCTATCACTTTGGGACTAATTTTCATGCGTTGCTTTTCATAAGCTCAAACAAATATAAGTGAAGATCATGAGCATAATATTTCTTTCTTTCTCTCAAATTAATTTAAGTGAAGTAAGAGAGAATTTCTTGAAAATTTTACTAACTCTCAAATAAATCTAGGTGAATCAAGAGAGCATTTCTTCAAAAATACTAAGCACACCGTTCTCAAAAAGATATAAGTGAAGCACTAGAGCAAGTCCATTGCTCATAAAATTTTTAAGTGAAGCATAAAGAGCAATTCTAACAAGTCATGACATAATTTTGGATCTCTCAAATAGGTGTGTCCAGCAAGGGATCAAGACTTAAAGCACAAAATAAAACATGCAAAGACTCATATCATACAAGATGCTCCAAGCAAAACACATAGTATGTGATGAATAAAAATATAGTTTCGAGTAAAATACCGATGGTCGTTAGAAGAAAGAGGGGATGCCACTCGGGGGCATCCCCAAGCTTAGTTGGTTGCTCATTTTTGGATAATAGCTTGGGATGACGGGCATGACCAAGCTTAGGCTCTTCTACTCCTTATTCCTTCATCCATCGTAAGATAACCCAAAACTTGAAAACTTCAATCACACAAAACTCAACAAAACCTTCGTGAGTCCGTTAGTATAAGAATAATAGATCACTACTATAAGTGATGTATCAAACCAATTCATATTTTGTTCTTGTATTATATATACTGTATTCCAACTTTTCTATGGCAAAAACTCATCAAATAAAACCATAGAGCCATCAAAATAAGCACACAACACAAACAAAACAGAATCTGTCAAAACAGAACAGTCTGTAGCAATCTGATTATTTCGAATACTTATGTAACTCCCAAAATTCTGAAAAATTAGGACGACTTGAGAAATTTGTATATTGATCTATTGCAAGTTGAATGGGTATTTTATCGCTCCCTGGTAAAAAATGAAAATTATTTTCGTGAGTGTAAAAGTTTCTGTTTTTTCAGCAAGATCAAACAATTATCACCCAAGAAGATCCTAAAGGCTTTACTTGGCACAAACACTAATTAAAACATAAAAAAATCATAACAATAGCATAATTATTCTAACACTCAAAAACAGTAAGAAAAAAGCAAAAATAAATTTATTCATTGGGTTGCCTCCCAACAAGCACTATAGTTTTACGCCCTTAGTTAGGCATAAAGCAAGGATCTAAGTTTTGTCATCTTTGGTTCGAGATCCATAAGATGCCCTCATGATTGATTCATATGGTGACCTAATTCTTGTTCTAGGAAAGTGTTCCATACCCTTCCTCAAGGGAAATTGGAACATAATATTGCCTTCTTTCATATCAATCACGGCACCAATGGTGCGTAAAAACGGTCTACCAAGAATAATTGGACAAGACGGATTGCAATCAATATCAAGAACAATAAAATCTATGGGCACATAATTCCTATTTGCAAGAATAAGAACATCATTAATTCTTCCCATAGGCTTTTTAATAGTAGAATCCGCCAAGTGCAGATTCAAAGAACACGATTCAAGATCGGTAAGACCAAGCACATCACATAAAGATTTCGGAATTATAGAAACACTAGCACCCAAGTCACACAAAGCAAAACACTCATAATTTTTAATCTTGACTTTGATAGTAGGTTCCCATTCATCATGTAATTTTCTAGGAATTGAAAGTTCTAATTCCAATTTTTCTTCCAAAGCTTTCATCATAGCATCAACAATGTGTTTAGTAAAAGCTTTATTTTGTTCATAAGCATGGGGTAAATTTATCATGGATTGCAACAAAGAAATACAATCAATCAAATAGCAACTATCATAAAGTCTTTGTAATCCAAAAGAGTGGGTACATCACTAGCTAAAGTTTTGACCTCTTCAAACCCACTTTTATCAATTTTCTCACCAAGATTTTCACCCTCCGAAATATTGGGACGCCTTCTACCTAAAGTTGAATCTTCTACAGTCCCTTTTTAATCAATCTTAACTTTACTAAACAAGGAATCAATAGAAGAAACACCAATCATTTTAAGATCTTCATCACTTTTGCGAAAGAAATCACTCAAAAATGCTTTTTCTAAAAATTCTCTTTTAGCTCTAAGCATAGCGGTTCTTTTCTTACTTTCATCCATAGAAACATAAAGAGCTTTAATTGATTCATCAACCTTAGGCACACAAATTTTCATCTTGAGATTTTCCACATCATAAGCAATTCTATCGACACTTCTAGACAATCTTACTCAACTTTTCTTCTATGGAAATGTTGAAAACTTTTTGTGTATTGATAAATTCTTTAATATTATTCTCAAGATCAGAGGTGTTCCTATTATTATTATAAGATTTATTTCCATAGGAATTACCATAATTATTAGAGGAATTACTAGGAAAAGGCCTAGGATTAAAATTACCTCTATAAGCATTGTTATTGAAATTATTTCGAGAGATAAAATTCACATCTGTGGCATCACTATTTTGCTCAATCAAAGTAGACAAAGGCATATCATTAAAATCGATAGGAGCACTTCTACTAGCAACCAATTTCACAAGAGCATCAAATTTTTCACTCAAAGAAGAAATTTCTTCAACCGAATTAACCTTTTTACTAGTAGGAGCTCTTTCGGTATGCCATTGTTCGAATAATTTGCCATAATATTATCAAGCAATTTGGTGGCTTCACCCAAAGTAATTTCCATAAAAGTACCACCCGCGATGGAATCTAAAAGATTACGAGAAACAAAATTCAACCACGTATAATTTTTTTGCATGATCATCCAAAGATTTAACCCATGAGTTGGGCAATTCCTTAGCATCATTTTCATCCTTTCCCAAGATTGTGCAACATGCTCATGTTCAAGTTACTTGAAATTCATGATATGGGTTCTAAGGGAAATGATTTTTGTGGGAAGAAAATACTTAGTGCTAAAAGCATATTTGCACTTATTCCAAGAATCGATACTATTGTGAGGCAAAGAAGAGAACCAATTTTTTGCAGAATCACGCAAAGAAAATGGAAATAATTTCATCTTGACCACATCATTGTCCACATCTTTTTTCTTTTGTATATCGCATAATTCCACGAAGGTATTAAGATGGGACGTGACATCCTCATTAGGAGTATCAGAAAATTGGTCTTTCATAACAAGATTCAGCAAAGCAGTATTAATATCACAAGTCTCAGCACTAGTTGCGAGAGGAGCAAGCGGAGTGCCGATAAAATCATTGTTGTTGGTATTTGAGAAGTCACATAATTTGGTGTTCTCTTGAGTCATGATGACCACACAACAAGATTGCACTCAAAAACAGATCCAGCAAGAAAATGGCGAACAGAAAAAGAGGGGCGAATAAAACAGCAATTTTTTGTGAAGTGGGAGAGATGAAAACGAGAGGCAAATGGCAAATAATGCAAATTGCAAGAAGACGAGATTTGTGATTAGAAACCTGGTATATATTGAAGATCCTCCCCGGCAACGGAGCCAGAAATGGTGCGTGGCCGGGAGACTATCTTGACTTGATACTCCCCGGCAACGGCGCCAGAAATTCCTTTTGATGTCGCTTGAAGCTATGTCGATATTTCCCCAAAGAGGAAGGGATGATGCAGCACAGCGGCGGTAGGTATTTCCCTCAGATATGAAACCAAGGTTATCGAACCAGTAGGAGAACCAAGCAACACAATGTAAACAGCCGCTGCACACAGATAACAAATCGTCGCAACCTGACGTGTTAAATGGGTTGTCAATCCCTTTCGGGTACGGTGCCAGAAATTGGTGCGTGATGGGAAAAGGTTGTAATAGATTAAATAAATATATCGCAAATAAAATAAAGTGAACAAAGTATTTTTGGGGTTTTTGGATTAATAGATCTGAAAATAAAGGCAAATAAAAGTAGATCGCAAAGGCAAATAATATGAGAAAGAGACTCGGGGGGCCGTAGGTTTCACTAGTGGCTTCTCTCGAGAAAAATAGCGAAGCGGTGGGTGAACAAATTACTGTTGTGCAATTGATAGAACTTCAAATACTCATGACGATATCCAGGAAATGATCATTATATAGGCATCACGTCCAAGATTAGTAGACCAACTCCTGCCTGCATCTACTACTATTACTCCACACATCGACCGCTATCCAACATGCATCTAGTGTATTAAGTTCATGGAGAAACGGAGTAATGCAATAAGAACGATGATATGATGTAGACAAGATCTATCTATGTAGAGATAGACACCATCGTTTTATCCTTAGTAGCAACGATACATACGTGTTGGTTCCCTTTCTGTCACTGGGATCAAGCATCGTAAGATCGAAACCACTACAAAGCACATCTTCCCATTGCAAGATAAATAGATCAAGTTGGCCAAACAAAACCCAAATATCGGAGAAGAAATACAAGGCCATAAGAGATCATGCATAAAAGATATCAAAGAAACTCAAATACTTTCATGGATATAAAAAGATAGATCTGGTCATAAACTCAAAGTTCATCGATCCCAACAAACACACCGCAAAAGAGTTACATCATATGGATCTCCAAGAGACCATTGTATTGAGAATCAAGAGAGAGAGAGAGAGATGAAGCCATCTAGCTACTAACTATGGACCCGAAGGTCTACAAAGAACTAGTCACACATCATCGGAGAGGCACCAATGGAGGTGGTGAACCCCATCCGAGATGGTGTCTAGATTGGATCTGGTGGTTCTGGACTCTGTGGCGGCTGGATGAATATTTCGACGACACCCCTAGGGTTTCTGGAATATTGGGGTATTTAAAGAGCAAAGAGGCAGTCCGGGGGGCACCCGAGGTGGGCACAACCCACCAGGATGCGCCTGGGCCTCCTGGCGCGCACTGGTGGGTTGTGCCTCCCTCGGGGCACCCCCAGGCGCAACCAGGACCCGTTGTGTTGAAGGAAATATGCCCTAGAGGCAATAATAAAGTTATTATTTTATTTCCTTATATCATGATAAATGTTTATTATTCATGCTAGAATTGTATTATCCGGAAACATAATACTTGTGTGAATACATAGGCAAACTAAACGTCACTAGTGTGCCTCTACTTGACTAGCTCGTTAATCAAAGATGGTTATGTTTCCTAACCATAGACATGTGTTGTCATTTGATTAACGGGGTCACATAATTAGGAGAATCATGTGATTGACATGACCCATTCCATTAGCTTAGCACCCGATCATTTAGTATGTTGCTATTGCTTTCTTCATGACTTATACATGTTCCTATGACTATCAGATTATGCAACTCCCATTTGCCGGAGGAACACTTTGTGTGCTACCAAACGTCACAACGTAACTGGGTGATTATAAAGGAGCTCTACAGGTGTCTCCAAAGGTACATGTTGGGTTGGCGTATTTTGAGATTAGGATTTGTCACTCCGATTGTCGGAGAGGTATCTCTGGGCCCTCTCGGTAATGCACATCACATAAGCCTTGCAAGCATTGCAACTAATGAGTTAGTTGCGAGATGATGTATTACGAAACGACTAAAGAGACTTGCCGGTAACGAGATTGAACTAGGTATTGAGATACCGACGATCGAATCTCGGGGAAGTAACATACCGATGACAAAGGGAACAAAGTATGTTGTTATGCGGTCTGATCGATAAAGATCTTCATAGAATATGTGGGAGCCAATATGAGCATCCAGGTTCCGCTATTGGTTATTGACCGGAGACATGTCTCGGTCATGTCTACATTGTTATCGAACCCGTAGGGTCCGCACGCTTAACCTTACAATGACAGTTTCATTATGAGTTTATATATTTTGTTGTACCGAAGTTTGTTCGGAGTCCCGGATGTGATCAAGGACATGACGAGGAGTCTCGAAATGGTCGAGACATAAAGATTGATATATTGGATGGCTATATTCGGACACCGGAAGTGTTCCGGGTGATTTCGGAGAAAACCGGAGTGCTGGAGGGTTACCGGAACCCCCCCCCCCCCGGGAGAAGTAATGGGCCTTATGGGCCCTAGTGGAGAGAGAGAGAGGGGCGGCCAGGGTGGGCCACGCGCCTCCTCCCCCTCTGGTCCGAATTGGACTAGGAGAGGGGGATGGCGCCCCCCTTTCCTTCTCCCTCTCCCCCTTCCTTTCCCCTCCTAGTAGGAGTAGGAAAGAGGGGAGTCCTACTCCTACTAGGAAGAGGACTCCTCCTCCTTGGCACGCCCTAGGGCCGGCCGGCCTCGCCCCCTTGCTCCTTTATATACGGGGACAAGGGGGCACCTCTAGACACACAAGTTGATCCTCGTGATCGTTTTCTTAGCCGTGTGCGGTGCCCCCTTCCACCATACTCCTCGATAATATTGTAGCGGTGCTTAGGCAAATCCCTGTGATGGTAGAACATCAAGATCGTCACCACGCTGTTGTGCTGACGGAACTCTTCCCCGACACTTTGCTGGATCAGAGTCCGGGGATCGTCATCGAGCTGAACGTGTGCAGAACTCGGAGGTGTCGTACGTTCGGTACTTGGATCGGTCGGATCGGGAAGACGTACGACTACTTCCTCTACGTTGTGTCAACACTTCCATTGCCGGTCTACGAGGGTACATAGACAACACTCTCCCCTCTCGTTGCTATGCACCACCATGATCTTGCGTGTGCGTAGGAATTTTTTTGAAATTACTACGTTCCCCAACAGTGGCATCCGAGCCAGGTTTTATGTGTTAATGTTGTGCACGAGTAGAACACAAGTGAGTTGTGGGCGATATAAGTCATACTGCTTACCAGCATGTCATACTTTGGTTCGGCGGTATTGTTGGATGAAGCGGCCCGGACCGACATTACGCGTACGCTTACACGAGACTGGTTCTACCGACGTGCTTTGCACACAGGTGGCCGGCGGGTGTCAATTTCTCCAACTTTAGTTGAACCGAGTGTGGCTACACCCGGTCCTTGCGAAGGTTAAAACAGCACCAACTTGACAAACTATCGTTGTGGTTTTCATGCGTAGGTAAGATTGGTTCTTGCTTAAGCCCGTAGCAGCCACGTAAAACTTGCAACAAACAAAGTAGAGGACGTCTAACTTGTTTTTGCAGGGCATGTTGTGCTGTGATATGGTCAAGACATGATGCTAAATTTTATTGTATGAGATGATCATGTTTTGTAACCGAGTTATCGGCAACTGGCAGGAGCCATATGGTTGAAGCTTTATTGTATGCAATGCAATTGCGCTGTAATGCTTTAGTTTATCACTAAGCGGTAGCGATAGTCGTGGAAGCATAAGATTGGCGAGACGACAACGATGCTATGATGATGATCAAGGTGTCGCGCCGGTGACGATGGTGATCATGACGGTGCTTCGAAGATGGAGATCACAAGCACAAGATGATGATGGCCATATCATATCACTTATATTGATTGCATGTGGTGTTTATCTTTTATGCATTTTATCTTGCTTTGATTGACGGTAGCATTTTAAGATGATCTCTCACTAATTATCAAGAAGTGTTCTCCCTGAGTATGCACCTTTGTGAAAGTTCTTCGTGCTGAGACACCACGTGATGATCGGGTGTGATAGGCTCTACGTTCAAATACAACAGGTGCAAAACAGTTGCACACGCGGAATACTCGGGTTATACTTGACGAGCCAAGCATATACAGATATGGCCTCGGAACACGGAGACCGAAAGGTCGAGCATGAATCATATAGTAGATATGATCAACATAGTGATGTTCACCAATGAAACTACTCCATCTCACGTGATGATCGGACATGGTTTAGTTGATTTGGATCACGTGATCACTTAGAGGATTAGAGGGATGTCTATCTAAGTGGGAGTTCTTTAGTAATATAATTAATTGAACTTAAATTTATCATGAACTTAGTACCTGATAGTATCTTGCTTGTTTATGTTTGATTGTAGATAGATGGCCCGTGCTGTTGTTCCGTTGAATTTTAATGTGTTCCTTGAGAAAGCAAAGTTGAAAGATGATGGTAGCAATTACACAGACTGGGTCCGTAACTTGAGGATTATCCTCATTGCTGCACAGAAGAATTACGTCCTGGAAGCACCGCTGGGTGCCAGGCCTACTGCTGGAGCAACACCAGATGTTATGAACGTCTGGCAGAGCAAAGCTGATGACTGCTCGATAGTTCAGTGTGCCATGCTTTACGGCTTAGAATCGGGACTTCAATGATGTTTTGAACGTCATGGAGCATATGAGATGTTCCAGGAGTTGAAGTTAATATTTCAAGCAAATGCCCGGATTGAGAGATATGAAGTCTCCAATAAGTTCTACAGCTGCAAGATGGAGGAGAACAGTTCTGTCAGTGAGCATATACTCAAAATTTCTGGGTATAATAATCACTTGATTCAATTGGGAGTTAATCTTCCAGATGATTGCGTCATTGACAGAATTCTCCAATCACTTCCACCTAGCTACAAGAGCTTCGTGATGAACTATAATATGCAAGGGATGAATAAGACTATTCCCGAGCTCTTCACAATGCTGAAAGCTGCGGAGGTAGAAATCAAAAAGGAGCATCAAGTGTTGATGGTCAACAAGACCACTAGTTTCAAGAAAAAGGGCAAAGGGAAGAAGAAGGGGAACTTCAAAAAGAACAGCAAGCAAGTTGCTGCTCAGGAGAAGAAACCCAAATCTGGACCTAAGCCTGAAACTGAGTGCTTCTACTGCAAGCAGACTGGTCACTGGAAGCGGAACTGCCCCAAGTATTTGGCGGATAAGAAGGATGGCAAGGTGAACAAAGGTATATGTGATATACATGTTATTGATGTGTACCTTACTAATGCTCGTAATAGCACCTGGGTATTTGATACTGGTTCTGTTGCTAATATTTGCAACTCGAAACAGGGACTACGGATTAAGCAAAGATTGGCTAAGGACGAGGTGACGATGCGCGTGGGAAATGGTTCCAAAGTCGATGTGATCGCGGTCGGCACGCTACCTCTACATCTACCTTCGGGATTAGTATTAGACCTAAATAATTGTTATTTGGTGCCAGCGTTAAGCATGAACATTATATCTGGATCTTGTTTGATGCGAGACGGTTATTCATTTAAATCAGAGAATAATGGTTGTTCTATTTATATGAGTAATATCTTTTATGGTCATGCACCCTTGAAGAGTGGTCTATTCTTATTAAATCTCGATAGTAGTAAAACACATATTCATAATGTTGAAGCCAAAAGATGCAGAGTTGATAATGATAGTGCAACTTATTTGTGGCACTGCCGTTTAGGTCATATCGGTGTAAAGCGCATGAAGAAACTCCATACTAATGGACTTTTGGAACCACTTGATTATGAATCACTTGGTACTTGCGAACCGTGCCTCATGGGCAAGATGACTAAAACGTCGTTCTCTGGTACTATGGAGAGAGCAACAGATTTGTTGGAAATCATACAGATGTATGTGCTCCGATGAATATTGAGGCTCATGGCGGATATCGTTATTTTCTCACCTTCACAGATGACTTAAGCAGATATGGGTATATCTACTTAATGAAACATAAGTCTGAAACATTTGAAAAGTTCAAAGAATTTCAGAGTGAAGTTGAAAATCATCGTAACAAGAAAATAAAATTCCTACGATCAGATCGTGGAGGAGAATATTTGAGTTACGAGTTTGGTGTACATTTGAAACAATGCGGAATAGTTTCGCAACTCACGCCACCCGGAACACCACAGCGTAATGGTGTGTCCGAACGTCGTAATCGTACTTTACTAGATATGGTGCGATCTATGATGTCTCTTACTGATTTACCGCTATCATTTTGGGGTCATGCTTTAGAGACGGCCGCATTCACGTTAAATAGGGCACCATCAAAATCCGTTGAGACGACGCCTTATGAACTGTGGTTTGGCAAGAAACCAAAGTTTGTCGTTTCTGAAAGTTTGGGGCTGCGATGCTTATGTGAAAAATCTTCAACCTGATAAGCTTGAACCCAAATCGGAGAAATTTGTCTTCATAGGATATCCAAAGGAAACTATTGGATACACCTTCTATCACAGATCTGAAGGCAAGACTTTTGTTGCTAAATTTGGAAACTTTCTAGAGAAGGAGTTTCTCTCGAAAGAAGTGAGTGGGAGGAAAGTAGAACTTGATGAGGTAACTGTGCCTGCTCCCTTATTGGAAAGTAGTACATCGCAGAAACCGGTTTCTATGACACCTACACCAATTAGTGAGGAAGCTAATGATGATGATCATGAAACTTCAGAACAAGATACTACTGAACCTCGTAGATCAACCAGAGTAAGATCCGCACCAGAGGGGTACGGTAATCCTGTTCTGGAAGTCATGCTACTAGATCATGATGAACCTACGAACTATGGAGAAGCGATGGTGAGCCCAAATTCCGCAAAATGGCTTGAAGCCATGAAATCTGAGATGGGATCCATGTATGAGAACAAAGTGTGGACTTTGGTTGACTTGCCCAAAGATCGGCAAGCAATTGAGAATAAATGGATCTTCAAGAAGAAGACTGACGCTGACGGTAATGTTACTATCTACAAAGCTCGACTTGTCGCAAAAGGTTTTCGACAAGTTCAAGGGATTGACTACGATGAGACCTTCTCACCCGTAGCGATGCTTAAGTCTGTCTGAATCATGTTAGCAATTGCCGCATTTTATGATTATGAAATTTGGCAGATAGTTGTCAAAACTGCATTCCTGAATGGATTTCTGGAAGAAGAGTTGTATATGATGCAGCCAGAAGGTTTTGTCGATCCAAAGGGAGCTAACAAAGTGTGCAAGCTCCAGCGATCCATTTATGGACTGGTGCAAGCCTCTCGGAGTTGGAATAAACGCTTTGATAGTGTGATCAAAGCATTTGGTTTTGTACAGACTTTTGGAGAAGTCTGTATTTTACAAGAAAGTGAGTGGGAGCTCTGTAGCATTTCTGATATTATATGTAAATGACATATTACTAATCAGAAATAATATAGAATTTCTGGATAGCATAAAGGGATACTTGAATAAGAGTTTTTCAATGAAAGACCTCGGTGAAGCTGCTTACATATTGGGCATTAAGATCTATAGAGATAGATCAAGACGCTTAATTGGACTTTCACAAAGGACATACCTTGACAAAATTTTGAAGAAGTTCAAAATGGATCAAGCAAAGAAAGGATTCTTGCCTGCGTTACAAGGTGTGAAATTGAGTAAGACTCAATGCCCGACCAATGCAGAAGATAGAGAGAAAATGAAAGATGTTCCCTATGCTTCAGCCATAGGCTCTATCATGTATGCAATGCTGTGTACCAGACCTGATGTGTGTCTTGCTATAAGTCTAGCAGGGAGGTACCAAAGTAATCCAGGAGTGGATCACTGGACAGCGGTCAAAAACATCCTGAAATACCTAAAAAGGACTAAGGATATGTTTCTCGTATATGGAGGTGACAAAGAGCTCATCGTAAATGGTTACGTTGATGCAAGCTTTGACACTGATCCGGACGATTCTAAATCGCAAACCGGATACGTGTTTACATTAAACGGTGGAGCTGTCAGTTGGTGCAGTTCTAAACAAAGCGTTGTGGCGGGATCTACATGTGAAGCGGAGTCCATAGCTGCTTCGGAAGCAGCAAACGAAGGAGTCTGGATGAAGGAGTTCATATCCGATCTAGGTGTCATACCTAGTGCATCGGGTCCAATGACAATCTTTTGTGACAATACTGGTGCAATTGCCTTGGCAAAGGAATCCAGATTTCACAAGAGAACCAAGCACATCAAGAGATGCTTCAGTTCCATCCGGGATCTAGTCCATGTGGGAGACATAGAGATTTGCAAGATACATACAGATCTGAATGTAGCAGACCCGTTGACTAAGCCTCTTCCACGAGCAAAACATGATCATCACCAAAGCTCCATGGGTGTTAGAATCATTACTATGTAATCTAGATTATTGACTCTAGTGCAAGTGGGAGACTGAAGGAAATATGCCCTAGAGGCAATAATAAAGTTATTATTTTATTTCCTTATATCATGATAAATGTTTATTATTCATGCTAGAATTGTATTATCCGGAAACATAATACTTGTGTGAATACATAGACAAACTAAACGTCACTAGTGTGCCTCTACTTGACTAGCTCGTTAATCAAAGATGGTTATGTTTCCTAACCATAGACATGTGTTGTCATTTGATTAACGGGATCACATCATTAGGAGAATGATGTGATTGACATGACCCATTCCATTAGCTTAGCACCCGATCATTTAGTATGTTGCTATTGCTTTCTTCATGACTTATACATGTTCCTATGACTATGAGATTATGCAACTCCCGTTTGCCGGAGGAACACTTTGTGTGCTACCAAACGTCACAACGTAACTGGGTGATTATAAAGGAGCTCTATAGGTGTCTCCAAAGTACATGTTGGGTTGGCGTATTTCGAGATTAGGATTTGTCACTCCGATTGTCGGAGAGGTATCTCTGGGCCCTCTTGGTAATGCACATCACATAAGCCTTGCAAGCATTGCAATTAATGAGTTAGTTGCGAGATGATGTATTATGAAACGAGTAAAGAGACTTGCCGGTAACGAGATTGAACTAGGTATTGAGATACCGACGATCGAATCTCGGGCAAGTAACATACCGATGACAAAGGGAACAAAGTATGTTGTTATGCGGTCTGACCGATAAAGATCTTCGTAGAATATGTGGGAGCCAATATGAGCATCCAGGTTCCGCTATTGGTTATTGACCGGAGATATGTCTCGGTCATGTCTACATTGTTCTCGAACCCGTAGGGTCCGCACGCTTAACGTTACGATGACAGTTTCATTATGAGTTTATATATTTTGATGTACCGAAGTTTGTTCGGAGTCCCGGATGTGATCACGGACATGACGAGGAGTCTCGAAATGGTCGAGACATAAAGATTGATATATTGGACGGCTATATTCGGACACCGGAAGTGTTCCGGGTGATTTCGGAGAAAACCGGAGTGCCGGAGGGTTACCGGAACCCCCCCCCCTCGGGAGAAGTAATGGGCCTTATGGGCCCTAGTGGAGAGAGAGAGAGGGGCGGCCAGGGTGGGCCGCGCTCCCCTCCCCCTCTGGTCCGAATTGGACTAGGAGAGGGGGGGCGGCGCCCCCCTTTCCTTCTCCCTCTCCCCCTTCCTTTCCCCTCCTAGTAGGAGTAGGAAAGAGGGGAGTCCTACTCCTAATAGGAGGAGGACTCCTCCTCCTTGGCGCGCCCTAGGGCCGGCCGGCCTCCCCCCTTGCTCCTTTATATACGGGGGCAAGGGGGCACCTCTAGACACACAAGTTGATCCTCGTGATCGTTTTCTTAGCCATGTGCGGTGCCCCTTCCACCATACTCCTCGATAATATTGTAGCGGTGCTTAGGCGAAGCCCTGTGACGGTAGAACATCAAGATCGTCACCACGCCATCGTGCTGACGGAACTCTTCCCCGACACTTTGCTGTTTCGGAGTCCGGGGATCGTCATCGAGCTGAACGTGTGCAGAACTCGGAGGTGCCGTACGTTCGGTACTTGGATCGGTCAGATCGGGAAGACGTACGACTACTTCCTCTACGTTGTGTCAACACTTCCATTGCCGGTCTATGAGGGTACGTAGACAAAACTCTGCCCTCTCGTTGCTATGCATCACCATGATCTTGCGCGTGCGTAGGAATTTTTTTGAAATTACTACGTTCCCCAACATGTGTTCCTTTTAGCCCATAAAAATTCTCCATAAAGTTTTGTGGCATTTGGACTCCGTCTGATATTGATTTTCTGTGATGTAAAAAACATGGGAAAAACAACAACTGGCACTTGGCACTATGTCAATAGATTAGTACCAAAAAATGATATAAAAATGACTATAAAATGATTATAAAACATCCAAGATTGTTAATATAACAGTATGGAACAATCAAAAATTATAGATACGTTGGAGACGTATCAAATAGCAATAAAACTGAACGATCAATATGCTAAGCTAACGGATGGGTCTTGCCCACCACATCATTCTCCTAATGATGTGATCCAGCTCATCAAATGACAACATATTTCTATGGTTAGGAAACTTAACCATCTTTGATTAAAGAGCTAGTTTAGTAGAGGTGTGACGCCCCCGATTCAATCGTACACTAATCATACACGCAAACGTGTACGATCAAGATCAGGGACTCACGGGAAGATATCACAACACAACTCTACAAATAAAATAAGTCATACAAGCATCATATTACAAGCCAGGGGCCTCGAGGGCTCGAATACAAGAGCTCAATCATAGACGAGTCAGCGGAAGCAACAATATTTGAGTACAGACATAAGTTAAACAAGTTTGCCTTAAGAAGGCTAGCACAAACTGGGATACAGATCGAAAGAGGCGCAGGCCTCCTGCCTGGGATCCTCCTAAACTAATCATGGTCGTCGTCAGCGGGCTGCACGTAGTAGTAGGCACCTCCCGAGTAGTAGTAGTCGTCGTCGACGGTGGCGTCTGGCTCCTGGGCTCCAACGTCTGGTCGCAGCAATCGGGTATAGAAAGGGGGAAAAGAGGGAGCAAAGCAACCATGAGTACTCATCCAAAGTACTCGCAAGCAAGGAGCTACACTACATATGTATGCAATGGTATCAAAAGGATTAAGGGTATCATATGTGGACTGACCTACAGAATGCCGGAATAAGAGGGGGATAGCTAGTCCTATCGAAGACTACGCTTCTGGTAACCTCCATATTGCAGCAGGAGAAGAGAGTAGATGGTAAGTTCACCAAGTAGCATCGTGTAGCTTAACCCTAACCGATGATCCTCCCCTCATCGCCCTGTGAGAGAGCGACCACCGGTTGTATCTGGCACTTGGAAGGGTGTGTTTTATTAAGTATCCGGTTCAAGTTGTCATAAGGTCAAGGTACAACTCCAAGTCATCCTGTTACCGAAGATCACGGCTATTCGAATAGATTAACTTCCCTGAAGGGGTGCACCACATAACCCAACACGCTCGATCACACTTTTCCTGGGTCATGCCCGGCCTCGGAAGATCAACACGTCGCAGCCCTACCTAGGCACAACAGAGAGGTCAGCACGCCGGTCTAAATCCTATGGCGCAGGGGTCTGGGCCCATCGCCCATTGCACACCTGCATGTTGCGAACGCGGCCGGAAGCAGACAGCCTAGCAGGCGTTCCAATCCAATCCGCGTGCGCGCCGCTCAGTCGCTGATGTCACGAAGGCATCGGCTGATACCACGACGCCGAGTGCCCATAACTGTCCCCGCGTAGATGGTTAGTGCGTATAGGCCAGTAGCCAGACTCAGATCAAATATCAAGATCTCGTTAAACGTGTTATTTTGAAATAACCGCGAACGCCGACCAGGGCCAGGCCCACCTCTCTCCTAGGTGGTCTCAGCCTGCCCTATCGCTTCGCCACAAAGATCCACTCAGAGGGCCGTCGGGACAAACGTCCTTCGGACCCAATCTGTGAATCACTCGCGGGTACTCCTACGAGCCGACCCGTCTTTAGTCAGCACAAGTATCATATATTATGTATATAAGTATATACCCGTGACCACCTCCTGAGTGATCACGACCCGATAGTATAGCATGGCAGACGGACAAGAATGTAGGGCCACTGATGGTAAACTAGCATCCTATACTAAGCATTTAGGATTGCAGGTAAGGTATCAACAGTTGTAGCAACAATGATAGGCTATGCAACAAAACAGGATTAACGGAAAGCAGTAACATGCTACACTACTCTAATGCAAGCAGTATAGAGGAGAGTAGGCGATATCTGGTGATCAAGGGGGGGCTTGCCTAGTTGCTCTGGCAAGAGAGAGGGGACGTCAACACTGTAGTCGTACTGGGTAGCAGCGGCGTCGGTCTCGGTGTCTAGCAAGAGAAGAGGGGGAAGAAACAATAAATATTAAGCAAACAGATGCATAGCGATGCATGACATGAAAAGTATCGGTGCTAGGGGTGCCCTAACGCGGTACGAGGCGGTACCGGTGCAGGGGGAAAACATCCGGGAAAGTATCCCCGGTGTTTCGCGTTTTCGGGCAGAGGAGCCAGAGGGGGAAAGTTGCGTGTTCGCTATGTTAGGGATGCGTGGCGGACAAACGGGCTGCGTATCCGGATTCGTCTCGCCGTTCTGAGTAACTTTCATGTTGAAAATAATTCAATCCGAGTTACGTATTAAAAGATATGATTTTCTAAAGATTTTATTATTATTCTGAAATTATTTTTAATTCGAAAATAAATGTTAAATTGCTAGGCGCACCCAGCACAGTGTACACAAAAGTGTACCCAGTGGCTGACAGGTGGGCCAGAGGGACCCAGTTGAGCAGTCAACGTTTGACTGGTCAACAGGGGTGGGACCCCCCTGTCATTGACTGTTTTAGTTAATTAGGGTTTAGGTTAATTAGATAGGCTTAATTAGTTGTTTTAGTTTAATTAATCAAAATTAATTAAGTTAATTAATTCTTTAATTAATTAATTAATTAATTTTAATTTTATTTATTTTTAAATACGTTCTGGGGTCGGGCCCCACATGTCTGTGGCCCAAGGGGCCTATCGGGCGCCGCTAGCGGGCGGGGGCGTCGGACGCGCCCGAGCGGGCGCACGCCCAGTGCGGGCGGACCCGGTAGGGCGCCGGCGCAGGGAAGGTCAGTGGCCATGGCGAGGCCATTGCAGGAGCGGGGTCCGGCCGGCGGGGCGGCGACGGGACTACAGAGGCGGGGTGGAGTGCAGTGGCCGGAAGCGGCCACGGCGGGCGCGCGCGGGCAGGCGAGTAGGGCCGTGGGGAGCGGCGGTGCTCGGCGGGAGTAGCGGTGGTGAGCACGAGTGACCACAGGGAGGAGCAGAGGCGCCAGGGGAAGCGGGGTTATGCGGGCGACGTGGTGCAGGGCTACACCGGGGCCCTGACAGGCGCGGCATGCAGCCGGGGAGGCAGGGGAGGGCGCGGGCAGCGCGCGCTGAGCGCGCGCATCGTTGTGGGCGGGCGCGTCCAGGAGCAAGGGACGGCCATGACGAGGGGAGCGGGAGCGGGCGGTGCACGCGCGGGTGCGGTCCAGGGACGGACGGCGCGCGGTGAGGCACGAGAAGGGCGCGACAAGCGGCGGGTAGGGAGTGGCGGCAGCAGGCGATGCAGCGGGTGTGCGCGTGTAGGGGCGCGGCTCAGCACGCGTATGGGGCGACGTGCGCGTGCGAGATGTGCACGGCGCCAACGACAGAGGGGGGAGGAGGAGCGGGAGGTGCTCACGGCGGCCGTAGGGGATGGGCAGTGGGGCTCGGGGTGGTCGACGGGGACGAAGGCGACGCACGGGAGGAGAAGCAGGTCGACGGGGTGGCGCGGGCTCCGGGCGGCGGCGTCCTGGGGCGGGGGGGGCGAGGTCGTCGCGGCGACGGGCGATGGGATCGGGGGTTTGCCCCGATCTAGATCCAGTCGAGGGGAGTGGGGGTGGGTTCGGCCGGCTGGGTGTGTGGCCGAATGGGCCGGCCTGCTGGGCCGAGGCCCAGGGGGCAGGGGGGTTTCTCTTTTTTTTTCCTTTGTTGTTTTGTCTTTTCCCTTTTTCTTTATTTATTTTTCTTTTCTGTTTTATTTAGTTTAAAGCACTTAGGCACTTTATAAAAATATGTTTATTACACCATAATTAAATATGCAAATTATGGCACTGCCCGAACATTTTTGTTTTAACTTTTGAAAAACTTTTATTGTTGACATTAATTTAAACTTGAATTTTGAAGCGGTTTCGAAATAACCCGAGATTAACTACAGTGACAGAGGTGACGTGGCACAATTAACGTGAGATTACTGTAGCATGATTATCTGGGCGTTACAAATCTCCTCCACTACAAGAAATCTCGTCCCGAGATTTAGGAGGTAGAAGGAAACAGTGCGGGGTATTCATCTCGAAGACGATCCTCGCGTTCCCAAGTGGCTTCGTCTTCAGAGTGATTCGACCACTGGACTTTGAGGAACTTGATCGCCTTTTGACGTGTGCGGCATTCAGCTTGGTCGAGAATGCGGACCGGATGCTCTTTATAGGAGAGGTCCTGTTGCAATTCGAGCACTTCATGATCCACTGCTCGGATTGGATCCTTGAAGCAACGGCGGAGTTGTGACACGTGGAACACATCGTGAACCTGGGAAAGGTTCGGCGGAAGTTCCAGTTGATATGCCACTTTTCCATGCCTTTCGAGAATAGTGAAGGGACCGATATAGCGAGGAACTAGCTTGCCCTTGATCCCGAAGCGGTGAGCACCCTTCATTGGTGTAACTCGAAGATAAGCCTTTTCGCCAGGTTGATAGACCATGTCTTTGTGATGACGGTCATACTGACTTTTCTGACGTGACTGAGCAGTCTTGAGATTCTCGCGTATAATGCGAACTTGTTCTTCGGCCTGTTGGATAATATCCAGACCGAAGAGTGGACGTTCCCCAGTTTCTGACCAGTTCAGAGGGGTTCGGCACTGTCGTCCATATAACACTTCGAAGGGGGACATCTTCAGACTAGCTTGATAGCTATTATTATAAGAGAACTCGGCATATGGAAGAGATTCCTCCCATTTCTTACCGAAGGAAATTACACAAGCTCGAAGCATGTCTTCGAGAACTTGGTTGACACGTTCAACCTGTCCTTGCGACTGAGGATGAAACGCCATACTGAACGACAGGTGAGTTCCCATAGCTTCTTGGAAACTTGCCCAAAATCTTGAAGTGAATAAGCTCCCACGGTCTGAACTGATAACCAGTGGAATACCGTGAAGTGAAACAATTCTGGACATGTAGAGAGTAGCAAGATGACTAGCAGTGATTGTTTCTTTGACTGCCAGAAAATGTGCAACTTTAGAAAGCCGGTCAATGACGACAAGAATAGCATCATTACCTTTCTGCGATTTGGGAAATCCAGTGACGAAGTCCATTTCAACATGGTCCCATTTCCATTCAGGAATAGAGATAGGTTGCAGAGTTCCAGCAGGCCTTTGATGCTCTGCTTTGATACGGCGGCAAACGTCACACTCAGCAACATAACGAGCAATGTCCTGCTTCATATTAGACCACCAGAATCTTTGACGGATGTCTTGGTACATCTTTGTACTACCAGGATGAATAGACAAAGGCGTATCATGAGCTTCTTTCATAACCTCTTTAGTCTGATCCAGGTTTTTCCTCGAACGTGGTACCACTAGGCGGCCTTTGAAGTACAAGGCGCCATCATCGGCGATAGAGAAGAAGGAGGGCTTTCCTTCTGCTAGATGACGTTTAATCTTATGGACTTCAGAGTCATAACCTTGAATAGTCTTTATACCAGGTACGAGATCTGGTACGACAGCCAGGGTATTTAGAGAACCCTTAGTAACAACACGAAGATTCATCTTCTGAAACTCTGGGGGAGGGGGGCGAGTGCTCCAAGAGGAACAATATGAAGGTTCAGCTTTCTAAATTCTTCGATAAGCGAGGGCTGAAATTTGTGAACCTGGAGGTGGTTGCAGTAAGACTTGCGGCTCAAGGCATCAGCCATTACATTAGCCTTGCCGGGGGTATAGGATATACCCACGTCAAAGTCCACAACAATATCCATCCATCTCTGCTAACGGAGGTTCAGATCTGGCTGAGTAAACAGATACTTCAGACTTTGGTGGTCGGTGAAGATCTCGCAACGATTACCGAGAAGGTAATGTCGCCACTGCTTCAGTGCATGAATGACAACAGCAAGCTTGAGGTCGTGAACTGGGTAGTTTTCTTCATGAGGGCGCAGTTGACGAGAGGCATAAGCAATCACTCTGCACTCTTGCATTAGGACACAGCCTAATCCTTGACGGGAAGCGTCACAGTAAATGACGAAGTCCTTCTTAGTATCAGGTGGAGCAAGCACAGGGGCAGAAGTCAACTTGTCTTTGAGTGCCTGGAAACTTTCCTGACACTTGTCTGTCCAGTCGAACTTGACACCCTTATGTAACAGATTAGTCAGAGGCCTGGCAATCTTGGAGAAGTTCTCGACGAATCGACGACAATAGCTGGCGAGACCGAGAAAACTTCGGACTTGCTTGACATTCTTCGGAGGAGTCCAATCGAGAATAGCCTGAACTCGTTAAGGGTTGACGGCAATACCATCCTTGGAGATGACATGCCCAAGATAGGTTACTTCGGGGAGCCAGAATTCACACTTGGAATACTTAGCATACAGTTGATGCTCTCGAAGCTTTTCCAACACAAGACGAAGATGTTCAGCATGTTCTTCCTTGTTCTTGGAAAATACAAGGATATCGTCCAAATAAACCACGACGAACTTGTCGAGGTAATCCATGAATATATAGTTCATCAGACGAGAGAAGGTGGCTGGAGCATTCATTAAGCCGAATGACATGACGGTGTACTCGTATGATCCATACCGAGTCACGAAGGCGGTTTTTTGGATATCCTCTTCACGAACACGGATCTGGTGGTAACCCAACCTCAAGTCGAGTTTGGAGAACACTAATGAGCCAGCCAATTGATCATAAAGATCGTTGATCCGAGGAAGAGGGTATTTATTCTGAATGGTAGCTTGGTTTATAGGATGGTAGTCTTGGACTAATCGGTTTGTCCCATCCTTCTTTTTAACAAAGAGAGAAGGTGCTCCCCAAGGAGAGCAACTTGGGCGAATGAAACCTTTGAAAAGAGATTTGTCGATTTCCTCCTTAAGCTCAATGAGTTCATGTGGCAGCATCTTGTAGGGTCATTCGGCTATAGGGGTGGTGTCGGGTTTCAAGTCGATGATGAATTCGACACCTCTAGTAGGGGGAATCCCTGGAAGTTCTTCTGGGAAGACATCTTGGAATTCACGAACGACGACAATGTTTTCAATGCCCTCGAGTGGTGCATCGTTCAACGTATTCAAGGCATAAAGACGTGCCTCGGCGTTCTGAACTAGATGAGCTTGGTAAGCAATTATTTCATCAGAAGGGTGTAGCAGATGGACGACCTTAGTGGCGCAAACTATAGAAGCAGTATGCGCTTTCAACCAATCCATTCCCAGAATGAGGTTGATGCAACAGGACTTCAGTATGATGGGAGAGGCAAGGAATTCCAGTCCTTCAATTTCAACGGGAACGTTGTGACTAACCATAGAGGTTTGACACTGGCCCGCAAGAGTGTGTACCACAATTGCAGTGTTCATCTCTTCATATTTAATGCCATGCATGAATGCAAACTCAGCTAATATGAATGAATGCGATGCTCCTGTATCAAATAAAATAGATGCTGGTACTGAATTTATGAGGAGTGTACCCATCACGGTAGCAGGCTGGTCTAGAACTTCATTGAGATCAACATGGTTGGCATGAACACGACCATAAGACTTGGCATTGGTGTTGCGGGGCTGGTTGCTTCCACGGCCAGTTGCTGGGAGGGCCAGTTGATTCTGGTTCTGGTTGCATTCCCTAGCATGGTGCCCTGGTTGACCACACCTGAAGCACAGACCATTATTGGGAGTGGGAACAGGAGCTTGTGGTGGTGGAGCTGGAAGTCTTGGCTGCCTAGTTGGAGGAGTAGGCAGACGAGGTGCAGCATAGGACTGCCTTGGGGCAGGTGCAGTTGGCTGGTACATGCTGTTGGGAATCCATATCTTACGCTTCTGCAAGGGCGGGCCCGAAGATGAGCCCGTGTCACAGTTGCGCCTGTGAGAGCCCTGGTATTCCTGCAGACCATTTTCGACATTGATGGCCTTGTTCACTAGGGTGGCGAAATCAGCAAAGTCATGCACTAGAAGTACGAGCTTGATATTAGCTTGAAAGACATCACGGAACTTCTCCTTTCTGCGTGCATCAGTTGCAATGTCATCTTCAGCATAGCGGGACAGATCTAGAAACTCCTGCTGATAAGCTTCCACAGTTTTGTTGCCCTGAGTGAGGTTGCGAAACTCGCGCTTCTTACGGTCCATGACTCCATGAGGAATGAAGCGAGCACGGAAAGCAGCTTGGAAGTCTGGCCAGGTGATGATTGTTCCAACTGGCAAAGTACGCCTGTGGCTGTCCCACCATTGAGCGGCGGGTCCCTTCAAGAAGAAGGAAGCAAAGGTGACATAGCTGGCAGGGGCTACATCAGCAGACTCCATCTCATAGGTGATGTCACAGAGCCAGTCATCAGCATCCAGAGGCTGAGTTGAGCTGCGGTACACAGTTGGGTTCGGGCGCATGAAATCCTGCAGAGTTACTGGGGTTGGCTGCTGGTTCATATTGGGGCGAGGAAACTGAGCCATCATATTCTCCATGAACTGGCGATTCATCGCAAGCTGTTGGATCATACCAGCCATGTACTCAGTCGGTGGTGGGGCGTTGCCACCACGACCACGACTACCTGGTCTAATCATCCTGCTAATATATAACAGGGGTAGTTCAGCATTGAGAAATTTGCAAAGACAAGAATCATTCATGATGAAACATGCACAACGAAAGCAGCACGGTAGATACTACATAGTAGTCGGCATATCTTACAAAAGAGATCATGCATAGAGTTCGGTACACAGAGTTCAGTACATAGACTAAGACATCATAGGCGGCACGCAGGCTCGCGGCGAATGCATCTAACACTAACAAGCAAGTCTACATCAGTCCCACGCGGTATTGCGGAGGTAGCTATAGCTTGAAAGCTGGTAGTGTGGCATCGGGAACTCCACGTCGGCAACCTGGGGTCTGTGGGTACTCTGGTGCAGAACCCGACGCTCAAGTGGCAGAAGATTTCCAAGTGCGGGAGAGTAGCCTCCCACATCTGGCCAACCGACGCCCTGGGGCATCACGGTCCTGGCAGGGTAGATCGCAGAACGCGACAGATCAC
The DNA here is from genome assembly GCF_056163025.1 of Triticum urartu. Lineage (NCBI taxonomy): Eukaryota > Viridiplantae > Streptophyta > Magnoliopsida > Poales > Poaceae > Triticum > Triticum urartu. The sequence continues at coordinate 101,039,888 of NC_141877.1, forward strand.
CAGATCGTACAGAGGGGTGCAACAGCGTCAGAGCACGATACAGGTGCTGATGGGTGGTGTACAACTCGTGGCGAAGAGCTCGGTTAGCTCTATCCAGCCCATCAGCATACAAAACCAGGTTCTGATGGTAGAAAGACTCTCGGGTGACAGTGGAGTAGGCAGCAGTGTAGTATCCCTCCGCACCAACATCGGATGCGATAGCAATGTGCCTGAAGGGGGAGGTGTCCAACTCCTGATACTCTCCACGAAGATGTGTCAAAGCAGCATAAACAGCATCATGGACCGCCATATCGATAGTCACTCCAACACCATGAGCAGTGTGCAGCACGGTAGTGGAGTCATACTCCCGAGAGTAGAGGTGGACGATGGCACGGTACTGCTCCTGGTTGAAGTCTTGATACTCCTCATAGACGGTGTACTCAGGGTGCCAGCGATAACCCAGATAGGTCATCATCTCAACCAACACAGCAGGTGATCCTGAGGCACCAATGGCCGTCGTGTGGCACACGACCTGTCTCGTGGGTTCCATCTAAAAACAAAGATGTTTCAAAGGAGTCAACTGACAGTGTGGATAATGTTCAATATACTACTCTAATGAATAGCTAGGGCTTATCCAACTTTGGGGTGAACGTGGTCACGAGATCCTAGTGTTAGAGTTAGTAAAATCATTTAACCCGAGTAGGAGAGAGTTCAGAGTCCCAGAGTAAGGATCGAGGAGTAAAACATCCTAATACCACCCAGATGGAGACATGGGCCCGTAAGGCACACAGCCATGTTAGTAAAAGTTTTTGTAATGTCTAGACTCGACTTCGGCCAAGGAGTGTGGAAGGGGGATTCCTACAGGCAGTCGGCTCTTATACCAACTTGTGACGCCCCCGATACAATCGTACACTAATCATACACGCAAACGTGTACGATCAAGATCAGGGACTCACGGGAAGATATCACAACACAACTCTACAAATAAAATAAGTCATACAAGCATCATATTACAAGCCAGGGGCCTCGAGGGCTCGAATACAAGAGCTCGATCATAGACGAGTCAGCGGAAGCAACAATATCTGAGTACAGACATAAGTTAAACAAGTTTGCCTTAAGAAGGCTAGCACAAAATGGGATACAGATCGAAAGAGGTGCAGACCTCCTGCCTGGGATCCTCCTAAACTAATCCTGGTCGTCGTCAGCGGGCTGCATGTAGTAGTAGGCACCTCCCAAGTAGTAGTAGTCGTCGTTGACGGTGGCTCTGGCTCCTGGGCTCCAACGTCTGGTCGCAACAATCGGGTATAGAAAGGGGGAAAAGAGGGAGCAAAGCAACCGTGAGTACTCATCCAAAGTACTCGCAAGCAAGAAGCTACACTACATATGTATGCATTGGTATCAAAAGGATTAAGGGTATCATATGTGGACTGAACTACAGAATGCCGGAATAAGGGGGGGATAGCTAGTCCTATCGAAGACTATGCTTCTGGTAACCTCCATCTTGCAGCAGGAGAAGAGAGTAGATGGTAAGTTCACCAAGTAGCATCGTGTAGCTTAACCCTAACCGGTGATCCTCCCCTCGTCGCCCTATGAGAGAGCGACCACCGGTTGTATCTGGCACTTGGAGGGGTGTGTTTTATTAAGTATCCGGTTCTAGTTGTCATAAGGTCAAGGTACAACTCCAAGTCATCCTGTTACCGAAGATCACGACTATTCGAATAGATTAACTTCCTTGCAGGGGTGCACCACATAACCCAACACGCTCGATCCCATTTGGCCGGACACACTTTCCTAGGTCATGCCCGGCCTCGGAAGATCAACACGTCGCAGCCCTACCTAGGCACAACAGAGAGGTCAGCACGCCGGTCTAAATCCTATGGCGCAGGGGTCTGGGCCCATCGCCCATTGCAAACCTGCATGTTACGAACGCGGCCGGAAACAGACCTAGCCTAGCAGGCGTTTCAGTCCAATCCGACGCGCGCCGCTCAGTCGCTGATGTCACGAAGGCTTCGGCTGATACCACGACATCGAGTGCCCATAACTGTCCCCGCGTAGATGGTTAGTGCGTATAGGCCAGTAGCCAGACTCAGATCAAATACCAAGATCTCGTTAAACGTGTTATTTTGAAATAACCGCGAACGCCCACCAGGGCCAGGCCCACCTCTCTCCTAGGTGGTCTCAACCTGCCCTGTCGCTTTGCCACAAAGATCCACTCAGAGGGCCATCGGGACAAACGTCCTTTCGGACCCAATCCGTGAATCACTCGCGGGTACTCCTATGAGCCGACCCGTCTTTAGTCACCACAAGTATCATATATTATGTATATAAGTATATACCCGTGACCACCTCCTGAGTGATCACGGCCCGATAGTATAGCATGGCAGACGGACAAGAATGTAGGGCCACTGATGGTAAACTAGCATCCTATACTAAGCATTTAGGATTGCAGGTAAGGTATCAACAGTTGTAGCAACAATGACAGGCTATGCAACAGAACGGGATTAATGGAAAGCAGTAACATGCTACACTACTCTAATGCAAGCAGTATAGAGGAGAGTAGGCGATATTTGGTGATCAAGGGGGGGGGCTTGCCTGGTTGCTCTGGCAAGAGAGAGGGGACGTCAACACTGTAGTCGTACTGGGTAGCAGCGGCGTCGGTCTCGGTGTCTAGCGAGAGAAGAGGGGGAAGAAACAATAAATATTAAGCAAACAGATGCATAGCGATGCATGACATGACAAGTATCGGTGCTAGGGGTGCCCTAACGCGGTACGAGGCGGTACCGGTGAAGGGGGGAAACATCCGGGAAAGTATCCCCGGTGTTTCGCGTTTTCGGGCAGAGGAGCCGTAGGGGGAAAGTTGCGTGTTCGCTATGTTAGGGATGCGTGGCGGACGAACGGGCTGCGTATCCGGATTTGTCTCGTCGTTCTGAGTAACTTTCATGTTGAAAATAATTTAATTCGAGTTACAGATTAAAAGATATGATTTTCTAAAGATTTTATTATTATTTTGAAATTATTTTTAATTCGAAAATAAATGTTAAATTGCTAGGCGGACCCAGCACAGTGTACACAAAAGTGTACCCAGTGGCTGACAGGTGGGCCAGAGGGACCCAGTTGACCAGTCAATGTTTGACTGGTCAACAGGGGTGGACCCCCCTGTCATTGACTGTTTTAGTTAATTAGGGTTTAGGTTAATTAGATAGGATTAATTAGTTGTTTTAGTTTAAATAATCAAATTAATTAAGTTAATTAATTCTTTAATTAATTAATTAGTTTTATTTTTATTTTTATTTTTATTTTTGTTTATTTTTTAAAATGCGTTCTGGGGCCGGGCCCCACATGTCTGTGGCCCAAGGGGCCTATCGGACGCCGCTAGTGGGCGGGGGCGTCGGACGCGCCCGAGTGGGCGCACGCCCAGTGCGGGCAGACCCGGCAGGGCACCGGCGCAGGGGAGGTCAGTGGCCATGGAGAGGCCATTGCCGGAGCGGGGTCCGGCCGGCGGGCGGCGGCGGGACTACAGAGGCGGGGCGGAGTGCAGTGGCCGGACGCGGCCACGGCGGGTGCGTGCGGGCAGGCGAGTAGGGCCGTGGGGAGCGGCGGTGCTCGACGGGAGTAGCGGTGGTGAGCACAAGCCACCGCGGGGAGGAGCAGCGGCGCCAGGGGAAGCGGGGTTATGCGGGCGGCGCGGTGCACGGCTAGACTGGGGCCCTGACAGGCGCGACGTGCAGCCGGGGAGGCAGGAGAGGGCGCGGGCGAAGCGAGGGCGCGGGCAGCGCGCGCTGAGCGCGTGCATCGTTGCGGGCGGGCGCGTCCAGGAGCAAGGGACGGCCACGACGAGGGGAGCGGGAGCGGGCGGTGCACGTGCGGGTGCGGTCCAGGGACGGCCGGCGCGTGGTGAGGCACAAGAAGGGCGCGGCAAGCGGCGGGTAGGGAGTGGCGGCAGCAGGCGATGCAGCGGGCATGCACGTGCAGGGGCGCGGCTCGGCGCACATATGGGGCGATGTGCGCGTGCGAGATGTGGACGGCACCAGCGACAGAGGGGGGAGGAGGAGCGGGAGGTGCTCACGGCGGTCGTAGGGGATGGGCAGTGGGGCTCGGGGTGGTCGACGGGGACGAAGGCGACACACGGGAGGAGAAGCAGGCCGGCGGGGTGGCGCGGGCTCCGGGCGGCGGCGTCCTGGGGCGGGGGGCGAGGTCGTCGCGGCGACGGGCGATGGGATCGGGGGTTTGCCCCGATCCAGATCCAGTCGAGGGGAGTGGGGTGTGGGTTCGGCCGGCTGGGCCTGTGGCCGAATGGGCCGGCCTACTGGGCTGAGGCCCGGGGGCAGGGGGTTTCTCTTTTTTTTTCTTTTGTTGTTTTGTCTTTTCCCTTTTTCTTTTATTTATTTCTCTTTTCTATTTTATTTAGTTTAAAGCACTTAGGCACTTTATAAAAATATGTTTATTACACCATAATTAAATATGAAAATTATGGCACTGCCCGAATATTTTTGTTTTAACTTTTAAAAAACTTTTTGTCGGTGTACAAAAAGAGGGGTACGCTTTTTGTACCCCTATAACTGTGCACGGGCAGTCTGAGCCACGGGCACCACCACACTGAGCAAGGCAAGGGAGGTGAGCCAAGGTAAGGCCGAAGCTCAGGAGAAGCAGAACGATGCCAAGACCAAGACCACAAAGAGCAAAGGGGACGAAGCGGACTCCCCCCGGCAAGATCCTTGTGGGAGGCGGTTTTAGCAAACCCGGTAAGACCCTTGCCATGGCAGCTCGCCCCACACCTACGGAGTGAGTCATCCTTGAGTCCACTGCCCCCATGGGGCAAGGATTCAGGAGACATCCCCGTGGTGGCATGCAGATCTTTGTGAAGACATTCAAGATCAGATACACCCTTTAGAAGATGATGATCCTTGGCGGGATCCCAGCCAAAGAGGACCACAAGGCCCCCGGCAAGAGCCTTGCCGGGGATGACAGCAGGCGCCACGGCAAGACCCTTGCCGGGGCCCCGGCAAGGCCCTTGCCAAGAACACCCATAGGGCCACCATCAGGCCCACCCCAGTCAAACCTCCACCGCCGTTCGCATGCAGCTGCCGACCCAACCAGCTGGGCAGGCACCTGCGTGGCGACATGCGGATCTTCGTGGAGACCCACCACTGCGCCACCTCAGCTGCCTGCCTGCCTACATGGCACCGCGGGCGCCGCTGGCCAGGGCGCGTGTCGACACGAGAGGGAGCGGCGACGGACGAGACAGGGCTCTCCCCCGTTCCCGATAAAGCAAGGACACCTGGGCAAGACGCATTAAATGCGCCTTGTCATGTACTGCGAGGGATAACCTCACATCATTGTACCCTTTCCACCTCCTGTGTGCCACTGTGGCAACCCCCTTTCCTATAAAAGGAGGCCCGAGGCGACCAGGAGGAGGATTCGGCTTTTTGGAGCTCCTCACGCCCCATAGCTAGCTCAAGAACACAGATATACAATCCACCAAAGCAGGAGTAGGGTTTTACGCATCCTCACGTCCCGAACCTGGATAAACGAACCGTGTGCTATCTGTTTGATCCGCTCTTCTCACGACCCCGCGCCCCGCAACCGTAGTAGGGATTCTTGTGATCCCATAGGTGTCGTTCCCACCGACATCTTTGGCGCGCCAGGTAGGGGGTGCCGTTGTGAGAATCGGCTTTAACAGTTAGTTCGATGCTTCTTCATCGTCATGGCGCCCAAGAAGAAGACGACGGTGGCGGTTGGCCCGTCGGAAGCCGGACATCCCGTCCCGACACAGGCGAGCAGCGGACCGGTCACAGAAAGGACCCGGGGCGCCGTTCGCGAACACCAACACCGTCCCAGCAGCTGGAGTTTGGGATGCGGCGATGTTCGTGCGCCTGGTAACGGGCCGCATGCCGCCAAATCCAAAGACGGAGCCAGGCCCTCCGCGGGTGGCGCAGGGCCTTCTAAGATCGCTACCGCCCCGCCCGAAGGCGATGCGAGGGCCTCCAAGACTCCCACGCCGGCGCCGACGGCGCGCTCCTCTCAAGCGGCGCGCGACGAATGGCGCAATCACGCCGAAGACCCCGGGCGTCGCCGCGGGAAGAGCCCCGAGCGCCACTCCCGGGAGGTAGAAGACCTGCCCGCTCGCCGAGGCGCTGGTGAAGATGGCATGCGACCACGGGGTCGTGATAGAGCTCCTTCTGACATGGTCAGAAGTCGAAGCGCGTCGCGATCCGTGCAGGTTTCGCTGCCACCAACGCCAGCAGAAGCCCTGGCGCGCGCGCAGTTGCTCCTCGATTTTCCTCCCACTACGGGGAAACTCGACGAATCGAGAGCCACTATCCGAAGCCTTGTTGCGGTGGCCAACAAAGACGAACCGAGTCCGGTGGAGCCCCCGGGTCGACGCTCCGACGGAGTCCCACGCACCAGTGGCAGGAAAGTCGGCGGCGCCGCGACCACGGTGCACTCGCCTCCTCCTCGCCCGGTACCGCGAACGCCAGCCCGTCGCGACGTTGCGGGCGACGAAATCTCCATTGCGTCGTCCGACCCGCGGACCCACTGTGACCAGCGCCAAGTCCTTCGGGAACGAGAACATGAAGACGCTCGAACCACTATCGAGCGCAGGCGCGAAGCGCGCCACCAGTCAGACAGGCGAGCAGGGCCTGCTGCGAACCACCCGGCACCGGAGAGCCCTGGAGGCCTACCTTACGAGGTAGGCTGTCCGGCTTTTACCCGTGAGCTGCGGCAGTTCCAGTGGCCCACTCACCGCACCTTCAAACCTGACGTGGGCGAAAAGTACAGCGGCAAGACCCACCCGTCCGAGTTCCTCAGCATCTACACCATTGCGATGCAAGCTGCCGGAGCCCGCGACGATAAGGTGCTTGCGAATTACTTTCTGTTGGCTCTTAAACCCAACGCCATGTCATGGTTGATGCACTTGCTGGTAGACTCTATTTCCTCCTGGTCAGATTTGTGCCATGAGTTTGTGGGCGCCTTTACTGGAGGCCACCAAGCCCATGGCCGAGCGAGCGACCTGCACGTCATTCCCCAGAAGGGAGGCAAGAGTCTCCGCAAGTATATACAGATGTTCAGCCGGATACAGTTCAATATCCCTGATGTTCACCCTGCCGCCATCATCAGCGCGTTCCATCAAAACGTGCGTAACCACAAGATGCGCGAAGAGCTGGCAATGAACAAGGTGAAAGATGTAGCAGAACTCTATGTTCTTGCTAACAGATGTGCCCGGGCTGAAGAGGGAAGGAATTACCCCGGCGAAGACGCCGGCGTGGAAACCGACTCCTCAGATGAAGATACTGCCGCCCCGGCGAAGAAGGGTCGGCGCCGCAACAGGAAGCACAAAGGTAAAGCCGTGCTTGCCGTCGAGGGATCTGATGACACCGGCTCCACCAAGAAAACCAAGGCAGATGACCCCGGCAAGGAAATTGCCGGATGTGTCGCCTGCCGGGCCTTGGCGGTTGCCGAGAATCCAGGAAACTCCGACAAGCGATACTGCAAGATCCATCGCACCAAAGGCCATGCTCTCCAAGACTGCCGACAGGTTGAGCTCCTCGCTGAGAAGCAGAGGGATGAATATGAGAGGCGGGACAAGGAGAAGGGCCAAGACGATGCTAAGGGGTCCGGCAAGAAGCGTGACGGCTAGGCGGGCCGTCACGGCAAGGATAAACAACAGGAGAGGCCCGCCCGGGGCCGTGACAAAAAGCCAGAAGACAACGATCACGAAGAGGACGACGAATCCGGCGACCAAGAGTTTCAGAAAGCTACAGAGGCCATGTGCGTCGACAGTGGCGCCTCGCTGCATACTTCTCACCGCCAGCTTAAACAGTGGGCGCGAGAGATTACAGCGGCAGAGCCGTCATTTGATGCCCAAAGGCCGCTGAAGTGGTCCAGCACACCTATCATTTTTGACACTGAGGATCACCCTGATCGCACTACTGCGGTCGGGTGCTTGCCATTGTTGGTTTCACCAACAATACGCAACCTCAAGGTGACAAAGATGCTAGTCAATGGCGGGGCCGGTCTGAACTTGATCTCGCCTGTCGTGATCGAGAAACTGCAAATTCCTGATGGAGACCTCGAAGAGACGGGCACGTTTCAGGGGGTCAACCCGGGAAGAAGCCAACCTAAGGGAAAGGTCACGCTGCCCGTGACTTTTGGAAGCGATCTGAACTACAGGACGGAGAGGATCGTGTTTGATGTTGCCAAGATCCCCTTGCCCTACAACGGGATCCTTGGCCGCCCAGCGCTGGCCAAGTTCATGGCGGCGTCACACTACGCCTACAACACCCTGAAGATGCCAGGACCTGTGACGATCATCACCATCCCTTCGATAAGAAAGATGCGCTGATTTGCGCTAACCAACTATACCAGCAAGCAGTTGCAGCAGCTGCCGCCACTAGGGCACTTGCTCCTGCCGCTGGGACCCCGGGAGGGAAGAAGAAGAAGAAGACCGGTGAGACCTCGGACACCCACTCCGGCAAGCGCACCTCTTCGAAGTGTAGCGCTCCCGTCGAGGACGTGCTAGAGAGCTCCACCGGCGGAAACAAGAAGCCCAGGGCCATACCGCCGGGAACCAAGAAGGTTTCTGTCAATGAGGACGGCACGGGAGGGGCTTTCACCATAAGCTCCACCCTTGACGACAAATAGGAAGACGCGCTCGTCACCTTCCTGCGGGCGAATGTCGATGTGTTTGCATGGCAAGCTTCCGACATCCCCGGCGTTCCCAGGGAGGTGATTGAGCACCACCTTGCTGTCTGTCCTCATGCGCGGCCCGTCAAGCAGAAGGTCAGAAAGCAAGCTTTGGAACGACAAGAGTTCATCACAGAGGAGATCCGGAAACTGGAAGCAGCGGGTTTGGTAAGAGGAGTGCTCCATCCAACGTGGTTGGCCAATCCGGTCGTAGTGCGCAAGGCTAATGGGAAGTGGAGGCTGTGTATTGATTACACAGATATCAATAAGGCTTGTCCTAAGGACCCCTTCCCGTTGACGCGCATCGACCAGATTGTTGACTCCACAGTTGGGTGTGATTTGTTGTCATTCCTCGATTCCTACTCCGGCTACCACCAGATCTTCATGACAAGAGAAGACGAAGAGAAAACAGCATTCATCACCCCATGTGGTACGTATTGTTTCATGCGGATGCCTTTCGGGTTGAAGAGTGCTGGTTCAACGTTTGCAAGGGCGGTCCAGATTGGTTTTGAACCCCAGCTCCATAGAAATATGGAAGCTTATATGGATGACATAGTGGTCAAAACCAAGGACAGGGCAACCCTCATACCGGATTTGCACGAAACATTTGCAAACCTGCGCAAGATCAATCTCAAGCTGAACCCTGAGAAGTGCGTCTTTGGCGTCCTGTCCGGCAAGCTTCTTGGGTTCTTTGTGTCACAGCGTGGTATAGAGGCCAATCCGGACAAGATCAAAGCTATAGAGCAGATTGAAGCACCCAAGCGAATCAAGGATGTGTGTCGGCTTGCTGGTTGCGTCGCCGCCATGGGCAGATTCATTTCCAAGTCTTCCAAGCGCACCCTTCCCTTTTTCAAGATCCTGAAAAAGGCGGGCCCGATGGAGTGGACGCCAGAAGCCGAAGCAACATTGCAAGATTTGAAGAAGTACCTCTCCTCCGCGCCAATACTAGTTGCGCCTAGGCCACAGGAGCCGTTGCTGCTATACCTGGCGGCAACGAACCAGGTGGTCAACGCTGCACTAGTGGCGCAGAGAGAGGTTGACGACGAGGTAATGGCAGCGACAGAGCCCGACACCACCAATGCAGAGACGACACAGCCAGTTGAAGTGCCGCCGAAGAAGAAAATGATGCAGCACCCGGTCTACTTTGTTAGTTCCCTCCTGCAGGGAGCTAGATCAAGGTACTCTGGCGTGCAGAAACTGCTATTCGGCCTTCTTATGGCCTCGAGGAAGCTGCGTCACTACTTCCAGGCACACGAGATCACTGTCGTCACTCACCTCCCTCTGCAACGGATATTGCACAATCCAGATGCAACGGGAAGAATTGTGGAATGGGCCCTGGAGCTGTCCAGCTTTGGCCTCAAGTTTGAAAGTACTTCGACGATTCAGAGCCGAGTCCTGGCGGAGTTCATTGCAGAATGGACCGCAACGCCTGACGAAGAAGCCCAAGAGACTTCTCTTCCCGGCAAGGAGGCAAGTTGCAGTTGGATCATGTACTTTGATGGAGCTTTCTCCTTACACGGCGCCGGGGCTGGCGTACTTCTTGTCGCGCCCACCGGAGAGCACCTCAAGTATGTGATCCAGATGCACTTCCCCAGGGAGGTGTCAACAAACAATACGGCAGAGTACGAAGGGCTACTCGCCGGTCTTAGGATCACGGCGGACCTCGGAATCAAGAAGCTCATCGTCAGGGGCGACTCGCAGCTCGTCGTCAAGCAAGTCAACAAGGACTACCAGAGCCCATTGATGAAGGCCTACGTCGATGAAGTGAGAAAGCTGGAAGAGCGTTTCGATGGTATACAGGTTGAATACGTTCCCTGAGCAGAGAACGATATCGCCGATTACCTGTCAAAACGCGCTGCCCTCAAGCTACCTGTGGAACCAGGTACCTTTGTGCTCCAGCTAACTCAGCCATCCGTTGATCCATCAACAGAGCTGAACAAGAGAAGGAAATCAGGACCCGGCAAGTACTTTCCCGCCGAGCTCCCTGGAGCCGCCGGCAAGGATGTTGCCGGGGACACTGAGCCCGCCACGGGACGGCTAGCTCCGGCGGAGCGTCAAGCTCTTGCCATCGAGACAGCCGCTCCTATAGCGGAGGAAATGCCTTTAGTCCTCGCCGTCGAGCCCCAGGCTCCAGCGTGGGCACAGCATATCGTCTGATTCCTCTAAACAGGGGAACTTCCTGAAGAGTAGGAAGAAGCGGAAAAAGTAGCCCGTCGCTCTACCATGTACCAGTTCGTCGATGACGTCCTGTACAGAAAGAGGCCGAACGGCGTGAAATTGAAGTGTATCCCTCGGGAGGAAGGACTGGAGCTGTTGGCGGAGATACACGGAGGCATATGTGGATCCCACATCGAGTCAAGGGCCCTTGCCGGCAAGGCATTTCGGCAAGGTTTCTTCTGGACCACCGCCCTCCAGAATGCGACGACACTAGTCACCAGGTGTGAAGCGTGTCAGTTCCATTCAAAGAAGCTTCATCAGCCAGCTCAATCCCTTCAAACCATTCCTCTCTCCTGGCCCTTCTCGGTCTGGGGGCTCGACATACTGGGCCCTTTCCCCCGCGCTGTAGGGGGCTTTGAGTACTTGTACGTTGCAATCGACAAGTTCACAAAGTGGCTGGAAGTGGAGGCAGTGAGGAAGGTCACAACCCAGTCAGTCGTCAAGTTCTTCAAAGGACTAGTGTGCCGTTTTGGTGTACCCAACAGGGTCATCACCGACAACGGCACACAGTTCACAAGCCGCACCTTCATGCAATATATCCAAGACCTCGGCAACAAAGTCTATTTCGCTTCCGTTGCTCACCCACGAAGCAATGGTCAAGCTGAGAGGGCAAACGCTGAAGTACTGCGAGGCTTGAGGACCAAGACCTTTGACAGGCTACACAAGAGTGGAAGGCACTGGATTAATGAGTTGCCGATGGTTCTTTGGTCGATCAGGACGACGCCAAATCGAGTCACCGGCCAGACACCCTTTGCCCTGGTATACGGGGCAGAAGCAGTTCTCCCCACTGAACTCATATACGGGTCACCTCGAGTGCTCGCTTATGATGAGTTTGAGCAAGAGCAACTGCGGCAAGATGACGCAATGCTCCTTGAGGAAGATCGTCTCCGGGCGGCTGTGAGAGCAGCATGCTACCAGCAAGCCTTGCGCCGCTACCATAGCCGCAAGGTTCATGCCCGAAGCCTTGAGGAAGGCGACCTTGTCCTTCGGCGCGTTCAATCGGCCAAGAATTCCAACAAGTTGACGCCAAAGTGGGAATGCACTTATCGGGTAATACGAGTCACCAGGCCCGGCGCAGTCCGCCTGGAGACCGAAGATGCCGTTCCAGTGAGTAAATCCTGGAACATTGAGCATCTTCGCAAGTTTTACCCGTGAGGCGCGGCTTGCCGGGCCCCCCGGCAAGCCACCTTTTGTACAAGCATTGCTGATGATGCATGTAACCCTTTGTACAAAGCCAGGCGCAGACCCTGAGCACAAGTAAATGAAGCGCTGGCGCCCTAAGTTATAGCATGCATGCTAGGTCGAGTCTCGTCCTTGGTTAGGGTTGATAGTGCTTAGCAGCGACTAACCCCTAGCTTAGAGGTCGAGTGTGCGCCACTTTGTCTTTCTTTTGTCTTCTTTGGTTCACAGGACACAAGGATTTCCGTGTCGAACCACTTGGGGAGGAAAAGAAGATGAACAGACCAACATCTAGCCCCCGGTAAGCCAGCATTGCCGGGGGCTGCAAGAGCAAAGATTCACCCACAGCGAACCAGAGTTGCCGGGGGCTGCATCTTCAGATAAGTTCTTCATCCCTTATCATGCATTCCATTATGGACTGAGGTATGTGAAACCTCGTTTTCCCCTAAGCTACCGTGCTCCCATAACTCTAGGCCCTAGGGCTCGTTCCTGGGGCCAAGTTTGGTCGTAGTCGCGGCAGCGAAAGGATGAAACAAGGAGCCAGAACCCGCCTCATCCCTGCCTCCGCCAAAGGCATGAGGAAGGTCGAGCGAAGTGGGAAGACGGCAAGGCCTGTTGCCGGGCAAGGAAATGTTTATCTTGAAGATATCAAGGATTTACTCCTTGTCGTGGGTTCTACCCACAAACAAATGACCCGGCAAGCATCCCTTTTTCATTAAAAACATTCCACTCAGGTACAGTCCATAGGGAATGAAAAACATGAATGATGGGATTACAAGTTTTAAATTCAGCTAAGGCCCGAAGGCTTACAAACTAAAAAGAGATAAGGTGCCTGTAATCCCTTTCTTGTCCCTCTCCTCAGGAGGCAGGTCAAGGAGGCGAAAAGGGCAAAAGGGGCGCCTAGGCGAGCTACGGGTGGCAGAAGACACCAAGAGAACATCTCGGTGGCCGTCCGAAGGCTGGATGGTGATGGCGGCGCCGGAAGCAGAGCTCGAAGACGAGGCGGCAGGACGTCAGCACGCGTCGAAGGCGTCGGTGCCCGCGTACTCTGACTTGACGGCCTTGCCGCCCGCCCTCTTCCTCTTCCGCAGCCTCCCAACGCCAGCCGCCCAAGGAGACGACCTCGGGAAGTTCAGGGAGCCGGTGACGCGGATGATGGGGTCGCTGGTGCCGCACGGAGCGGCACCCGACACCTAATCGGACCCATCATCCTGCCGCCTACTACCCTTGTCGTCGCTGCCACTGTCCTCCTCGTCACTCCCGTCCGAGGAGTCTTCACTATCAGAAGACCTCTCCACGCAGCACCTTGCACGGGTCCCAAAGCACCCGAAGACCTTGACGGAGAGAAGGCCACCCTCCATCAGCTTAAAATAGAGAGTGAGCCCCTCCGTCAAGTGGTGGATATGGGCAAACGTCTTCCATCCCCGACGGAGATACATCACGTGAGGGGCAGGGAAATCGACGCGGGCTCGCGTGCCACTGATCGCGCAACCCCTCATGTGCAGCCACAACGACTTCGGTGGATCCAGCTCCATCTCCCGCGCGAATGGAATCAGGAGACGAAGGCGACGGCGAGGCGGCCGGCGTAGCCTAACGAAGAACTCGCAAGGTTCATCCCCAACGTGGCCCTCCACGGGGGGAAGAACTGCTGGCGGAGGCGAGGCCGGCGCACCGCCCCGTCCTCCTCTTCCCCGAGCGCCTCGGCCTCGCCCACGGCCTCGCCCCTCCCCCTTCCCCTCGTGGCTAGCTCTGCCACCGCGGGTGCAGGAGAAGGAGGGACGCGTTGTCGAGCGGCGCCGCCACCGTTGAAGGACCAGGATTTCCTCTCTCCATGACGGATGGAAGGGGGGAGCAGAAAATGAAGGAAGGAGGGATGAAGTAATGCGGGACGCCATCCCCCCTCCCGCTCTTTATAAAGGAACGGGGTGGGGGCTCGGCCACCCCACTCAGCCAATCAAGACGCGGAAGGCGCAGGGAACTAAGACCGACCCGCCGCCCCAGCCCGCGGGGGCCCGGTTTCCCGCCTCCATCGTTCACCACCCCAAGCGCATGAGAGCCATGTGGCAGGCGTACAGGACTGAGGTGACGGGTGAGGCGACCTCTCCCCACCCCGTGATCGTGGGGAGTGAACGCCTTGAAGACCACGCCTCGGGCCCCGTTCAGTAAATGGGCCGTGCCTCCACGCCTCCCTCCGTTTATGGGGAAGGCGCAAACCGCCCCCTTTACTACGACGTGACGCATGCATGCAGAGCTCAGCCCCACGCATGCCGCCCCACGTCACACATGCCTCCCCACGCCGCGCCACGCGCGGGAAGCATGGGAAGCGCAGCGCGCGAAGAGACTTACCGCGGTAAAAACCGCCCCGCCTGCCCGCGCCCGCTTTTGGGCCTAGCCCAGCGACGCGATTGCGCTTACGTGTGGCCCAGGCCCGGGGGCTCCTGTCAGTGTACAAAAAAAGGGGTACGCTTTTTGTACCCCTATAACTGTGCACGGCCAATCTGAGCCACGAGCACCACCACACTGAGCAAGGCAAGGGAGGTGAGCCAAGGTAAGGCCGAAGCTCAGGAGAAGCAGAACGACGCCAAGACCAAGACCACAAAGAGCAAAGGGGACGAAGCGGACCCCCCCCCTCCGGCAAGATCCTTGCCGGGAGGCGGTTTTAGCAAACCCGGCAAGACTCTTGCCATGGCAGCTCGCCCCACACCTACGGAGTGAGTCACCCTTGAGTCCACTACCCCCATGGGGCAAGGATTCGGGAGACATCCCCGTGGTGGCATGCAGATCTTTGTGAAGACATTCAAAATCAGATACACCCTTTAGAAGATGATGATCCTTGGCGGGATCCCAGCCAAGGAGGACCACAAGGTCCCCGGCAAGAGCCTTGCCGGGGATGACAGCAGGCGCCACGGCAAGATCCTTGCCGGGGCCCCGGCAAGGCCCTTGCCAAGAACACCTGTAGGGCCACCATCAGGCCCACGCCAGTCAAACCTCCACCGCCGTTTGCATGCAGCTGCCGACCCAACCAGCTGGGCAGGCACCTGCGTGGCGGCGTGCGGATCTTCGTGGAGACCCACCACTGCGCCACCTCAGCTGCCTGCTTGCCTACATGGCACCGCGGGCGCCGCTGGCCAGGGCGCGTGTCGACACGAGAGGGAGCGGCGATGGACGAGACAGGGTTCTCCCCCGTCCCCGATAAAGCAAGGACACCTGGGCAAGATGCATTAAATGCGCCTTGTCATGTACTGCGAGGGATAACCTCACATCACTGTACCCTTTCCACCTCCTGTGTGCCACTGTGAC
The DNA here is from genome assembly GCF_056163025.1 of Triticum urartu. Classification (NCBI taxonomy): domain Eukaryota; kingdom Viridiplantae; phylum Streptophyta; class Magnoliopsida; order Poales; family Poaceae; genus Triticum; species Triticum urartu. The sequence continues at coordinate 101,055,248 of NC_141877.1, forward strand.
AACCCCCTTTCCTATAAAAGGAGGCCCGAGGCGACCAGGAGGAGGATTCGGCTTTTTGGAACTCCTCACGCCCCATAGCTAGCTCAAGAACACAAATATACAATCCACCAAAGCAGGAGTAGGGTTTTACGCATCCTCGCGGCCCGAACCTGGATAAACGAACCGTGTGCTATCTGTTTGATCCGCTCTTCTCACGACCCCGCGCCCCGCAACCATAGTAGGGATTCTTGTGATCCCATAGGTGTCGTTCCCACCGACACTTTTATTATTGACATTAATTTAAACTTGAATTTTGAAGCGGTTTCGAATTAACCCGAGATTAACTACAGTGACAGAGGTGACGTGGCACCATTAACGTGAGATTACTGTAGCATGATTATCCGGGCATTACAAGAGGCTTACTAGGGACACAATGTTTTGTCTATATATCCACACATGTATCAAGTTTTCGGTTAACACAATTCTAGCATGGATAATAAACATTTATCATGATATAAGGAAATATAAAATAACAATTTTATTATTGCTTCTAGGGCATATTTCCTTCAAAAGAAGCAAAGAAGAAATATAAAACACAAACTATACTGGACTACTTGAAAAAAAATAGAAAGAAAGAAGAACCAAAAGGGGAGGATTACTTGGAAGAAAGTAGCAAATCACCCATTGTACTGACTTCGGACCGCAGTACCGCTGATTGTTGTTGCTAGAGCAGATCTAGAAGAGAAGGAGAGACATATGCAAAGGGATCTCTACTATTAATCGTTCACTACCGCCTCCCACCGATTGTCGAGACACATTGTAGATTAGAAGTGGTACGCACTGCGAAACAACTGGCAAGGAAGGAGAAGCAAAGAGGCCCACATTAATGAATGTGCTTGGGGTACTTGGTGACTGTATGTTGTTTTGTACTAACCGGCAACACCAATGTTGTGTCACACACCACCAAGTTCACCGTGCTTGGGGTTATTCATAGGCTGGGGGCGGTGTCCCCCCACATTGGAATTACGCGTAGCTTAGCCGTGGAGCTCCCTCCAGCAGCTAGATGTCCCCCGTGGGCATTGATCATGACTGAGACAGACCGTGCGCCATGGTAGGGTTATTAACATCGGGATAAATGAATATGTCAGAATGTTGGGCTCTGTATGATGAAATCTGGTTTGTGTGAGAAAAATTTGAAGACTCGGTACTACGGAAGATTCCAAGAGATGGACATGACTGGATGGCATGCGAGCGCCCTTCCAATCTTCCGGTGCACACGCTTAAAAGGTAAAGGATCCATGCAAGCCAAAACCACGCCAAAAATGGAAAGCTAGCTACAAACCGCCGGGGTGCATGTGCATGTCCTTGCCTCGCCGCGTCCCTCGTCTGACACCCAACGCGAAAATGAACCCCCCCCCCCCCCCCCCCCCCTCGTCTAGCTAGGGTTTTAGCACAAGCAGAAAGAAAAGAAATAAAAAGAATTAGGGGCAGCGGCATCCATGGTGTTCTGAAGCATAAAAGAGAAAAAAGCCATAGGAAAAAATCGTTCGGCAGAAAATACATAAGTACGCAGAAAAGCAAGATATCTCTCTATGTGATACTACCTCCCTTTCGTTTATAGGGCTTATTTAAAAAAATATTTTTTTCTATTTAATAAGTCGCAATTTTATTGTTTCCCATCGCAAGTTTAAATTTGATGAGGTGCATTAAATGGATTAACAGAAAACTCATCAATACATGTAAAAGTTCTTCATCATTTATTGGTCACGGATGCATGCATTGCAATTAATGCATTGATAAACACAATTTTTTTAGAAAACAAGTGCATTAATTGAATACATTTGCAAACTAATCCCCCATGTTCCTAAATATAAGTCTTTTTAAAGATTCCACTACAAACTGCATACAGATGTATATAGACATATTTTAGAGTATAGATTTACTCATTTTGCTCCGTATGTAGTTTATAGTGGAATATCTAAAAATACTTATATTTAAAAACGGAGGAAGTATAAAAACTATCACTCATCGTTTACCCTGGTAGGTGAGATTTATCAGTCGTGCCCTATAAACCGAAAGGGAGGGAGTAGCATCTGTAGGCAAACCTAGTTGTGTGGTGTTTCTATTTGGTAGCAACCCCTGATCTGTAGCAAAGAAAAACTCGCAAAAAGAATCCCTTTGATCTCTCAGCAGAACACACATGAGGGGAATCCTGCAACAAAAAAGAACCTCCTGCCACTCCTTTTGATCTGATTCTTCCAAGATATCTTGGCACAAGAATGTCTTGGGAAACTCCGAAGGCAAATATTTTGATTCCTTTTTGTTTATGCATGATCCTTGTGCTGACCTGCATGAATACATAGGAGAATTTTTAGTTTTGAACTTTTGATTAATTGAATTGTAGTGATTTACTTTACAGAAAGTTGGTTTGGACGCAAAATTTTGTGTTAATGCTTGCCTTTTGAGGAGGAACTTTGTATCCCCCCTGATAATGCTATCCCATATTGTTTCTGTGAGAAGCTTCTAGAAATGCACAAAATCTCGGAGGAGCAACTTTCACTACAGGATCAGGTGTTTGTTGGATGGACATCTTTGCATGGAGCACAAAAACTTAACATACTTGTCACTAACCATTTTTTTTAAACCCTACTAACTAGCCGATTTTTTTATTAGATTCTACAAGATATACTCTCTTGTGTTAATTTGGAAAAAAAAATGAAAACAAATGGCGGGGTTTGCACGGTTCCCTCCCCTGTGGATGAGTAAAAAATAGAAACGAACATTAGATTACTTGCCGATAAAACATGCGTAAAAGACGCATTTCTGATACTCACTCTGTTCCAAAATAGATAACTCAACTTTGTACTATATGTTTGACAAGAGAAGACAAAAACTAGCCTGTGGGCACATAATTTGTGTCTGTTGCAGCGTGATGGTCAGGCTGATCCTCACCGCCACCTTGTTGATGGGCGTTGCTTTGTCACTACTGTGTCGTGCGTCCGTATTTATACGTATCGGATTCTACTTGGCCCTTCTTCCCATCAAAAAAATAAACTCATGTATTGTACTTGTACTAGAGTTGTGTCAATTAATTTAGATCGGAGGGAGATAAAAAGGCAACCCAGTGCAGTCCATTCCCCCTCTTTTGAGAAAAAAATGCAAAAATAAACCCAAAAACAGATGCAGCGAGTATGCATTTCAGTCTCTCAAAAAAAGAATAGCAATTAAACCAAAGCGTTGAATATGCAGTTCTCTGAGAATCTTTCAGAACCTCTACCGTGTTGTTTGCTAGTCGCTCTCTGACAACTCATATAGAAGCGCTCTCTGAAAACACATTTTTAGCAACCCTGAACATATAAGCAAACGGTGTCTTATTTTGAACAACAGACCTGTATATATATATATATATATATATATATATATATATATATAAAAGCAACCCAATACACATACAAGCACTCTACAGTTTTAGTACCCTAGAACATGTAAGCAACGGTGTCTTATTTCAAATACAGTCCTGTAAAAAGAGCATGACACATAAACACAACGGTGTATTCGCGTTGTAATTCATTCATTGTTGATTGTTTCAGTTGCCTTTTGGTACAGTATCCACATGACTTTCAAATACAGTCCTGTAAAAAAACGCTGAAGAAAAATAGCACTTCCATCATGAACGATGTGACTCATTAGGACAGCTAAAAATCCAAGTTGGCAGCTGTACTTCCACCCTTTCATGTCTCGCAATGCTTACTTTTTATTTAGAGCCTGAGCACTTTCTACAAGAGTATTTCTAGCAGAATATGAATCAAGATGCAAGAAGCTTCAGACCGATAGCAGCCAATGCAGTCCTGCAGGATCATCAGGTAAGCGTTCTATTTCTCAAACTCTGATCCATGTGCATGTAAGTAGAACTTAACAAGTTGCCCAAGGTTTGGGCGCCTTCTATGTAGACGGTTCTTCTTCCTTGTGACATGTTGATATGCAGTTCCTTGTGAGATGCAATTGTATTTTGATCCAGAATATCAACACTGCAACCACAAATAAAAATAATTTAGGGAAACATGCCTCCTCTACATATCCTTTTCATGCACATCATGATGCGGTTCATGTGTCAGAATAATCATATAAAGAATAATACTCCTACATAACAACAAATACTTGTTTACTCTTCAGTTATACAATACTCCTACATAACAACAAATGCTTGTTTACTCTTCAGTTATACACACATATAACACTAGAAAAGTAATAATTGGTATCCTATAAATACATTGATTTCCACCCACCCATTAATGATTGCAATCATTTAACATGGATGCTCAAATATCAGGTCATGGCGCGGTAAACAACTTGTATATGAACAAATGAACAACTAGTCAGCTCATGCCTTTGCAGCTAATTACTACCATGACAAATAAAGGTGAGCTGTGCTACCCAAATAAAGGTCCCAAAACTGGATGATGTGGAACTCAACGACAGCAAAGAGCAAGGATCAATGATCTAACCATACTAGTTGTGGAGAGAGCTGTGTGTCATGGATGTAAGTGATGGATGGATCCTAGCCGTTTTCAGTGATCGTGAAACAATTCTTCCTTCTGAATGTTCCTCACCAAGTGGCCATCTTGGACGCAAGTCATACTGCAGCAGACAACTGATCAGGGAGGATACTAGCAGAACAACCAGAACAAAACCTGTAAGTTCTGCATCAGATCTTAAATACTCAGTGCGAGACACTTATCAGTACAAGACAAGGGCCTGATTCAGAAGTGCCTACGATTCCAATGAAGGAAACAAGAAAGCCGGGTGCTCATACCCTATATTAAATGACCAAACTTCAACAATCATGCCAAATTCAATTATCTGTTTTTCTAAGAGCTAGTTTGTCAACGCTATTCAAAGTCCCAAACCAAGTATAAGAATTTGACATATTTAACTCTTCAACCTTTGATGATGATGGAATCACCATTGATTTTATATTTACATTCTTCATTGACATACCAAATCTTTTTTATCCAAGTAACTATTTAGCTTTAAAAAGGAGCTGATCATACATCTGAATTAACAAAACAACCAAATAATAATATTTAAAAACTCAGGGCTTACAATGAAAAACAAAATAATGCAACTATAAATAAATACATAATGGAGCTCCCTATAGTGGAATTTAATCAGTTACTTTGTGCATTTATTTTTTAAGTTACCTTAACTCATCCATTATGCAGTTGATTTTATCAACTGTGATTACTGCTTGGTTAGGTTACCTGCATATCATCAGGCTCATCAGCGGGAGGTGGATCTTCAAATCTACCGGCAACAAAGTGCTCGATTCCAGTCCAAGCAATCATGACACCTATGCATATAAAGGAACATAGCATATTTTACTAGTTAAAAAAAGATATCTAATAGTTTATCACAGTTATGGGAATAACTGCAAAGTTGGCAGAAATGGTCAGGATAAGTCATTCACATGCTTCAAAATAAAAAGGGAATACAGCCTAGGGTATAGACTGAGAAACAAAGAACTGTGCTGAGTTTCATCAAAGTTGATTTTGAATATTATATGCTTTTACTGACAGTGTGATTGAATATTAATATTTACAGCTCATAACAATAAACTCATTACCATTGTCAGTACAAAGACTTGGGGGAGGGGATACGAGCTGTAGACCATTCTTCTCAGCAATATGATTCAAGCGGGTCCTAACATACTGGTTAGAAGCAACACCACCTGAAACAACCTTTAATAATTGAATCGATTAACCACTGGATGAATTAAGAAAAGTGACTGAATTTAACAGCAACAAGATATCTGCATTACAAAGTTTTTAATTGAAGGTTTCATCTTCAATGCCCATTCAACTGCTCGCTGGCATCTATCCTCCAAATGTAGAACAGCAATCCGCTGCACAAGTTAAAATTATCAGAAACTTATCAGAGTCCTCCTGGACAACGAGTACAATATCCATGATACTAAACCTGAAAAGAGGCAGCAATGTTCGCCCTTAGTTGTCTGTCTTCTTCTGTTGCAGAAGAAATGGGGATATCATCTGTGCACCTACAATGGTGTAAAAATGGCAACACAGTTAATTAATAATCACAGCATAGCGACTCACCGACCCTGATTGCAAATTTTTCCTTCACCGATAATTAGTTAAATACAGTAAGGCATCTTGTACCCTCACTCATTTCAAACAAACTGATATATTTGGTTACTTAGCCTACTTCGTCTGTAGTCCCGTTGGAAATGTTCAGTTTATCAGGGCATAATTTATTCAACAAATTAAGGTGTCAAATTGTCACTGCTTGAAAGATGTAAGATGATTCCCATGAAAAAAACATTCTATGATGTTTTAAGCATCAGTTGCATCACTCTTCCCACCAGTACCGTTCTTGTGATTTGGTTCACAAGAATGCTACCACATCTGTATGGCATTATTCATACGAAAGGATTTCCAAATTCCAATAATATGTAAACCTTGCTTAGCAAACATTTCCACCGCAGATCATTGTACATTGTGTACTTTGTATGAATGTTCTCTAAAAAATGAACTTTGTGTGTTTGACATTGGATTACTAAATGGGTAGGCTCTCCAGTACAAGTTTCAAGTTACAACCCCTACTACATTAAACAAACAAAAAATGGGAGTAAATAAGAATACATGTATACTATTTTTTTGCAGGGGAATACATGTATACTATTGAGAGTTCCAAATGAAGTTGCGTTTGAAAACCTGAGGTGTAGCATAAAAAAATAATAAATTTCAAGGATAAATAAATAAGGAACAAACAGCATGCCAAATGGCAAAATGCAAGGTTGTATGGAAGACAGCAACAGGTGTGTTCATCTTATCTGTTATGACCGGCCAGGTCTATGGCCGCAGGAGGCCCAACAGGCAGGCTTAGGCCCGCAAGTTATCTTAGTTTTATTTTCAGATTATGGTTATATATACGAGCTGTAAGACTATTTTGAGAATTAAGCAATAAGACTATTCTATTGCCAGGCTCCCAGAGGAGCCGGAACCCTAACCCTAGCCGCCTCCTTCCTGCGCCGCCGCCGCCCCAACCGCAAGGACGGCGCCTCGCCGCCGGCCGCCGCGCTCCAGCCCTCGCCCAACTCCCTCCTTCCCCTACACCCTACGCCCTAGGCAGGGCAGAACCCTAACTCCTAACACCTTGGTATCAGGTACCCGGATTTCGACCATGTCTTCCCCGCCAATCCCACCACCGCCGCCGCCGATCCCCCACGCCTCCCCCACCGCCGCTGCCGCCGATTCCTCCACCACCGCCGCCACATCGCCGGGTACTACGGCCTCCCTATCAGCGCCGCTCTCCTCCGCCCCCGACACCACGCGGGGCCAGGCCAGCTGCACCTTCCCATCCAGCAACCATCGCCGCCGCCTTCCCCAGCGCTGCCGCAATTCACACCGGAGGCTATGGCCGGCGTGCTCAATGACCTCGTCGTGGCGGTCCAGGGCATCCGCCTCTACTTGGCCAGCCCGTATGGACCGCCTCCACCGCTGCATCAGGCCGCGGCCGCGGGACAGCAGGCGCTGCCGTGGTACTCAGTACCGGCGGCCCTCACCGGCGGCTTCCCGCCCCGGCGGCTTCGACGCTGCCTTGGCCGCAGTGGCCGACGCCGTTCTCGGCGCCAACCGCGCCCCCCGCCACCGTCCAAGGACCACAGTGGCCGACCTGGACCCCGCCGTCCGCGCCACCCTCCACCGCGCCGTTCCTTCCGGCGGCCACGGTGCCAGTTCCACCACCGCCACCGCCCAACCCTGGCTCGGGCGGGTCCTCACCGAGCGGCCTTCCGATCCAGGAGGTCCGCTTCCCTTCGTCACCATCGCCGCTTCCCGACTGGCTCCACGGGCCGCCGTCGGCTCCCACGGAGGCCCGGCCGCCGTCAGGGGTCCAGGGGCAGCCCGAGGCGTCGGGCGTCACAGGGCACTACGCCGGGCCTTCCACCCTGGACCAGGCGCCGTCATCCGCCCTCCGTACCGCCGAGGCAGTGGGCCCGGGCGCGCCACACCAGCAACCGCCCCGGTTCGCAAAAGTCGACTTCGCCACGTACGACGGTTCGGACGACCCTCTTAACTGGCTCAACCAATGTGACCAGTTCTTCCGTGGACAGCGCACGCCCGCGTCCGAGCGCACGTGGCTGGCTTCCTACCATCTCCGCGGGGCCGTCCAGACATGGTACTACGCCCTCGAGCAGGACGAGGGCGGCATGCCACCGTGGGATCGCTTCCGCGAGCTATGTCTTCTTCGATTCGGACCACCGGTACGCGGGAGCCGCTTGGCCGAGTTGGGCCGCCTACCGTTCACCTCCACGGTGCAGGATTTCGCCGACCGCTTCCAGACTCTAGCGTGCCACGCCCCGGGTGTGACAGCCTTACAGCGGGCGGAGCTCTTCGTCGGCGGCCTTCCCGACCACATCCGCGTGGACGTCGAGATGAAGGGACCACAAGACCTTCAGACGGCCATGTACTATGCGCGGGCGTTCGAGCAGCGTGCCCAGGCCTTGACGTCGACGCGGCCATCCGCGCCACGTGGGGGCCGTCCACCTTCCCGGCCGCCTCCGGCAGCGCCGGCGTCCTCTACCACCGCCCCGGCCGCTACCCCGGCCCCGACGCGGCCGTTCCGGCGCCTCACTCAGGCGGAGCAGCTGGAACGCAGGCGCTTGGGCCTGTGCTTCAACTGCGATGCGCCCTATGCGCCGGGCCATGTTTGCCCGCGCCTCTTCTACCTGGAGACGACGGACGAGACCGAGGATGACACCCCGGAGGCTGACCTCAGCGCCCCGACTCTTGCGGAGCCCGCAGCGGCACCCGCACCGGCCCCGGCTACCGCCCTCGTGGTGTCCCTTCACGCGCTGGCCGGCATCCGTGATGAACGGACGATGCTTTTACCGGTCATGATCCATGGCGAGCGCCTGGTGGCCCTCCTGGACACAGGTTCCACGCATAATTTCCTGCCGGAGGCCACCATGCGGCGTCTTGCGCTCCAGCCGACCGGAGGGGAGCAGTTGCGGGTCACTGTCGCTAATGGCGACCGTCTACGCTGCCACGGGCTCGCCCGCGACGTGCCCATCACTATCGGCGACGAGCACTTCACCATCACCTGCGCCGGCATCGATTTGGGCTGTTTCGACTTCATCCTCGGCGTCGACTTCTTGCGCACGTTGGGTCCTATTCTTTGGGACTTCGACGCGCTGACGATGACCTTCTGGCGTTTGGGTCGTCGCATTCGGTGGGAGGGCATTAGGGGGGCCGCACCCGCACCCCCTCTTCAGCTGGCCGCGACAACCACGGAGGCCGAGCATCCGCTCTTGGACGGGCTCCTGCAGCAGCACCTGGATCTCTTTGAGGAGCCACAGGGTCTGCCACCGGCCCGGATCTATGACCACCGTATTCACCTCCTTCCGGGATCGGCCCCTGTGGCCGTACGGCCTTACCGGTATCCACAGCTGCAGAAGGACGAGTTGGAGCGGCAGTGTGCACTCATGCTTGCCGCCGGCATCATCCGCATCTCCACGTCCCCGTTTACAGCACCGGTCCTCGTCGTAAGTCGGACGGCACGTGGCGTTTCTGCATCGACTACCGCGCCCTTAATGCTCTCACATTGAAGGACAAGTTACCTATTCCGGTTGTCGATGAGCTTCTCGACGAGCTACACGGGGCGCGCTTCTTCACCAAGCTGGACCTCCGGTCGGGGTATCATCAGGTGCACATGCATCCAGACGACATTGCCAAGACGGCGTTTCGGACTCATCACGGCCACTTCGAGTTCTTGGTGATGCCCTTTGGCCTCTCCAACGCCCCGGCGACATTTCAGGCCTTGATGAACGATGTCCTCCGGCCCTACTTACGTCGGTTTGTGCTCGTTTTCTTTGATGACATTCTTATCTACAACGCCTCTTGGGCAGAGCACCTCCAGCATGTGGCCATCGTCTTCAACGAGCTTCGGGCGCATCATCTTCATCTTAAGTGCTCGAAGTGCTCGTTCGGGACACCTTCGATCGCTTACCTCGGCCATGTCATCTCGGCCGAGGGAATGGCCATGGACGCCGACAAGGTGGCGGCCGTCGCCGCCTGGCCGATCCCGCAGTCTCCGCGGGCTCTTCACGGGTTCCTTGGCCTCGCGGGGTACTACCGGAAGTTCATCCGGGAATTTGGCCTCATCGCGGCCCCGCTCACGCGTCTCCTCCGTCGCGACGCCTTCTCTTGGGATGCGGAGGCCACTTCAGCATTCGAGGCCCTCAAGGGGGCCCTCACGACGGGACCCGTACTGCAGATGCCGGATTTTGGCCTTCCCTTCACCGTCGACTGCGACGCTTCCGGTGCGGGGTTCGGTGCGGTCCTCCACCAGGGCGAGGGACCCCTCGCTTTCTTCAGCCGCCCCTTTGCCGCACGCCATCTCAAGTTGGCAGCATATGAGCGTGAGCTCATTGGGTTGGTGCAGGCAGTACGCCATTGGCGGCCCTATCTTTGGGGTCGCTCTTTCCAGATCCGCACGGACCATTACAGCCTCAAGTTCATGTTGGATCAGAGGCTCTCGACGGTGCCCCAGCACCAATGGATCAGTAAACTCTTTGGCTTTGACTTCACCGTCGAGTACCGGCCGGGTCGCCTTAACACCGTCGCCGACGCCCTGTCTCGGCGTGACGCCGATGTGGACGACGGTGCGGCGGAGGGGGCGGCCTTCTGCATCATCACCGGGCCCTCCTTCGCCCTCTACGCCGACATCCGCCGGGCGACCGCGGCCGCGGCCGACTCCCTCCTCCTGCAGCAGCAGCTGGCGGCGGGAGAGCTGGAGGAGCCGTGGCGCCTCGCCGATGGCCTGCTTCTCCATGGGCGCCGGGTCTTCATTCCGGTGCACGACGATCTTCGCCAGCAGGTGCTGCGCCTCGCTCACTCGGCGGGCCATGAGGGAGTGCAGAAGACGCTCCATCGTCTCCGCGCCGACTTCTACATTCCCGGTGATCGTGCCCTGGTCCGTGACTGGGTACGGTCGTGTGTGACGTGCCAGCGCAACAAGTCGGAGACTCTACGGCCGGCTGGCATGCTTCAGCCCTTGGAGGTCCCATCTCAGGTTTGGGCGAACATCTCCATGGACTTCATCGAGGGCCTCCCCAAGGTGGGCGGCAAGTCCGTCATTCTCACGGTGGTCGACCGCTTCTCCAAGTATGCTCATTTCATCGCGCTTGGCCATCCATATTCAGCGGCATCTGTCGCACGGGCCTTCTTCGATGGCATTGTCCGCCTCCACGGGTTCCCTTCTTCGATCGTCAGTGATCGGGACCCCGTGTTCACGGGATACGTGTAGCGTGACCTTTTCCGGCTGGCGGGCGTGAAGCTACGCCTGAGCACCGCCTTCCACCCTCAGACGGACGGCCAGTCTGAGATCGTTAACAAGGTGATTGCCATGTATTTGCGTTGTGTTACAGGTGATCGCCCGCGCGCATGGGTGGACTGGCTGTCGTGGGCGGAGTACTGCTACAACACCTCTTATCACTCCGCCCTCCGTGCTACGCCCTTTGAGGTGGTGTATGGCCGGCCGCCCCCGCCGATCCTTCCGGTTGATCCGGCCTCGGCACGGACCTAGGTAGCCGGGGCTCTTCTGAGGAGCCGTGATGAGATGCTCGCGGAGGTCCAGCAACGACTCCTGCAGGCCCAGCAGTTGGCCAAACGTTACTATGATGGCCACCATCGCGAGGTGGAGTACGCGGTGGGTGATTGGGTCTGGCTGCGTCTACTTCACCGCTCTACGCAGTCCTTGGACCCACGCGCGAGGAAGAAGCTCGGTCCTCGCTATGCCGGTCCCTTTGCGATCCTGGAACGCATTGGGAAAGTGGCTTACCGTCTGCAGCTTCCGACAGGCGTGCGGATCCATGATGTCTTCCATGTCGGGCTGCTCAAGCCATTCCGCGGCACCGCCGGCGCTCCCACCGATCACGGACGGGCGTCTCCTTCCTGAGCCAGAGAAGGCATTGAAGGCTCAGCTGCGCCGAGGCTCCTGGTATGTGTTGATCCGGTGGACTGGACTACCAGAGGAGGACGCTACTTGGGAGCAGCGCGAGGAGTTCCACCAGCACTACCCCGACTTTCAGCTCGAGGACGAGCTGTTTGCGCAGGCGGGGAGAGATGTTATGACCGGCCAGGTCTATGGCCGCAGGAGGCCCAACAGGCAGGCTTAGGCCCGCAAGTTATCTTAGTTTTATTTTCAGATTATGGTTATATATACGAGCTGTAAGACTATTTTGAGAATTAAGCAATAAGACTGTTCTATTGCCAGGCTCCCAGAGGAGCCGGAACCCTAACGCTAGCCGCCTCCTTCCTGCGCCGCCGCCGCCCCAACCGCAAGGACGGCGCCTCACCGCCGGCCGCCGCGCTCCAGCCCTCGCCCAACTCCCTCCTTCCCCTACACCCTACGCCCTAGGCAGGGCAGAACCCTAGCTCCTAACATTATCATGAAGATGATGAAACAAATGGTGCAACTAAAGGGAATGACAAAGTCATACAGATTTCTGGATTCAATAGCCAATCGAACTTGAGTCTTCAGACCAGCATAAGAGAAATTGCAATCTTTCTGTTGTCGCATCGGAACCTAGAGGTGTACAAAAAAGGGCAAGTAACATGTCAAATTGAACTAAGATTAAGGGCAAGCAAACACAATTACTGTGAAATTACACCTGCAAACTTACTGTGAAATTAATAGAATTTGGATCACCTTCTAGGGCAAGCTCCTCAAGAGCAGGACCACCACCTTTCCGTATATCAAGACCCAGCCATCTTGCTGACTTGTCATATGCCTCACCAATTGCATCATCTATTGTAGTTCCCAGTTGAACATACTCACCAAGGTTCTGAGCGAGAACAAGAAGATTGTGTCCTCCTGTACATACTAACTACTTAGCGCAACGTCATAAAAAAAAGCAAACACAATTATTCCAGTGTCAGTATTAAAACTAGCATGTCTGCTAGATTAAGACATCTCTTCATGAACTTAGGCTGATGCGGTTTTGCATTAAATTATTTTGAATAAAAAATATAAAAATTTAGTGGATCGAAACTTCAATTTGTATGAGTGAAAATATTAGTCACAGTTCAATCATTGCAATAAGGCATAACATAATGGCTGGCTTTGGACTCCGACAGGCAGGAAAAGAATGACTGCGTATCTTCTATGGCATTATTGCTATCGTAATTTACAACTGCAAGCTTCTCTGGAATAAGAAAATTAAGCTAGATCATGGTATAGAATACTGAGACATGGTACTGTAATTAGCATATACCTGAAATTAGAAGAGCTAAAAATGGGTAATCAAGGTCCTTGTTCACTAGCCTGACAAGGATCAAACCACATTAATCTATAATTCAGTAATGCAATATCATTAGAAGTATGGCAGACACGCGTGCTGCTTTTTTTATATGTTTACAGAGTGAGGCCTTTGTCACAAATATGAAACATGTTTACCATATTTGAAGTAATTAAACTACGAATTTTCACATCATAAGTTCACAACAAGGCATGCTGGAAACAGATATGATACTGAGAAATAGCTTGTAGACAGTAGACGTAAATACTTTCCTACTCAAAGTCAAATTGTAGCTATAGAGTAGAATTTAGTTCAATCTTTGGAGGTTGTATCATTATAAAATAGTTCAATTTTCAGTTGTCGCAGCTTGTGCTAGACTTAGTTCAATGTCTCGATAAGTTCGCAGCTATTTTAAGGGGAAAACATAATGTAGGACCTACAAGGAGTTTGTAAGCATAGCTCAGATGACTAGGTTCCTTGTGGTGGAACCTGCCCACCCAGGTTCAAGTCCTAGACTTGACACGGGTGGTTGCATTTTCCTGGATTTATTCCAGGCTTTCCGGCAACAGTGTCTGTGGCGATTTCGTCAATCTCAAGATTTGCCTGCTTGGTTTCTCGGAGGTGCTCATAGGGGTAGGTCGGTAGGGTGTCCGTGCGTGCGTTCATAGGGGTGACTGCATGCATGTATGTGAGCGTCTGCATCTGTACTGTGCTTCTAAAAAAAGTAGCTGTAAAAGAAAATCCACACAAATAAACACTTTTGGAATCTGGTTTTTCAAGTTACATGAAAACACATTGTGTCCTCGAACCAAAAAAAAATTCCTATATAACTTATTCTATGTGATGTTGAACTCATCAAACAAATTGTGCGTCACTTAAAAATATGTCAGAAGTTAAATGTTTACCTGGAAACTAAAGCATGTGCCTCCATATGGTGAACTCCAACAATAGGCAAGCCAAATACTTTTGCTATTTTCCGAGCTTTGTGAACACCAACTGCAATTTAGAGAGGTAATTACACTCCCATACAAAAAAACAGAAAAAAGATTAACATACTTGCAAGCTTTAACCGAAGTCTTGCAGTCACATAAACAATAGAACAAATAGAAAATGGTTTCTCTCCAGCTTCAAGAGTGTCCCAAATAAATCAAAAGATACAGTGATCTACTTGGCATGGTTCTATAAAAATAAAAAATAAAAACATGACCAATTCTTATTGAGTGGGTAAGTAGACTGCATATGTTATAATGAAGAAGTCAATTTTTCATCCGTCAACTCTATATAGGGTAAGTTTGGTCCCTCGAGTATTCAAAATCGTCCCGAATCCGCCCCGCTTGCCCCACTGAATGCTGTTTTGATCATGATTTGGCGCTGTTTCACAGAAGTGGTACCACAAAAGATCGTGTGTGAGTGTGTGTGTGTGTGGGGGGGGGGGGGGGGGGGGGGGATTATGACGGGAGGGGGGAAATCAAATATTGAAGTTCTTTTCGAAAGGTCAGCCAACAAAAATAAAAAACAGGAAAAATAGATTACCTATTTTAATATTATTTCAGAAGTCAGGAAAACAGACTATTCAGTTACCAAAAAATCTGAGAATTTTAAGGATGGCAAAAAATATAGAAAAAGAAATGCTTTTAAAAAAACCAAACCTAGGGGCTTTCCAGTATCTATGGACGTTACACATTTTTTCAATTTCTAAAATATTTAATTTAATTAACTTTTAGGAACATTTCCCTTTCTATTTTATTTTTTTGCTAGCTGCGCTGTCATGTGTGTGAAACCGCAGCCAAGTCACTGTCAAAAACCACTTTCAGTGTCGCAAGGGATCGAATCTAGACGGTTTTGACATATTTGAGGGACAAACTTATCAAGTACAGACTACAGAGTTGACGGACCAAATTTAGAATTTACAAAGTTGACAGACTAAAAATGTATACCTTCTTCCTATCTAATATGCCAGTTCAATAAACAACAACAAAACAACAACAACAAAGCCTTTAGTCCCAAACAAGTTGGGCTAGGCTAGTGGTGAAACCCATAAGATCTCGCAACCAACTCATGGCTCTGGCACATGGATAGCAAAACAGTTCTAATATGACTGTGTCTGCATGTAAGAAGGAATTACTAAAAAAGCTAAAGGGCCGACAGGCTAGTGATAAAAATGCACTACACCTAAAACAGTTTTGCTTAAGTACCACAAAGAAAGAAAATGAAGATCACATGTGACAGATTAAACTTAAGTCAGCCCTTGAACTGATAGTGTGATACATATAAAACATGGAAGCAGCAAAAATTGGCTTTCGAGTTGTGATACTCGCACACACACCACCATCATCCATCCTAGAAATCTGGCACATCCCAGGTCATATGACAACATTTGACACAAAATGGTCACTTCAAGAAAGTCAACACTAAATTATCCAAAACAGTTCTTTAAGTGAATGGCAAGATTCTTTGATTAACTTTAACTCGCTCGGACCACTGTCACCATGCCTAAAACCTAACTGATAAAAGTATCCGATGTGCAAACTTACAAGTTAAGTTTCTTTTTTTGCGAGGATAAAAGTTGAATTTGGTAACTGACGAACAGACATTTCCTTATTTTAGTAGCATGCGATGGAAAACATCAGTAATTCATATTTATTTTAAGCAAGTCAGAATAGCAAAAACAGGAACCTCTAAGGCATAGACTAAGCCCTGGTCCAATGGTCACGGCCACAGCAGAAAGATCAGTCTCTGACACATTTGCGTCATCGAGTGCTTTCTGAACAACCTGCAAGACAAGGACATATAAGACAGTTAACACAAACATCTTAGACTTAAGGTCATCCATCTTCTTAAAGGAAGACAAAACCTGATCAATAGCAAGCGCATGAGCTTCTTCGGCCATCTTAGGAGCGACACCGCCCCATTTCACAAGCAAATCTGACTTCCAAACACACAACAGTACGATCAGCAACATGTAAAGGATACAAATGTTTGCCAAAAGTTCTTGATCTCAATAGAATTAGACATGGAACATCTGGAGAGAATGTGAACTGAAAAGCAAATCCTTACTTGGGAAGCAATCGCTTGGCTAAGGATCTCCCCATCGCCTCTAACCTGCAAACAACCAAGCATCATAGAGACATGCCGTAAGCATAAAACCTGGAAGGTTCGACCACAAATAGAAGTGACTGGACAGAAATGGGACAGCAAATGAGCAATGCATACCACGGCAGCAGCAGTGTCATCACAGCTGGTCTCAATGCCAAGCATGAGGAGGTCCCGGCGCGCAGGGATACCCGCGGAGGCCATGGTGACGAGGGAGTGGTAAGTAGGAGGGGTTGATGGGGAAGAAGCTGAGGCGGGGAGGCTGCGGAAAAGCGGATGGTGAGAGCGGAAGGGTTTTGGTGGGGTTCGGAGGAGGAAGGCGACGGCACGTGAAACTGGCGGCAATAAGGTCGGGAGAAGGGTGGACGCCATTTTTCCAGGCGCCGTTCCAGCAGATGACCAAGCAGCCTCAGCTGGGAACACAATCAAATGGATGAACCATGCTCACTGTCCATGCACATAGCAAATATTCCTCACAATCCATACACATACAGAATAGAAGAATATATCATGCTCACTGTCAAACGATCAAAGAATAGAACCAAACAACAGCAATGGAGTTCCTGTGTGCTTGTTATACCTCTGCTTTTTGAGGGAGAGAAACGGGGCTGCTGTGCTTGTTATCTTGGCCGGCTAGGTGCTCCCAGGAGAATCGCTCGGTGCTAGCTGAAGAGAGAAAGAGAGGGTGGGGGTCAGAGCCGGCGCAGAGAAGTACAGAGGAGAGCCCCACTCCACGCCCAGTGTCGAGAACTGAAATTCCGATCCAATGGCAACCCCCGGCCATAGCATAAGCCACCTCACCCCCGCGCCGGAGTTCGCCGCCGTCTGCCTCATTCACGGGCTGCCCGTCGCCGTCCCGGACCTAACCCTCGCCGCACCGGCCTTCCGCCTCGCCATCTGCCAGTTCGCCTCCCGGCTCCCGCGCACCACCCATCCCTCACCGTCCACTGACTGTCTCACTCCCCTCCCGCCCACGACCATCCCCTCGACGCGCGCCACCGTCGCTCACCTATCGCGACCCGCCGGCCGGCCGCCGTACCATAGAGATAGAGAAGGGATTACAGAGGGGGAGAGAGAGAGGGGAGAGTGGCTGCACCTCGACGCGCGCCGCCGCTGCCTTCTCTGCCGCGGGTGAGGATTGGGTAGCTCTCTGTTCCTGTGGGGACGGTGAGAAAAGAAAAGAAAAACGTTTCGCACCTCGGGAGGTGACTGGCCCGGGCGAGCTCGGCCGTGGGCGGCCCAACAGCCGGCCGCTCGCTGCCACCATCCTCCAGGCCGGCGTGTTCGCGTGCGCCGTCGGCGCCGCGCTCGCAGGCCAGGCCGAACAGCACGGCGTCGAGTCTGGAACATGAGCGGCGCGCGGGTGTACGCGCGAACGATGACCGGCGTGACTGTTCCCCTCCTCCGTCGCCCACCACCTGTTCGAGCAAGTTCCATGCTATGCTATGGATGCTTCTTGGCACATGTTCATGCGCTCCATGGCTGCGAACAACCTCTGTCGAAGACCGTCAGAGAGCCACGTCGACGCCACGGTTCTTGCTCTCAGGGTTTGCCTGGTAATTTGATCAAGAAGCATTTATCTCTAATACAATTAATCCTTACCGAATGATCTTTTCTCTAGGTCTGTCAAACTAATCTTCACCAGTACTGTACTGACATTGACAGCCCTCGCAAAGAAAAAAGGAAATGCTGACACTGACAGAATCAGTCAACTATTATGGTCTTTCTTGACGCCATTTTTCAATCTCAGTTTGTCTTCTTGGGAGCAACGGATGGTATCCTATGCCTACACGCCTACCTCAATGATTGGCTGTATATTTGTGCATTCTTCCTCGGTTCCTCCAATCCTGCACACTCGGTCACTCAACTAAGTTGCACTACCCACGCATATGCTCGTATCATAATAAAGCTGCTGTCTCTTGTTGGTATACTTTCTCCTTCTCCTTCTCCTGGCGATCGCCAGAAATGGTTCGAAATTACAGGTAGGTGTTGCAGTCTATATGCTTGCTCTTTTCTTCTTCTTGTTCTTCTTCGATTGTTGTCTTAGTTGGGAGTGTTCAGGCTTCTCGACGAAATGAGGCTGTGGGTGGTCGTCATATGGCTGTTTGTTTGTGCCGCGGCTCTTCCGGGCGGCGAGCAGCCGCTGTCGAGGATCGCAGTTGAGAGAACAACCCTCGCCATCGATGACTCGGTGCATGTAAAGGCGTCCCCGTTGGTTCTTGGGCTCAAGGTTAGCATGCCCCACTTCTCACCACTCTTGTTCAACAGTTTCACAGTGATGTGATGCCATCCTGCAGGGCGAGAGCAGCGAATGGGTAGAGGTAGAGTTCTTCCATCCAAATCCCTCTGATGACGACTGGATTGGTGTGTTTTCTCCTGCCAATTTCAGGTAATAATATTGGTATATCTGCGCGGAGGCAAATCTGTTGTAACATGATCTCAATCCACCTAGGCATTCAGAGATGCACCTAAGATCTTACGTATTATTTGATTTGTTGTTTCTTTTTTGAAAAAAATTAGTGATGCGATCTGCGAGCCTGAAAATGAGAGACAACAACCTCCAGTGCTATGCACAGCACCTATCAAGGTTGGCATTATTTTTTCCTGTTCGATTTGGCTAATTGAGCTTCAGATATAGTTCTATGCCAGGATTCAGACTCTGGGATACTTCCGTTTCGAACATTAACCTTTTCCTTTCCTATCTTCATTGCAGTACCAATTTGCAAAGTTCAAGAATGATGGCTATAACAGGTCTGGGAAGGGAAACTTGAAGCTTCAGTTGATCAACCAGAGGGAAGACTTCTCTTTTGCACTCTTTTCTGGTGGTCTGATGAAGGCAAGGCTATACTGTGTTACCTCAACTTCTCTACATAATAACAACTCTGATCTAACCAAAAATATACTCGTCATATTCCTGAGACTGAAAAATGTCCAATCCTGTCCTCACCTGTAACAGCCCAAGCTGATTGCTGTCTCAAATATGGTCACCTTTGCGAACCCAAAGGCACCTGTCTACCCACGTTTGGCACAAGGGAAGTCTTGGGATGAAGTAAGCTTGCCTATAAATTCACCATCGAAATGACCGTTTTGAATTGTGTGGCTGTTTTTCATGAGAATATGCATCGTATTATTATTCTCAATTCAGCATTGAAGCTAGCTATACAAGATAACTGTCTTCAGTTATCTAAGGTAACTGTACTAGTACTATTGTAGATGACAATCACCTGGACAAGTGGATACGATATAAAAGAAGCAGTTCCTTTTGTTGAATGGGGTGCTAAAGGCGGGCCTCAGTTTCTTTCCCCAGCCGGAACATTAACATTCAACAGAAATAGCATGTGCGGTATGTCACTATTTCCCTATTCTTCTTAAGAGATGAGATGATCGTAGTTCAGAATTTACACCGTCAACATAACTGAGAATCTGCTCAAAGGTTTTCTGAGGTCATTTGTTTTTGTTTTGAATCAAACACCTTACTTCTAATCTGCACATGTAGGAGCACCTGCTCGAACTGTTGGTTGGCGCCATCCGGGTTACATTCATACTAGTTTCTTGAAGGATCTGTGGCCAGACTCCAAGTGTGTTGTCTATCTTTTCACTTTAACCTGTTTTGAAATTGTGATGCATCCAGCTACTAAGAAATGGTTACTTAAAAATTTTCAGGTATACCTACAGGCTTGGCCATAGGTTACCAAATGGTACCCACATCTGGAGCAAGTTATATAGCTTTAAAGCATCACCTTATCCTGGGCAAGATTCCTTGCAACAAATTGTCATATTTGGAGATATGGGAAAGGTATATTATATTTCCTGCCCATCTTGGTTTTATTTCATATTTTTCTTGTAACAATTAGACATTTTCCAGTTACGGTGATTCTCTTTCTGCATCAGAATTACAGTGATTTTTTGTGCTCGCATTTTTTCCTTCAGGCAGAGGCAGATGGTTCCAATGAGTTCAATGACTTCCAACCTGGCTCACTGAACACTACTAACCAGATCATTAGAGACCTAAAAAACATTGACATGGTGCTTCACATTGGGGACATTTGCTACGCCAATGGCTACTTGTCTCAGTGGGATCAGTTCACCTCACAGATTGAACCAATTGCATCGACTGTACCATACATGATTGGCAGGTTAGTTTAGTATATCACTTCAGAACTTCCTCTGTTATCAAAATGTATTACTGTTTCATAAATACAAGAATGGGCATTTCTTCAGTGGTAACCATGAAAGAGACTGGCCCGGGACTGGATCTTTCTATGGAAATCTTGACTCAGGTGGAGAATGTGGTGTTCCTGCGCAAACTGTATTCTATACTCCTGCTGAGAACCGTGCAAAATTCTGGTAAATGCTGTGACTCGGTGAGGCCATAAGTCTTCCTTTTAAGATATACAGTACAATCCTTGAAATTTACTGACAGACAGCTATCCTTCTTCAGGTATGCGACAGATTATGGCATGTTCAGGTTCTGCATTGCTAACACAGAAGAAGATTGGAGGCCAGGGACCGAGCAGTACAAGTTCATTGAGCAATGCCTGTCGTCGGTCGACAGGCAGAAGCAGCCCTGGCTCATCTTTCTGGCACACCGTGTTCTTGGGTACTCATCCTGCACTTACTATGAGACAGAGGGCACATTCAAGGAACCAATGGGACGAGAAGCTCTGCAGGAGCTCTGGCAGAAGTACAAGGTCGATCTCGCCTTCTACGGTCATGTCCATAACTATGAAAGGACATGTCCAGTCTATCAGGTATGTCCCTAGTTTTCATTTGCACCAGACTGAAGTTTTCTGTAGAATATTGCATTTGCACTTGGTTCAAATGACAAGGTCCAGTAAGTACTATTGCTGGTAATGCTGCTGTAAATATTATAGTTTACAGGCATAAAGCTTACATATCCTGTACAGTATATTTTTAAGAGTTAGTCTGTTACAATCTTATATGTCCTGTTACAATCTTTAATTGGTTGCAGAGCCAATGCGCCGTTGATGCATCGGATCATTACAGTGGCCCGTTCAAGGCAACAACACATGTGGTTGTTGGTGGTGCTGGCGCTAGCATTTCAGATTCAGCATTCACCACATCAAATATCCAGTGGAGTCACTTCAGGGATTTCGACTTCGGGTTCGTCAAGCTCACGGCCTTCAACCAGTCATCCTTGCTGTTTGAGTACAAGAAAAGCCGTGATGGCAATGTGTATGATCATTTCACAATTTCGCGGGATTACCGAGATGTCCTGGCTTGCTCCATCGACAACTGCCCAAGGACTACGCTGGCTTCCTGAAGCCCCAACACTTTCAAACAGGGAATCAGTTTGATCTGCTAATGGTTGCTGGTTTGTGTGTGGCCCAATACTAGTGTCTAAGATATTTACATAGCTTTGAAACTTGTATTGGCTACCTGAAGCCCCAGTACATTCAGATGGGGGAATCAGTCGATGTGCTACTGGTAACTGGTGTGTATGTGGCCCAATACAAGTCTGTAAGATATTTAAATATTCCAATTCTGTATACGAAATAAAATAAAATAAACGGTTCTTAAGTTTCAGTTCTGGACTTACAACATTCAAAATTTGAATTTGATATTTTGTGTTTTTAAGTTTCAAACCACGGATGCTGAATTCAAAATTTTAAATCTATAGAACTTACATTTTTCAAGTTTACATAATATAATACCATAATTAGAAAAATAAAGATTGAGTCATCAATTTTTAAAATATATAAAATTTAAAATAGTAAGGGGACCAATAAACCATGACGAAGGTAATAATAAAGAAAATAAGTATTCTTGGTTCGTCACGTTATTTTCCAGAAAAGCACCTGATGTTTCTGGTAATCAACCGCGAGTCAGTTTTAAGTAGATTTCCTCTTTTGTCGGAAACCCCTGATAATTGGGTTAATCAACCCGCAGTAAATATCAAATGCTTTTTAAAATTTTCTATATCTTTTAAACGCTAGCTCCAAATTTAACATGTCATATAAAATTTGATTAGAAAATGCATATAATCTGAATATGGTGTTATTTTATCTGTTAACCATTTTAAAAATTCTATTTAGGGTGCAACCTTAATCAATAGCGCATGATCCGTCTCTATTTCATGCCGGTGACGATCCAGATTGAAAATAAACACCTTAGCAAAACCAGAATTAGAGATGAAAGAAACCATCTATAACCCCGCATGCACGCCTTGTCAAAATCTCACGGAAAAAAAATCGATTTCTTATCTTATGCCGAGAGAGAGACGCCTTAAGATTGACAACATCCAAACACGTAGTGATTGTGTGAGCACCGGGGCCACCATTGACGAGGGCGGGAAGGAGGATAAGTGGTAACACAGATGGGATGTCATGTGTTGAAAGGAAAGACGTGGACCTATTGGGGTCTTGACTCATGGTTATTGGGTTAAAGGAGTGTGGTATTTGTTTCTCCGTTGCAATGTACGGACTTTTTTTGCTAGTATAAATAGAAAACTATGTCTGATTTCTTTTCTCTTCTTACATGGCGATAATTTATTTTTAGAAAATTATAGGGGGCATCCCAGAAGAAAGAAGGGTGTTCTGCGGAGGCACGTAGTCGATGGTAAAAGAACACCCGTCAAAGCCCAGCCCAAATCGAGGGAGAGGGAGAGACCGACTACGTATCATTTTCGGCCATGCCACTCTTTCTCGTAGGCCCACCCCCGACCTCGCGATGGCCGGCGACGGCGATTCCGACACATACCTGAAGCGCATCCAGGCGGAGACCCTCCGTAACGAGCACAAGCGCGTGTGTATTGACCAAGAGCTCCACAGTCCCGCCGGCTCTCCAGCATCCTCTTCGCCTGAAACTGGGTAAGATCATCCCCACCTCCCTGCCATTGCTTATCGCCGTTGAAGAAATAACCTTTTTTTAAGCGCAAAGACACCAATTTCGTCGAGAACTGCAAACGCAAC